>NC_136057.1:1732138776-1732673776 GCF_964261635.1 Lissotriton helveticus | reverse complement strand
GTTACAGTACAGGTATCGCTGACCAAAGTAGTGGAGGCCCTTGGGTCTTAATGCACTGGGTGTCATTTACAGACCTCAGAGCTTCAATGCTGGCGAGAGAAATTCCAGGTGTCAAAATGACAACCTTGTTGTCTGAATAAAAGGGTGCACGCAATTCAGGGGTACAGGAGCCTGGGTGCCACACATATGCGACACAGGGGCACGTGATCGCACAGAGACGCAGGACTTGCACAACAGACAAAATTCAAAGTTGCACCAATGGGGCTGAAGAAAAAGTCCTTTTACGCCAACAAAGTCGCTAGGATTCGGAAATCATATGTGAAACTATGCAGAAGCCACAGGCTTCCAGGCTCCACCGGTGGAGTCTGACCAATGCACAATAAGGTGCAGAAATGCAGGACACGTAAATCTGGGATAAATAAGGCAAAGACTGCACAACTTACACGCGGTCATCGTCCACTTGTGGCTCCACTCTAGCCACATGTTGACCTGTTGAAACTGGCTTGCTATAGAGCCAGTGAGAAGAAAAAAAAAGCCATTCATGGCCCAGTCACTGAATTCAGGTTCTTATCCAGATAGATATATTTGGATTTACACCCAAGCATACAGGGCATGGGAAAAATTAGGAGAGTAGTACAGTAAGGGGGCATGGAGGAAGAAGTGGAGACAGCAGATCTAACACTAAAGCACAGAAGATTCACGGGTAGCCACACTACATACACTCATGGAACCAAGCTATGACATAATTCACCAATTTACAGAGTAGGCAGTCAGCCACCAATGACTAGTAGTATCAGTCTGGTCGTGGGGTCCTTACCACCATTGTTAAATTAAGTGACACTAAATGTACTACTATCTCCAAAGAGATCAGGGAATGCACCATAATTCATGCAAGACATGTCACAAGATAATATACTGTATCTGTCAAAACAAAAGTAGCAGGTTAATCGGCACTTCCAAAGAGGGAAAAAGTTAATCCATCACTATTTGCCCTTGCTTGAGTATGCCAATAGCCAGAACCACATAATTCATAATTTGCAGCATAATCTGCAGATATTAACAATATATTTTGTCACTGAAATGATCAAAAGTTACTTAATAGGTAACAAAATGTGTTGTTGAGCAGTGGAAGACCCTTGTCAATTTTCTGTCACTTATCGAGTTTGGTGTCTGACTGGTTCCAATGAGGTTAAACTTTTGCCCAGATAGTATAAACAGGAGTAAAAATGACAAATTAATGGGATAATACTATCAAAAACATGCTGCATAAACTGAAGTTTCTTGCGTCATAATTTGGCCCGCTTTGGCCGCATTATTGCAGTGGCCCTTCCAAAAAAACTTCGGAAAAGAATAACATACTAACGAAGCGCTAAGCCACTTGCAAGACCATGGATGTTACAATCCTCTTGGCCTAGGCTGTAGCTTCCACTCAGACTTGTTGGCAATAAAGTAGTGCTTAATCTGTGCCTGTGGTGGGCACCTGCCTATTCTTCGGGTGACCAAGATGATCAATTTGTTCCATAAATTACAGCCATAGAGCTGACCGTTTACCCACTGCCAGTCCCGCTTTACTGCTTCTGGCAAGAAACAGCAAAGTCCAGTTTTCTGCTACCATGTACTCTAAACATTAACGATAAATAAATGAAGATATAAAGCATAGCATAACCTAACCTGCTTGAGAACAGCTACAGCAGCCAGTCTTCTGCTACAGTGGCCCACCATGGCCAATGATGGACCATGAGGAGGAGGCTGGGCATCTCAGTGAGTCTTCAAACTACAGCCTGGGCAGGACCGACTTTACACACTACCCTATTAGTTATAGCAGCAATGCAGCTCTGCTCACCTGTGTGGTGAATCGACTATCAAGTGGGCTACCCCGGCAAAAAAGCATAGTTGGTGTAGTCAGCCCACCAAGCAGCCTGCGGAGCGAACCCGCCCAAACCTACCGATGCAACACATACCACCTAGGACACAAAGTTCCTCCCTCACTGACCAAATTACACACCTGTACTAACCAATTTAGTGTTATGGTGAGGGCAGGCGCACTGATCTTTCAGTATGCAGTGGTGTTGTAACACCAGGACATTCTCAGTTGATATGAGCTGCAGAGAGCATGTGGCATACAGCTGTGCAACAATGCAGGAGCTGATTACAAGGCAGGTGCTCAGGTATGTTCAGGTGCATCAGGGTATACATCTTAACTCTCCATGGAATAACAGTAGTCCAGTCTTGACACAGTAAGCATACTTTAAAACACTTCAGCAAAAGCTGGAAATAAAATGCTGGCTATCCTGGAGCAATTTTGGGTGTTCTTGACAATAACTGTGGCTAGACATTATGTAATTGCAGCACTCTCAATCAAACTTGCCCGTGGCAATGCGGACTATTACTGGTGCAACACAAGCATTGGCATAGCCAATAGGTCTAGCCTTTGGGACCTGCTGAATAACTAAATACTTATAAGGTCCTAAAGGCGAGACCTTTTGGGGATGCCAATGCTTGTTGAAGATGGGCTGATTTCGGTCATTTCCCATGTTGGTAGGATAGGCACTCCTATAATAATGGCCATAAACATTACAGAAAAAAAATGAGCTTCAGATACCCATCTCGCTCATGTACAAATCGTCAGAAATTTTATCTAGCCCGGGGCTTCATTTAAAACAATCCCCCTAATAGCCTGGCATCTGTGCTGTGATCAACAGGTCGTCGGGCTCCTCTGTGTGTACTACTGGCCGTGAAGCCTCCACCTTTATGCTTTGTACGCCCTTCCCTGTATCTTCATAGAAGTGTTTTGGCCCCTCACTGCCCCGTGGAAATGTTTAACAATTCTCACAATTTCAAGGCCCAATTTGCCATGTTTTCCTTTGTTTGAATAACTGGGACGTTTACCATGTCAGATTTTTGTCTCAATGTCCATGTGAAGAAGATACATTTGGTATCCAGCAATTCCTCTGAAATAAAGCGTTTCAGTAGGCGAGTATTTAATCATGTGCACAAGATGGGATGGATTTAGGAGTCTATAACAGATCGAAGGGGTCTATTTGTGAGAACATTGAGTTTTTTTTAAATATGGCTCCATATTTGGTGAAACTTAACCTAAAATTACCTAGAGAGCCCGGTTGGTGCGCATTTATCCAGTGAATGTGCATCAAATTCATTGTAAAACGTGATTTAATCACAATTTTACGAGCTGAAAATGTACTTGCAGAGAACGTCTTTTCTGCATTCTTGAGAAGAAAAAAATCCAATAACTTTTGCGAGGGGTTGGGATACCGTTGCCTCCCAGATATTGGAGTAAATTCCAAATGCCTGTTTTATGCTCCTGTCATTTGTAGTCTTTGTGATATCAGCAATCTTATGGATTGTTACAATGTTATTGTCTGCAGCTGAGAAATAACCACAGGTTCACACTGGGGATATTTAAAGCTCGTGCAAACTTAGTTTTGCTATAGGCACCTCTTGCCCTATGGATAGCCCGCCCCTACGATGTGCTATATTCAGATCAGCGAACGTGATTTATACAACCCACTACTCATTTAGTTGCACTCACATGTTACTCTGCGAGCTCCGCCCAGCTAATGTTGCAGAAAGGCAGTTGCAACGTGTAATCTGCCCCTTGCCCAACAGGAATCGGGCTGGAGGAACTATTCAAAACTTAAAATACATATTTGCCCTGGGAAGGTCAAACCACCTTCTCTGAAAACATGGGTGCGTCTGTGTTTAGGTTTCCAGTCTAGTGAGTCCCCCGTCCCCATGCTGGGGCGTGTGTGCAGTGCATGTGCTTATAGGGGTTGTCACCTGTCCTTGAAACCTCACCAGCCCTGTTTTTCCAGCTATGTCTGTAAAATAGTTTTCGGATGGTGCTTTCCTGGGGTTGGTATACGTGCCTATAAACAGCACAGCAGAGCCTGGTGGTGGCTTTCAGAGTTCCTTGCCTCCAAGAAGTAACACAAGCACTAAACTCTGCCGAATATGAACTGCACAGTGGTGCCCGTAGGCTGCAGTCGGCCCAAGCCTCGCTGACTATTTATAATGATTTGTGTTTTTTTGGTTTTGCATAGAGTGGATATAATCACACAGGATGTTGTAGCCTTAATTGTGATGTGTGTTGAGAGGGTAAAAGTTTCTGCGTCAGGAAATATAGGCTACACGAGTAATATAAAACAGATACACAACATTAAAAAACAAGCACAAGCGCACACGACAGCAGGGGGAGGGGAGAGAGAAGGGGGCCTGCGAGATTCCCTTGCGGGAGAGAGCAGCAAGGAACAATAATTGATAACACATGGCGCCAGCTGCTCGCTCCCGCAAGGGAATCGGCAAACGTGAACGCGTTGCCATTGAAAGCAATGCAACCCGTACACATTTTTGGGCGAAAAAGGGCACCGATGGCTAAAGGTCTTTTTCCTATGCAGCACATGCACACTGCGTAGGCGAGACCTAAAAAATTAAAATCCCCTTCATTAGATCAGCATGAAATCGATTTGGCAAACGTTTAAGCGAGCACTTGGTGAAAATAATGTGGACTTAAAATGAAAGTCTGGTATTTCTGGACTATTTTTTCTTTTTTGTGGTCAAGGTTGTGGTGTCCTTCCAGTTGGTTAATCCAAAATGCTTTTTTTGTACTTCATGACAAGCTGTGCATTTTCAGAAGCTCAGCTTCGGCCAAACTTGTAGAGCCTTCCAGGTTTGAGCAGGTGTAGGAAATTGACACTTTTAGAATGGTGCCCCCTGACTTTTTGCCAGATACATGATGCCAAATTGATTGAGTGTGCCCTGGACCCAGGGCAATCAGGTTCCCAGGGCCTGTGTTCTTTCCCAAAACTGTACCTTTTGTTTACCCAACTGGCACACCTCTGGGCCACATGCAAGTCCCATGTAAAAGGTAACCCTGGTACCAAAAGCTTTGTGACCAGAGAGTGCTTGCGAGGGCTGCAGCATGCATTATGCCACCCTCAGAGACCACTCAACCTGAACACCCAGACACTTCCACTGCAGGCTGCATGTTTTGGTGCCATGTCCACCAACACTGCCTGTGGCATGGGTAAGTAACCCCTCTACCAGGTCTTACAGCCCTAAGGGCAGAGTGCACCAAACCACCAGTGAGAGCATGGGTGCATGAGCAACATGCCTCTACATTGTCGGTGCCATTTACAGACTTAAGGGAAGTGAAGCCATTTGGAGTATAGGGTCTGGGAGTTTGTTATTACGGACTCCAAAGCTCCCTGATGGCGCCACTGAAAACATAGTTTCTTACCGGTCGGTGTAGTTTTGCAGCTTGAAGACTTTCTGGATTCAGTATGCTGTATTCCGCCATCTAGTGGTTGGGTCCAGAATTGTCTTTTTTTCTCTTTTTTGTGGCCCAGGTGGGCGTTGACATCCCACCATTTGGTGTCCTTCGTGACGTCAACCCGCTTTGGTCGCTACCTTCGGATTCATTTTTTCTTTTGTGTTATTCTTGTTTTTCCTTTTAAATCTTAAGTCTTGTCTGTGTTTAATCCCCTTCCTCCCTACTCATCTTTCTTGGAGGAGGGCAGGTTCACTAGTGAATCCAGAAAGTCTTCAAGCTGCAAAACTACATTGATAGGTAAGAAACTATACGTTTTGCAGCGTGAATCTTTCTGGATTCACTATGCTGCGCATAGACTTTGTAGCGGTTTGTCCTTATTGTGGTGGCTGGGTGGAAGAGGAGCACTGGTTACTGAAAATGTGTTGCAAGACCTTCTGTCCCACGCTTCTTTGTTCATTTGGATATCCACACAGTAGTGCTTAGTGAATGTGTGCACTGAAGATCATGTTGCAGCTTGGCAAATGTCTTGATTTGGTGTGTTAGCTTGGCAAATGTCTTGAATTGGTGTGTTAGCTAGAAACGCGATAGTAGCTCTTTTCTTCCTTGAGTGAGCATGAGCTGCTCCCTGTAACTGTTGCCCAGCTTGTTTGTGGAATACTTGAATGGTTTGTGCAATCCATCGTGCAATGGTATTCTTGGTGACCGGTCGTCCCAAGTGTGAGAAAGTGCCATCTTTCTTGCATTGGTATGCCCCCACTTTTTGCTGAACTGCAGATGTGCTTTGACTGAGTGGGCCCTGGGCTCCTGCCAACCAAGAACCCAGAGCCTGTGTTCCTTCCCTAAAACTGTGTTGAAACTAAAACCCAATTGGCATCTCTGGCCACCTTCAGCCCCCTAGTAAATGGTACCCTAGGTACCCAGGGCATGGTGACCAGAGAAGACCCCTAAGGGCTGCAGCACTTATTGTGCCACTCTTCGAGGCCCTGTACCCGGACACCCACACACTGCCTTTGCAGGCTGAGTGCAGAACTAAACAGAATCGACATGGCACACTGCCCTGGCATACCTCAGTCACCCCTCTAGCTGGGTGCCCTATGCCAGTGGTGTGGGCACAGGTGCACGAGACCTGTGCCCCTCCAGCACCCAAGGCCATTCCTGGGCACTGTAAGTGCAGTGCTACCAGTAAGAGTATATGGTGCTGGGAGGTCGACATTACGAGCTCCACAGCACCATGGCCTCACTGAAGACTGAGAAGTAACTTCTCAACACATTAAACCTGCACGGATGCCAGTGTGAGATTTAATGTAAAATGCACCAGAGAGCATCTTAGAGGTGCCCCCTGAAACCTATACTACAATCCACGTCTGGGCTGAGAGGCTGGCTAGGCTGCCACCCAGCAGACATGCTGCTTGACCCCTGGGTGGAGAGCCCCCGCTCTCCTGGGCCTGCAACAATGCACATCCTGGGAGAGGTGCTAGGATGGGCAGGGGGAAGCTTCAAAGGCATGCCGGCTCTGTGCGCGTCTCCAGACAATTTGCTGTACCCAGCAACTGGCCCCCACCGGTTCTGACTCCCACTCTGGCGGGAAGACTGGTGGGAAAGCCTACGTCAGGAAGGGGGTGTGCCAGCCTGTGCCAACCCCACCCCTCAGGTGAGAGAAGCGAGGTGAAGCACGACCACGGGCTCCGGCCATCTTGAGGATGGGGAGCCCTGCCCAATCACAGCTATGCTCCTGCCCCCCTCCCAGCAGAGAGGAGCAGACTAGGGGGTGTACCCACCCCAGAACAGGGACCTATTGGTCCCTGCCCTTGCCCTACCTGTAACGCCCCTAAATTCAGTAGTTAGGGGCACCCTGAACCTTCCTTCCGCAGATCCCGATAAGAAGATCAAGAAGACCTGCTGTGCAGCTGCTAACAGGACGACACCCACTGTATTGGCCCCAGCCCTACCGGCCTGTTGATCCTGGAACCTGCTCCTGCTTAATCCCGGCGACTCCTGCGGACAGTAACCTTGGGACCCCCGGAGGACCTGCCTGCCTTGACCCTCTTGAAGACTGGGACTGCCATAAGCAGAGGCTCCGCTTCAACAACCATACCCCTGGTGCCAGCCAGGAAGCACCAGACCAACCCACTCTGCACCCGCCAAGCCCCCAGGAACCTCTCCAACCGTATCCAGCCGAGATTAATATTTCCCGACGCCCAAAGACATCCCTGCACCCGGCGCCCTCCAGCCCCCTGTGCTTGCCTTTGGGGTACCTACCACTTCTCCAAGATCCCAATTTACTACCCCCCCCCCCCCCCGAGTCTATGCCCATAACCTTAACTTCACTGGTCGAGTACTCACCTGGAAACTGATAACTCACTTTCCTGCCATAGGATAACATTGACTGGTTTGACTCGAAAATTCTTCTAAGTGTAACGTTTTGAAACTCTAAAATATTCCTATAAAATCAGCCGAATACCGTATTCCGAAGTACTCACCGGTGATCAGGAGAGAAGCCAGTACTGTACCTTGTAGCCCAGTACTGAACTGCAAAAGTAATCCTAGCCGGGTTTGATAGTAACCTGAATTTTCTCCATAGGAATCCATGGTCTGCTCTTTTGTGAAAAATCTTCTGTCTACTTTTGAAAACTTGAAATATTCCTTAAAAATCATACCAACTACTGAAACGTAATTACTTACCGGTCTTAAGTAGAGATCCCAGTGCTGGACCTAGGAGCCCAGTACTGGATTACAAAAGTAACGAGAACGTACTTTACCTGTAACCTGAATTTTCTCCCATTGGATAACAATGCTAGATTTTCACTGAAAAGTTTTTAAGTGTGAACTTTTAAAATACCTTTATATTCCTTAAAAAGCATTGCAATAACCAAAACGTTTTTACTAAACTGTTTTCAGCTTACACCCCAGGACTGAATCTAGGATCCAGTCCTGGAATTACAAAAGTAATCTACAAAGTAATTAACTGCAGTTGTGTAGAAAAACCCATTGAGATCAATATTAAATTGTGTTTAGAATTGTGTTCCCTACTGCAACCCCTGGCCCTATTGTGTTTACAAAGTTATTACCTTTCTGCAAAGTACTTAATTGAGATCACTCATAATTGAGAAAAGTATATTTTGATACCTGTTGTGTCTAAAAATAAAACTATATCTTTTGATATAAAAACAACTGGCCTGGAGTTCAGTTCTTGAGTGTGTGAAACCTTTTGCTGACTGAGTGTGTACAACAGATGTTTTACACTGTCCTCTGGTACTGCCTTACTGCTTGACCTAGCTACCACTTTTGAGAGTAAAGTCAGCCCTGACTTGAACCTCCGTTATACCTCTGGGGTTTGTGGTCTCTATACACACTGTACCTTACTTTGGTCCAGTATATATAGAGCCACTTTCTCACACAAAGAAACTGCTTGCGAAGGAAACAAAAAGTCGCTTTGTCTTTCTGCATTCCTTTGTCCTTTCTATGCAGTGCATCACCGCCCTTCTGGGGTCGAGTGTATGCAGCGCTCTCTCTGCACTTGTGGTTGGTTTTTGGAAAAAAATAGGTATTTGGATAATTTTGTTGATGTGGAACAGAGACACCACCTTAGGCATGAAGTGTGGGTCTGATCTCATAACAATCCTATCACTGTGTATCTGCAGGTAGGGCCCTTGAAGTGTTAGCACCTGCAACTCACTTACTCTCCATAGTGATGTGATAGATACTAAGAAGGCAGTCTTTAGTGTGAGCATGGGCAGGGTAACTTTGTGCATGGGCTCGAATGGTGCCTTCATCAATTTTGTCAGCACTACGTTGAGGTTCCATGCTGGTGCTGGCATTCTGTTAGGAGGTGAGATTCTCTTCGCCCCTTCTAGAAATCTCTATACTACTTGGGAAGTGAAGAAGCTTTTCCCAGTCTCTCCTCTAGTGTACGCCACAATCGCCACTAAGTGTACCCTTAGAGACGTGTAGCTTAGTTTGCTTTGCAGTAGATGTGTTAAGTATTTTAGCACTGTTGACTCCCTTGTGATCTTCCTTTGCAGTTTCTCTCTAATGCACCATTCGGAGAATCTTTTCCACTTTGCTACGTAGCACTTCCTTGCTTGTGGTAGGCCTTCTTGCCTCTGAGCACTGCCATTGTGCTCGCCAGTAGCTTGATATGTGCAAACTCTAGGTCTTCAGGAGCCATGCAGCCAGGCTGAGGCTCTCTGGCTCTGGGTGTAGCACCCTTCAGTTCTGCATTGTTAACAGGTCCCTTCTCTTTGTGAATTTGTGTGCTGGTGTCTGCACCATCTCCATAATTTGCGAGAACCATAACTGTCTGGCCCACTGAGGTGCCATTAGTATCAGTGTTGCTGATCCAGCATTTGCTGAGTACCCTGTGTAACAGTGGGATCGGGGGAAAAGCGTATGCAAATGTCTTTTACCAACTTATCCATAGCGCATTCCCTTGTGACCGGTGGTCTGATTGTCTGGATGCAAAGTTTTGGCATTTTGCATTTTGGTGTGTTGCAAATAGGTCTATTTGCGGTGTGCCCCACTTCCGGAATACCTTCTGTAATTCCTGTTGGTTGATTTCCCATTCGTGTGATGCGGACGCCTGCCTGCTGAGTCCGTCAGCCTCCACGTTGTCCTTCCCTGGGAGATGTATTCCTAGTAGGTCTATCTTTAGTGGGATGGTCCACGGCCATATCTCCTGTGCTAGCCTCGATAGCGCTACTGACTGCGTTCCTCCCTGCTTGTTGATGTAGAACATTACTGTGGTGTTTTCTGTCTGGATCAACACCCGGTTTCCGTACAGCTGTTTCTGAAAAGCTGTTTCTGAAAAGCTGTTTCTGAAAAGCTTTCAGGGCTAGGAACACGGTTTTTAATTCCAGGTAACTGATGTGCTTGACCGCATCCTGCTGCGACCATAGCCCCCTCACCTCGAGTTTGTTCATGTGCGCGCCCCACCCTGGCTGGGATGAGTCCGTTGTGATGGTCACTGTTGGAGTTGGTTGTGTGAATGGTGTCCCCGGTGATATGTTTTCCTTGTTCTACCACGCTATTTCCTGATGCACCGCGTGTGTGACAACCACTAGATCTTCCCAACTTCCGGTTGCCTGTGACCATTGCTGCTGTATCCATTCCTGGAATGGCCTCATGTGTAGTCTAATATTTTGGACCAGGTGGATGCATGACGTCATCATTCCCATCAGCTTGCTCACCGTCTTCACGGTCAGAACTTGCTTCTTGCAGTAATTACAGGTTTCCTTCAGTATCGCCAATGTTCTCTTCCTGCTGGGGAACACTTTGGCCTGTATTGTGTCGCTCTTTGCCCCTTAGAATATCTTGATTTGCTCTGTTGACGACTTCTCCCAATGAATCGATAAACCCAGCCCGGTCAGTGTTAGTATGACCTGCTGGATGTATAGTTTGTATTGATCGTACCAACTTGCCTTTACAAGCCAGTCGTCTAAATAGGGGTATACGTGTTGCCCTTGTCTGCTAGGCATTTTGTAAACACCCTCGGTGCGGATTTCAGGCCGAATGCCAGTAGTGTGAATTGGTAGTGGCTTTGGTTGATCACAAACCTTAGTAGTCGCTTGTGGTTGATGGGGATGTGCAAGTATGCGCCCTTTAAATCTATGGTAGCCATGAAGTCTCCTTGCTGTATCTGTCGTATTGCCTCTTGTAGGGATGTCGTCTTGAATCTTTGAGTCCTTACAAAATTTGTTTAGGAACCTTAGATCTAGGATAGGTCTTAGTGTTTAGTCCACCTTTGGCAGCAGGAAGTAGGTAGAGTAAACCCCCCTTGCTCCTTTGGTTTTGAGGTACCACTCCTATTGCCTACTTGCTGAACAATTCTTGTGCCTCTAGCTGCAAGAGCGAGAAATCCTTTGCAGAGTTTGCCTTTCTTCTTGGTTTTCTGTTTGGAGGTTGTCTTTCCAACTCTATACAGTAGCCGTATTGTATGCGGTTTAGCATAAATTTGTCCAATGTGACCTTCCTCCATTCCTGGATGAAGTCTCTTATTCTTCCCGCTATGGGTGTTGAGTGTTCGAGGTAGTTTGTCGTTAAATATTTGGCTGCATCTTTTCGTTTTGTGTTTCGGCCCACCCAGAGGTGTTACTAGGGTGGGGGCCTGATGCAGGGCAGAGTCACTTGGTTGAGGGCTGGTGTCCTTCCCTTAGTGTTTGTCCTCCTCAATTTCTGCGCCCTCGGAAGGACTTTTCCCCAGGGTTGGTACTGCCAGTTTTGCTGCTGGCCTTGGTTGTTCCCTTGGTAGCCTTGCTGGAATGTTTGGTGCGATGTAGTCGGCACGTTGCCTCAACTTTCACCACCTGGCCTCCTTGTGGGTATGCATCTTCTCATCCCCTAAACTGCAGTGCTCCCATGGACCTTGCTGTTTCCTTGTCCTTCTCGAGTTGCGTCAACTTGTCGTCCACTGGTGTGCCGAACAGTTGCTCTCCATTAAAGGGTGTATTTAAGATGTTACTTTGTACCTCTGGCTTGAATCCCGAAGTCCTCAGCCATGTGGGTCTTCTCTCAGTCACGCCCATCATTAGCCTGCTAGATGTTTCTGCAGCATCCAGTGCCAATTTTAAGCTTGTGTTCGCCAAGTTCTTTCCTTCCTCTACCAGGTGAGCAGCTCTTTGTTGGTACTGATCTGGTAGTTGCTTCAGGAGCTGCCCCACTTCATCCCAGTGTTGGTACGAGTGCCTGTTGAGCAGGCCGTTGAAATTCGCAGTGTGCCACTGTATTGCCACAATGCTCTCCACCTTCCTCCCTGTGAGATCCATCCTCCTACTCTCCTTGTCTGGAGGTGGTTCGGCATTTGTGGGAACATTAGCCCTTTTCCTAGCCGTTGCTGCAATTATGGAGTCGGCTGGCACTGACCCCTGGATGTATACAGGGTCCTTTGAAGAATGTTTGTACTTCTCGGTTCTAGGTGTCACAGCCTTGCATACTCCTGGCTCCTTAAAGGCCCCTCTTCCCTGGTCCAGCACACTAGGGAGCATGGGCAGGAATTGGCTCCTGGTCTGTTGAGGCAGTTGAGGTTTCCAGGAGGAAACATGCCTTTGGCTTCTCCTCCATTTTCACTCCATAAGTCTGTGCAGCCTCCTGCACAACCATATTGTAGATCGCTGTGTCATCTGGCGGCTAAGGCCTCGAGGATAAGTGTCTACGCCCTCTTCCGGTGATTCGGCGTAGAGATCTTGCCATTCCACGCCTTGTGCCTCCAAGGACGTCGAGTCCCGGTAGAATTGCACATCTTCGTCTCCTTCACCCTCGAAATAGTAGTACTCGTCTCCCAGTTCCTCGACTGGTTCAGGCATTTTTGGCAGTTCTGCGTCTTGTCGTCCCCGTCTACCTCAACCGCGGGATGGAGTAGTTACTCATCTTCTCGTCTAAGTCCTTCTTCCGCTGTAGGATGCTGGTCATTTCGGCCTCGAGTCTCCTCTTCTTCCTCTCCATCTTGGCATGTTCGGCGTCGAGGGTTGTAGTGCTTCTCTTCGTAGACGTCAATGTCGGTCCTTCTTTACTCAGCGCCGAGATGTCCCTCTCGAGGGCAACCTTAGACGTCCTTTCGAGGGTTTTCGCCGATTGGGAGTCCGTTTCGAAGGATCTGCACGGCTGACTGTCCCTAGAGACTGTTGCTTTCGTCGAATGTTCAGCGGCAGAGCTCCTTTCGAGGACTTAGCTTAACTTCTACGAGTGTCGCTCGGGCTTTTGCTTCACTCTTGAGTGAAGCTTGGATGTTTAGGGGGTTGACTACTCCTTTACCTCCTTAGACGTCTTCTTATGGAGCTAGACGACCGTGCAGTCCTCCGATCCATCTGCGATGTGGTCCTCTTCTCCATTGGAGAGTCCCAAGTCTCTTAGCGATGGAGGTGGCCCCTGCATGTTGTGGTTCGCCCTTCTCTGCCTTTCCCTTATTCGGAGGGTCTTGGGTGTAAACACCGAACAGGCGTTGCAGTCTTCGCTTCTGTGGTCGAGTGGCAAGCAGAGGTTGCAGACTGGATGCTGATCCTTCTGGGCGTACTTGTGGTGGCAATTGGTGCAAAACCTGAACGGTGTTTTGTCCATCCCCACGCTCAGGGAGGCCCCTGCGAGCGCATTCTCCATTGAACGTCGAGGTTTTGTTCTTTCTTTAAACTTCTCCCTTGTTGCTCCGGGTACCTGACCTGTAGTCCAGTGTAGTTGAAAACTTGACTCTTCGTCGAATATCTTCGATTTTGCTTGAATTCCTCTTTCAAAACTTTTCAACTCCACGGCAACGATCCAGACCCAATGGTGGAAAAAAGAATCTGAAGATGGCGACCAAAGGTGGGAGCCTCCGCCGGAAGTGCGTCGACGTCACGAAGGACACCAAATGGTGGGATGTCAACGCCCACCTGGTCCACGAAAAAAAGAAGAAAATAAAGACTACAATTCCGGACCCAATCACTAGATGGCGGAATAATGCACAGTATAGTGAATCCAGAAAGATTCATGCTGCAAAACTGGGAAGTTTGCTACCAAACTTCTCAGCACATTAAATGCACACTAATGCCAGTGTGGGATTTAAGGTTAGATGCACTCTGAGGGCATCTTCCAGCTGCCCCTTGTAGCATGAGGCTCTGTATATACACTATACCAAAGTAAGGTATAGTATGCCCAGCGTCCAGTGGATCGCCAGGAGTATAGCAGATGCTAAAGTAGATAATACCTTATTCTCTTTTGTAATAGTGTGGTCGAGCAGTCAGGCTTATCAGAGGAAAATGTTAAGCATTTGTTCTACACACGGTACAAAATGATTTCACACTTTCAAAGACTGAATCCAGGCCAATTGTTTGTATAAAAAGTTATTTTGTTGTTTTATTTCTAGAATGAAAATTTACTCAGCAGCAGGTAAATTAATCTCTTCATAAAATGTTACTTTTCAAAATACAGTAAACACTGGTTTGGTAGGGAACTTTCAGATTACTAAAGCTATTTATAAACTGTTAAACAATTGAAATTACTTTTGGATAACTTTGTGATTACTTTTCTAGTTTGGCATGAAACACACTCCTAACACTTTAAGCAACACATGACATTGATAAACAGTTTAATTAGATCTTTCTTGCACAAATATACCCTCCTGATGGAATCTATCCTTGATCGTTATTACTTGCTACCCTCATCTGTCACTCCTTTCACTCCCTCATCCCTTCTAACATTAGTTTCTATTTTTCCTAAAGCTTCCGTTATTTATAAGTTTTTTTTCTGCCCCTAATCCGGAGCGACCCAAATCCAAGATTGAATCTTCCTGGGAGTCTGACCTTGGATGTGTTTGGTCGGTTTCTCTTTGGGACAAACTCTGGCTTAAGTCCTTGAAGGTATCTCGCTCTGCTTCTCTTACCCAATCTCTCTTCTTTCTATATCATAGGCTTTATCTTTCCCCTCTTCTTTCTCGCTTCTCCTCTACTTCTATTTCTACTTGTTGGACATGTAATTCTCCTGATGCTGACCTTTTGCATATGTTCTTTCTCTGTCCCCCAGTATTTACCCTTTGGAACCAAGTTTGGTCTTGCATCTCTCGCATTTTCTCACTCTATTCCTCATTCTCCTTCTCTTCTTTTTCTGGGTAGTCTTTCAGATACTCTCACCTTACCCCCTCATTCTGCTGGTCTTTTTGATCTTATGCTTGCTCTTTCCTTTCAACATATCTCCTCTAACTGGAAAGATCTCGCAAAGGTCTCTTTGCAACATTGGTGGAACTCCCTTTGCCATTTTCACAGATTAGATGTTTCTTTTGCTTCCTCCTCCAAGCCCCCTCGTAATGTGGAACTTTATTGGCTCCCGTTAACTATTTACTTGGATCAATCTGCTATCCAGAATCGTCCCTCTTCCACCACATCTGAGAATTTTAAACCACCCTGAATTTTTTTTTTTCCCCCTTCTACTATTTTCTCTCTATGTGTATGAATTAGATTTATTGTTATGTTTACTCTCTAATTAACTCCATTAACAATCTACACATTTATTTGGTATATATTGATATATTTCTATCAGGTTATTTTCCTGTATATTATACTTCATCAATTTATTGCATATTTCTAATATACAGCTATGTCATATTTCCTTCTCATATTCTCCTTTCCTGAGTTTTTCTTCCGCTCTCTTTTTTCTTTTCTGTTCTTTTCTCTCTTGTTCCTTCTTTCTTTTTCTCTTTCTTTCCTCTCCCTCCCCTCTCTTTAAAACTTATAAAATGCTTAGGTATTGATTCTTGACATTAGGAATATTATAACCTTCTTGCTTTTGTATATTCTGCATACAATTCCTTTTGTCCTTGTTTATTCAAGTATATTAATAAAGCTTTCAAACACAAAAAAAAAAAAGAACAAAACAGTTCAACACTTAGAGTTTTAAGATAAACCCCACAATTTAGTCCTATGGAGAAAAACAAAGTGTTTGTGTTACAGGCAAGTAAACTGTTTTAGGATTGGAGTTTGGGTGTGGGGGGGGGGGGGGGTAGAACTAAGGTTGGCACTCTAGGGGCACCACCAGCGGCACTATGGCAGCCAGGTGCAGAGTGGAGGGTTCCAAGGTTAGCCTAAGGGGCACCTCAGGTGCAGGCTGCTCAAGGGCAGGACACTTGGCAAAGGGGGTCCCAGGTTGGCACCAAGTCAACACCACTGGCGCAGGGGTAGCCAGGTGCAGGGTGCTCACAAGGTGTTGGGAGCCCAATGGTTTCCTCTGGAGAATGTCGGTTGTGGTAAAGGACTTTAGGTTGGAGCCAGAAGACTGGGTGAAGGGAGCCAGAAGACTGGATGAAGGGAGCCAGAAGACTGGATGAAGGGAGCCAGAAGACTGGATGAAGGGAGCCAGAAGACTGGATGAAGGGAGCCAGAAGACTGGAGGATGAAAGCCAAGACCCTTCAGGATGAGACTGCCGGCATCGAGGAGAAAGTCGGTGGAGGTCGTCCAATGCTAGAGCACAGGTAAAAATCACCAGGGGTGGGGCCTCGCTGGGATGTGGGGCCACTCAAACTCGGGCTGTGGGCGTTGGGTGCAGAGTGGTGAGAACTTGCTGATCCAGCTGGATCTGGAATAAGGGCTTAGGTTGAGTTGGTGTTGAATAAATCTGGTGTCCACAGGAGATCAGAATTCTTTAGGAAGGCAGGGCAGGTCCAGAGGTTCGAGCTACACGCAGAGTTAAGCTTGCAGGGGGGTTTCGGAACAGGAGACAGGCCGCTGGGGCCAAAGCAGGTATCATCCTCCTCTTCTGCAGCAGAGCTTGTCTGTCTTGGTCACGTTGAATCTGAAGAGGCATGGTTCAGAAGTGCCCCTAAATACTACATTTAGGGGCGAGTACTTAGGGGTGTTACAGAGATGTGCAGGTTGGGACCAATGGGTCCCTTCCCTGGGGTGTCTACACCACCTAGTAGGCCACCCTCAAGCTTTATTTGATTGGCAATTACAGAAAGTTTTCTTGAAACTGTAAAGAGTTTACTTCATTTACAAAACCATACTACATTGATGAAAACGGTTGCCAGTTTTACAAACTGTACAACTTAACTGCAATAAGTGACTCTTGGTTCTAGTAAAAAAATAAAAGAATTTGTATACAATTGGTCTGGACTCAGTCGGAGTGTGTGACATTTCTTGCCCGAGGGTGTACAACCGGCTTCTCCACCCAGAAGCTTGTGAGCTACTGGTAGCTCTCCAGCTAACTGTGAGCAGATCTCCTGTGTGCAGCCCAACCTACTACATTAAAGCTTTTTCCTAGTTGAAATATTATATTTATATCAAAATTGAAAAGCGTGTAACAGATGAAACTGTGTGCATTTCTAGATCTCAAACCAATGTTCGGAGAAAAATGGCTGAATATCCAAAACCTATTTGAAAAGGATATTTCAGTGATAAATCATGATGTATTGTCAATATTATTACCTTGATGCCAGGTGCATTGCTGTTATGGGTAATATGCACTTACCCAAATAAATGCATTACACACAGACAAAACCTTTTTACATTACTTTAGTCAGCCATTCTGGATGAACTGAGGTGCTCACTACAGGTAATCTAGAATACGATGGCACTAATGTGTACTGGTCTGACGTGGTCACAATAGCTTGGCATTATTTTCATTGAATATAAGTAGCACTTATTACAGAAAAAGTTGGAGACCTCTTGATAAGTCTGACTGCTCAACCACACTACCACAAATGAGTGCAAGGTATTATCTACCTAAGCCTCTGTTATACCTTTGGGTAATCACTGGACTCTGTGCACGCTATACCTTACTCTGGTATAGTATATACAGAGCCAGCTTCCTACAGCGGGTAAACTGGAGAAGCAAGAGCATTGTACTGGGAGCCACTAAAGTCTGGAACTCTCGCCCGCTGCCTATCTGAAAAACCTGGTTATTTAATACACTAAAGCTACATGTCAATCACTGCAAGGCTAGTCATTTAAGCTAGCGACAAGAAACCCCCGGGCATTGGTGCGCTCTCGAAAACCCCTTAACATAAAAGACCATGTGTGACACGAATAATGCAAATCCAATTTATATTGCTGAACTGTACTTCAAGTGGATACTTGAAAGATAGGTCAAGCAGACTTCAGGAGGCCAATTCCTATTTTCGGCTGTTTTGTGTCTTACTGTTGAGGTTTTATATTGGATTTTTTTTAGGACAAATGCTGTTTGGTAGGAAAGACTACTCTTGCTAGACTCCTTTGATCCTGTAAGTGGTTGCAATTAAGCAGTAGAGTTCCTTTAAAACCTGCAAAGGGTATCGCAAGTTTGTATAACTTCTTTTAGCCACACAACCTCTGTTCAACAGGTTCTGTGTAGTTTCACAGCAATATCAAACATGCCTTACAACATTATATGAAATAGATCAGTGCAAAGTCTCTTACTGTTGCCTGTGCTGCTATCAGAGCGGCCAACATACTGCGTCCTGCTGGTCCGGGGGCACAGAATGACACCCTTACATTATGCCCTCCAAGTGTTAGGCCATCCAGTTGGTCTTGGGCCACCTCAGTTATGGAGGCAGATTCGTACTCCAGGATAGCAAAGCCCTTGAACTGACCATCCTGCCCATAAGCCAACTGAAGAAACAAAGACAGCATTAGAAAGAACAGCTCATACTCAACATTCCTCATAAGAATGAAAGAACAAAATGATATAAACTCTCAAAAATAATAAAAAAATTGGGAAACAAAAAAAATAAAAAACCTACAGAATCCGATCTTGCACCAGAGATACATAGTTCACAGCTAGTGACATGGCCTCAGGCACTTCTGCACTTCACAAGAGATCCAAGAGCTGCAGTACATGGGAAAAGAGGGACTTGGCACACAGGATGGATATATGGGGGGGGGGGGGGTGCGGCATAACCATACCTGCACACAGAATGCTGCCAATTATGTACTAACACCAGGGTAGAAAGAGAAGCTGCATGTCTGAACCCATTAATTTTGTAACCTATGACAAATCCCACCAAGAACCACTGCTACTGTGAACAAGGCATGCACACACCAAACCAAGAGCTCTCCGTCTTGAACACAATTCCCAAGTTAGCCCTTTGTCAAAGGATAATGCATCCAGGTAAAGTGTTTAAAGTTTGGTCTGCCCTGCCACAGTTTTCTGCACTAAGTAAAATGCTCTTATGAGGGACTCAAATTACACCGGAAAACAAAATGTGGGTATGTCATGTTACTGTGTTCTAGTGATTTCCTAAAATGCAACTAGTACAAGAACACATTAACCCAGTGACAGGTTAAAAAAAAAAAAAGTAGCAAACAGGAATAACCACATTGCTGCAAACGGCAATAAGGATAGAAACCACAAACAACTTACTGTGGTCAACAAAGAACCAACTTCATTAATAAACATTTAAGGTCACACCAACCCAAGAAGATTTAATTTGTTGTCACAATTACCCATGTACCCACATATTTTTCTTTCCCTCTCTATAAATAAATTGTGATGAAAATGCACACCTAATTATTCAACTAATATTTGGACACTAATTCGCATAAATCATACATTTATCTTCAAATGTACACTGTTCAAGAAGGTTACCTACCTGGCCCTACTTTCTACTCACTTTGTGAAAACAAAATGTGAGTATGGTGTCAAACAGAAGATTACATGGACATTTTCACAAGAAAACACAAGCACAACTTGTTCTTTAACCTAGTCCTCCCCAAACAACCAGGTAGCCCTAAAGGGAAAGAGCATTTTCTCTTTTCATAGTACACTCCTGAGCACTCACCTGACAGAACATGGGAGGGCAGATGGAGGAAAAAACCCGCCGCAGTTCTTCCACATCATTGTAGTCATGTGGTAGTTTATCCACACACAGGCACTTTGAGTGTAGGAGGTCATAAGTGAGCTGACTGACATCAGTCCAATGAACATACAGCGTCCGTGTTCCCAGTTGCCGACCTAATAAATCTGACTTGGCCCGGGCAGCAGAGTCCTTTTTCATGTATTCCACAAAGCCATAACCCTTTGAGTGCCCGGTTTCCTCACTATGCACCAGGAAGCACCGCTCAAGGTTGCCGAAGGGACGCACCAGCTCCTCAAACTGCTGCTGTGTGTATGACCGGGGCAAGTTAGCAATGCAGAGGAGGGCATCCGTGGGCTGAAGCTGGACAGAAATTTCCTTGCCCCGAAACTCAGTCATGTGAAATTTCTGGATGGCAGCCTCAGCCTGTTCCCCATTTAGTAAAGTTACAAAGGCTGTAAAAAGAAAAATGGGGTGAGTACAATGTATGCATCTGCTCAGCATCAAAACATAAGAAGAATTCGGGCTCCATTACATTCTTCAATTACTGGATAACAAGTGATAGGGGATTTAAATCAGCACAATCTAAAGCAACTGCTAAACTCTCAGCTCTCCCTGAACAAAGCGGGCAAGTCAAGATGTCTGATCAAATGAGACCACTGGGTGCATGGTATCAGACGCATGTTCTAAAGACCTTTTAGCATTTGCACAGCGCAAACACACAAATACATACAGGCAGGATAGCAAATAACACCCACTGTCCAGCACTACGATAATCTAAGCCATTCCAACCAGAGTATTAAGATCACTACTCAACAACTTGCCATACGTACTGTAGATATGGATAAGGCACTCAATGTTAGTCAAAGTATAAGACTAATCAAAGGGCAATTATCCGACACAAGAACAGACTAAACAAGTTCAGGAATACACAATGCATCACACCAAGTAGCAGTCCCCAAAGAATTAAATAAAAAAATATTCTGTACCAGAGTAGGTTGAACTTTTTCATATGGCACCATTAAAAATTAATCTCAAAGTCGCTAATTTCTAAAAATTAAACACAACCTTATTACATTTCAGTTACTAGCACTCAACCAAAACCGAATACAAAATGTGCTGGCATCCTTCAGGGACTTCAGAGTTGAATCTTTAAACCAACAACCAAAGAATAAGCCATTCTTTAGAAATACACCTGAACTACTAATGAATTCTCAAAGCTCCACAGCTCTACATTTCAATCAACCAAGGCAAAGAAAAAACGTGCAATGCATGCTAATCCTTAGCCCTCCCCAAACAAATATTCAGCAGGAGCAATGGTTATGCGTGTGTGGTGTTTTCATTTATTTATTTTTTTAATTAATACTGGACCTGTGCACAGTGAGTACATTGCAGGATACACACTAGTGTTACAAAGTTGCCCCCATGGCATAATCACATCTTAAGCGGGGACTGTATCATAGTTAATTTTGAGGACCTAAGGGTGGCCAGTTATGTTTGTTCTTTTCCTACCAAGGAGTACAGCTCACCAGGTAGCGGTGGAGCAATAGGCACACGTGACCTCAGCTTCTTTAATCCCCCAAACCTGTTAGCCAGGCCAGTTGGAACATCTGTGTGGGAGGAAAGGGGTGGCAGGCAGGTTCGTGGTAACTTCTCCCAATTTAGCCCTTTTTGCAATAGCCCGTACCAGCCGCAGGGCCAGTTGTGGCATAGCTATTGACATGCTAGTTGCCCCCGACAGGAGAAGCATGTTGAGGCATCTGAGGAGTCATTAAGTGACAGCTTAACCCTTAGAGGGGAAATGGTGAGGCCATCTACTTGTACACTTTTTGTTCCCGCTATGTATGTGGACCACCCATCGGTGGCTGGTGCTGAAGACCCTGAGGTTGCACGGTCCCCCTTGGAGGTCCCTGGGGGGGGAAGCTTTATCCTTGATCTCGGAGTAGGCCCCTAGCACTGTGCATGACCTCCTTGCGAGCGAATTTGTGTTAGGGCAGGGAGGAGCTGGTGGTGTAGCCCTGAAGGTGGTCAGTTGGAATATAGCGGGTCTTGCACGGAATACTGACATACCTGAATGGAATTCATTTGTTGAATCTTTCGGGATTTGCTTGTTCCAGGAAACTTGGTGCTTGGAACCAAGTCACAAGGTGGGTTATACTACCTACTTTGTTTCTGCATTACAATCGCCTGGAGGGAAGGGCCGCCCCTCTGGCGGTATACTAATCTGGGCAAGTATTTCCCTGGGTTTCTCCATCAGGTCTATAGCCACCAGATCTGCAGAGAATATCAGTTAGAGGGCCACCTGGTTGGGGTAGGGGGGGGGGGGGGGGGAAGGGTGCTCGAAGTCTTTAATCTCTATGTCAGAGGAACAAGGGGTGGCACATCCACACTGTCCCTTACGGGCATCGACGAGGAACTTAGATCTAGTGGTGCTGACTCCCTTGTCATACTGGCTGGGGACTTCAATTGCACATTTGAACCCCTTGCTAGGGAGGATATATTGGGCACCCGGGAGGACTATGCAAGGAAAGGTATCCCCCTCACACTATCCCCAATTAGAAGCTGGACCCAAAGTGCCATTGATCTTAATGCCCTTTGCCTGGAACATGGCCTTAGGACAACCAACGGCAGATCAAACTCAGACCCTACCGGGGCACATACGTTTAACAGAGTAGGCCATTCCTCACGAATTGACTTTATTCTCTTGAACTATAGACTTTGGGCCCATTTGATAGACATGGTGGTTTTACCGTCCACCGACAGCGACCACAATCCTTTATCTTTGTCCCTGTCCCCTTTTTGGGCGGGAGCGACCCCAGCTCCAACTCCACATGTATGGAAAACAACACACGAAGTATGCCCTTCTAACTGTGGCAGGCGCCTGAAATGGAACACAATTGCTGCCAACGAGGGGAAGATCCTGGAAGTAAAATCCATAATGTCTAATATCATGCCCCGTTTAGACTCCCTCGCACTCAGCACGCATGAGGTTCCCGCTTTGTTTGCCGAAACCACCAACGCCTTAGGTGAATTGTTTTTAGTTCGTCCTGTAGGCACAAGGGGCAACGCAAGAGGTGGACCCATGGGCAATGTGGGCTGGTTCTCCTCTGCCTGTCGTGTTGCCAAAAGGGAGCTAATCAAGGCGGTGAAAGCCAAGGATGGAGGCCTCATTACCATTGCAAGGAGTAATTATAGAAGGGCACTATCTAAGGCCAAGGCCGAGCATGAGAACCAGTTTTGGTATGACCTAAAGGTGGCAAGCTCAAGGAAGGACTCGAAGGGATTTTGGGACCTAATAAGAGCTAGGGACAAACCCGTGGATTCGCTTATAACATGCAATATAGCGGAGGGCGTGTGGTTTGACCACTTCTCCCAGCTCTACACAATGGCTCCGGGTATTGAGGTAACCCTGATTGAACAGCACCCCATAGATTGCACTGAGCTTAATAAGGAATTCCTGTTTACATCCAAGGAAGTGGTGGGGGCGATTAAGTGCCTTGTCCCCAATAAGGCAGCGGGCCCTGATGGCCTCCCAGGAGACTTGTTCCGCATTAATCCAGATGAGTGGGGGAGACTCATTGCTTCCTTACTGAATGCTGGCTTGGATTCATGGAAGGGCGCTGAGGTCGTCCCAATCTTTAAGAAAGGGAGTCGGGACGACCCTGCTAACTATCGCCCTATAAGGCTCTTGGATTCCACACAGAAGGTGGCAGGTAAAGTGGTTTTAGGAAGGGTCTTGCAGTGGGTAGAGGAGAAGCATATTCTTTCAGACTTCCAGGCTGGCTTCAGATCAGGTATGGGGACTAAAGAGCAATCATTCCTGTTAATGATGCTTTTTTGTAAAGTGGTTGTACTGGGCAAAGGCAGTCTGTACCTTGCATTCATAGATCTACGGACTGCCTTTGACCTGGTCCCACGTAGCCAACTTTGGAGTGTGCTTGATGCACTGGGAATTCCCCCATACTTATTAAACATGCTGATAAAGTTACATGCAGATAACTTTGCACAGATCAGGTGGGGTAACCAGGGACAAAAAACATCACGAATTCCTGTAAATAGAGGTGTCCGCCAGGGATGTGTGCTAGCCCCCACTCTGTTTTCATTGTATGTCAACGGAGTGGTGGAGCACTTGCTGCAACATCCTGCAGACGCACCATCCCTGGCTGGCAGGAGAATACCTACCCTCTTATTTGCAGATGATACCCTCCTGATCTCCAAAACCCCAGCAGGCCTGCAGAGTCTTCTAACTAGTTTTAAGACCTTCTGTGACTCAAGGGGACTAGTTATAAACACAGGGAATACTAAGTTCCTGGTCATAAACCCCCCGAAGAAGACAGTCAAACCACCTACCCTAGAATCAGTTCCACTCGAGAGGGTCAAGGAGTTCGATTACCTCGGCATTCGTCTCTGCAACTATGAGTTGGAAATGTCATCACCAAAAGATGCTGCAGACCCACAAGAGGGTGGTGGGGGCCCTCCTTAACGAACAGGGTGTCTCATCCCTCAAACCCATTGCACCGGTACTTGACATCTACAGGGCAAGTGGTGTCA
Organism: Lissotriton helveticus; assembly: GCF_964261635.1. NCBI lineage: Eukaryota > Metazoa > Chordata > Amphibia > Caudata > Salamandridae > Lissotriton > Lissotriton helveticus. The sequence continues at coordinate 1,732,649,710 of NC_136057.1, read as the reverse complement.
GTGCAGCTCTTTATGGGGCAGCACTCTGGGGTGTACAGAATGTGGACCAGTTGTCTTGCTCCGAAAACAAATTCCATAAGGACTTAATGGACCTCCCCTACAGTACGCCAACTCTTCCACTTCTCCTAGATATGGGTACCCGGCCCATTAGTGACCAGGCGAGGCTGCGTCCCCTTCTCTTGTGGGCGTGTATTTGGAGAGTCCCTGAAATGTCCAGCTATGCAGAGGGTTTAAAAGAGGTTCTATTAACGCCTGGCTGGTCCAAGGTCCGCTGGTTAAGGGAAGTCAAGCGCCTTCTTATAGACCTGGGCCTTGAAGACGCTTGGAATACTAGAACTGCCCCACCCAAGTCAGCTCTGAAGAAGTTATACTGGAGTTGGGTGATTGATGGCAGAAACAGTAATGATGGCAGAAACAGTAATGCTAATTTGTGTAAGACCACTGTGGAATTCCTTTTGGTTAAGGAGGTGCACTTCTGCGAGCCGTATCTGGATATTATTTTAAAACCCTGGGACAGGGCTCTATACTTCAAATTTAGGGTAGGCTTACTTCCAGTAGGGAATCTGACTTCCAGGTGGAAGGTCCCGGCACAGACAATTCCCTTCTGCCCCTTCTGTGTGAACAGGCTAGAGTCAGTTCCCCACCTGTTGTTTGAATGCCCAGCCTATGTAGTTCCTCGCCGCAGATGGTTGAAACCACTCTGTAGAGAGCTTGGGACTAGATCCCATAAGGAGGCCTTACGAATTTTAAAAACGGACCCGCGGCCCCTGTTCGCATGTGGATTGGCGAAATAATTATTCATGCCACTTGCAATATGAATTGTATGTTTATTATCTATGCATTGGCTTTTATTGTTTTTATGTAAATGTACTGCTTTTTAAGATATGCACCATATCGAAATAAAGCCTAACTAACTACTACATAATCACACCCATTTGAGCTTTCCTTTTACTCTATAGTGTGTCAGTTCAATTTACACAATGTGGGCTGAATAATAAACCCCAACAGGTCCCAAATCATATATTAACTTCCACCAAAGGGCTGTTGTAGGAATCTTGCAAGCTCTTCTCCTTTCCTCCCTCCCAATATACCAAATTCAGGCCTCTGGCTACGGTCAGGCATCGGCTCCTATGTTCCAAACACAGATATGCGAATGTGTGCATTTCATTGTTGGGTCTCCCACTCACCTGTGCCTTTGTACTTGTCGACAAAACAATACTTTAGCTCAAATTCACTCAGCAACTCGTGGATCTCCTGTGTGAATTAAAGGAAAAAAATTGAAGTATAAATACAAGTTTTGTAATCAAGCACTCAATGCACAGCCAGGTGTTCTTAATGTGATTGGCAAAAAAAAAAAATCCTACTGCATTCTTAACTATTGTCCACTCCTTGTACATTAGGAATTAAAGCATGCGCTTTGTCCAGCTAAAAAAAACACTTATCTAGTCTGATTTTCCAGGTCAACTGAGCTAGTCAGAACAGGTGTGGAGAATCCTTAAATACTTTTTTGTTACAATTTCACTAGCAATTTATTAACAAGGCAGCATTCCCTTTGTTAACACCATGTCCCTTTAAGAAATTCAAGCAGTTCCAATAAGAGACTTCCCAGAACGCTTTGTGAGAACCCAGTTTTATTACCAATTGTTCTGTATGTCTCCGGAGTCTCTGCCATTAAACATTGCAAATTTGAGTAAGGTTACTGGAGAAAGAATCAAGCTGTATTTAACAAAATAAATAATCAGTGCTTCGGTTTCTATTGCACCAGAACTGAAACTAAATGTATGCAAAACAAGATACTTCATCAGCATCTGAATGATATGCCTTCTGATGAGCTTAGTTGGGAGAAGACCAAAAATGTTTTAGTTTGTTAAAATAAAATGGCAACAAGCCTGCAAAATACCATTTCTTCTGATTGTTCTTTCAAACAATGTTCATGAATAAACTTAGCTTATAACAAATATACCTGCTTGTGTGCAATAAACCATACTGTCCAATACAGAAAGGGCATTTGGAGCTCCAAACCAGCCTTTCCAGGTGCCACCACAGAACGTTACCTCTCTCCCCCCGCATTCAGAATAAAGCAAAGAACTACGGACAGTCATTTTAGATTATTTATTCCCCACCAAATAACAAAATAGGTTGCAGAGTGTGAGGGGCTGAAAAGGGAATATCCTGTCTCAAAGTCTAAGCCGCTACATATAGAAAAGCAAAGGGCACCAATTAAGCAAAATAGGGGCCATGGCAGAGTAAGTATGAATGAATAAAAACATTTATATAGTGCGAAAAGCATCCCAAAGGGCATCCCGGCGCTAGAGAGTAGACTCCACCCAAAGGATGAACAAGCCCAAACTACTCTTGCTGGAACAAGCCATTTGTTTTTAGGTTCTGTTCTGAAACAGTCAGTGAATGAGAGTTTCTCTCACTTGAAAGGGAGTTCCATAATTAGACAACTGATATACAATTTCTTTGTCTAGAATACTAACAGTTCAACTCAATATAAAAGCGTGCCCGTGCAGCTTAAGCATTTAGATCCACTCAGACTTATTAAAAGCTTGATTTACTTACAAATGACGGGTGTGTTTGGTACTTAAAAAAAATTAAAACCATTACAATAATAAATACAGTGATTCAATCAGGATTGACATAAGTGGTCAAACATATATGGGAACAGTAGATTTTAAAAGAGATGCTTAGAAGGCCAGAGGGGATACTGGTTACAAACTAGAATAGAGTTATGTGCAAATTCACGTACATAAACTATTGTTGGCCAGCAGGACCCACCTCAAGTACAAGGCTACATTGACAAGCACTTCATTATAATACACCCAGATACCTTGCTCAAAAAATTGAAATATCTGGAGGAAGCAGACCAGCTAGGAGTGCCAAGGAACTGGTGCTGAGACCACCCATCTTCAGAAAGAAAAAAAACCTATGACAGAACATTCTCAGGAGCAGCACCTAGAATCTGGAACTCACTTCCCCCGAATATCAGAAAAATTCCAAACGCAGCAATTTTTAAGAGAGAAACCAAGACATTTCTAATGAGTTCCTTCTATAGTCTTTATCTCTAGGCGCCATCTCTTCAACTTAGAGACACCCAAGATATTCCATTGACTAGAGAATATAGAAGACAAGTAGAGGAATTATATGCTCTTAAATATTTACAAGACATTTAGAGTTTTATAATATGTTTTTGCAATAGATGTTGACGTTAGTACAGACAAGGAATAACTGAGTCCACCGCAGGCACAAAAAAAGTACCAGCTGAGAGCTAACTTATCAGCACTAGGACAAATCACGAGAACAAATACATGCAAGACTGCTGTAGCAAAAAGAGGGGGGGCTGCAGTTAAAAGTCCTTATAATGGTTAAACAGTAAGAATTAACTATTCCAAGAGAAAGAAAAAAAACACAGCTAACTGTCAGTAGAGCATCCTCGAAGACCTTTTTGTTAGGATGATACCTAGTAAACTAAAAAAACAGAATGCAGCTTGTTGTATGATAGCAGCACATTTCTAAAACTACAACTTCAGCGATAATACAATAGAGCAGTCAAATGACCGGAATGACTGAGGGACAAAGGTCAACAAGCTGAAACTTTCAGCTCATGCCGGCTCAACAGCAACAGGTAGACACAATGCAAGCCCCGTGCAACAGAATTTCCCCGCAAAATCCCATTGTGCTTGGAGTAGAATCTGAACAGTCAGCCCAAAAGCAAAACTCGCCCTCGTTTGTGCCGACACGCACCAAGTGAGAAAGGCTCAACCAAAACCAGCAATTGGAAAAATAAACTGTACTAATACGAGAAAATTTAACACATACATTCCAAAAATAGGCACAATTTGTTAATACACTTATGTGTTAGACCTCAAAAATAGCCAAGTATCCTGGCAGCCAACATACATCTCGCGACTTCTAATCAACTAATTTGAACTCTTGGAAAGCATTTCTAGAACAATGGTCGTTTGAATGACTTTCAATAGATATTTCATTTGCTTTGAAGAGTGATTGAAAAAAATTACAGTGAGAGAAAGCGGAGAACAAGGCAGGTCTATATAGTGGGAACCTGGAAGCCGTATTGAAAAGCTAGATCCAGAAATGCAGTACTGCTCAAAGAATATTTATAGGAAGTCACAATTTGTATTATGGATATGAGGGAAGCTGAACAGGTTTGCAGACAGATCCCTCGTCGACCATTTAGTGAACAACCATACGTGTAAGTAAGATATCAACTCGATAAGTCCCCATAAGTCCCCATCACTATACTGCATAAAAAAACTTTGATTTATTCCCAGCCACTACCTAAAATCCTCAGTTTGCTCCAAATCCCCACCTCTCCTCCCAGCCGGCTCCATCAAATTGAATGCCCTGGCTTAACTCCTATGCATAACTGCACTCCTGGTTTATTTTCTATACCTACATGTCAACTGCCATATCCTTACCCATATTACCTTCTTTAGAAACAGATAATCATGTGCCCACAAATCTGGTAATAGTCAAATAGTGTTGAAATCCATCAATTCACAGCACAATTAATTCACAAACATACCTCCTCATGCCTTAGCCATTACATCCCATCTATACCCAACAACAAAATTAGGTAAGGAAAATATACCTATTAAAATTTCTTGCAAGCATGCATTTACTCACATGTTGTCTTTACATGTTTTCTGGGATTTAAGATATTGATTTTTTAGTAGGAAGATCGGTTACCAATGCACTGTGCTTTGCTCATGGCAATGTCAAATCTACAGCGTTCAATGCAATTGGCAAATACTTGCGTTTTCCCACATAAGCACCCAGTTTCTGGAAACAAGACATAGTATTCCTCTTACTTGTACAATTTTGTCCCGTGACCCTTTCCTTTTAGAGATTTCCATTCAAATGGTATGATATACAAGTCATAATGATATAACCAGGTCCATTTTTTCATGTATTAGTCTGGGTCTTTTGTTAATTGGATGTCAGCGTATATAAAATTACACTAATCCTGCATTGGATATGCAATGTCTTTTTAACAAAGCATATTTTAGTTGGGTTTTTCTTTTTTTAGACATATATATATATATATATATATATCACCTGATGAAGGGCACAGCCCGAAATGCTTTGAGATTTGATGTATATTTTCCAAGTAATGGAATGAAAAATTATACTAAGGATAAAAGCATTTGACTACCCAAGCTTCAGCATACGAGCTACATTATGCAATCTATGATTCTTTGAATAAGAATTGGAGTTACAATTTAATTTATAAGTTCTAATAAACTTCGAATTAACAAATACTAATCCCAGTTGGGACCAAATGTGGTGCATTGAGGGGGGGGATGATGTTCCCGGGCTGGGAAAGCGCTAAAGTTTTCAAGTCCCAAGAGTGACCATGACCCGCAGCAAATCACCCTGCACTTTCATCACTCAGCCTTCAGGCAAACCTTTAATAAACCAGGACTAGGTGAGTTTGTACATAACAAATCAGGCAGCACTGCGTTGAACGACATCTGAGAAGTGTTACTTAAGACAAATTTTTACCTTTCTATCCTCCCGCACATGCAGCAGTGCGAGGTGCCTACAAAACAAAAACAGCAAAGACAAATCTAATCATCAAACGATTTATGCAAACAGAACTTTAGGGCGGTAATAAGGCACAAACGTAGGGAAACTCACTCTTTCTCTTGGAATAGGGCTACTAAAAGCTGGAAAATAAAATTAATGATCAATAATAAATATCAAATTGTCTCAAATAAACATGCATGGACTTCTCTTCTAAATGCAATTACAACAAAAAACACAAAACGATTTTGTACCATGACTGTCACAGGGACTTTAGGAGTTACATTTCTATGCCAGTTACACCATGGTCCCTTATCAACAAAAGCTTATTGAGCCCCAAAGAAGAAATAATAACCAATTAAAAAAATGTTTAAGTGCAGAATTTTGCACGCAGACACGTCTAATGGGATTCAGATAGCACTGATAAAACAAGACCAATCATTGTGGAGCAGTCTACTGAATCCCCCATTTCACCAAGTACTCATTTCTAGTCAAATGCCACACTCATACAAGAAGTCAATAATACAGCCCAGTGACAAAAAAGTGCCAAAGAGACAAAACCACTCAATTTCCAATTGACAGCTTTTCTTCACTAAGATTATTAATCAAGTATCTGCTGCACATCTTAACATCCTGGAGACTATTGAGGCGAAACTAACAAACCTTACCCAAAGGCAGGACCTTGGGAGCACCAGACTGGCTCGTTTGAATGCCAGGACCTTTATGTCCAGCATACAGCAACATACCCACCCACTGAAAGCTGGGAGAAAGAACGAGATCCCTGGATCCAGACAAGTTGAGCTAACTGCACCAATGAATAACATCAGCTTACCAGGTGCAGGGGTGCCACAATTACGAGATGCAGAGGTGCCACATTGGGGCCTTTCCTGCTCGCAGCAACAGCTCCATAACCAGTAATCACCTTGGTCAGGCTTCCGGCTCCATTTCTAGATGCGACTTCCCACCTGCAGCTTGCCCCTTGTGCTTGTTGATGTGCCAACTCTAGGACCCAGTTCAGTGGAGTCTATTGAGGACTTGATTCCTAAATCCATCCTCTGGGTTCATGGCAATATCTGGCACGGAGACAAGTTATTCAATGAAGTGCTTCTGGCCTGACGGGTTGGTTGGGTAGGTAAAGTGCACAAGGAATTTTTGGGTGATTGTGTCACTTTTCGAAACCAGGAGAACAGCTGGGAACATGATTGGGGCCTTTGCCAAAGGACAGCATAAGGCCAGCAATGTTAAGATTTAACCCATTGGCACTTTTATAGGCCTTTAACTATTACACCTCCCCTCCCTCCCTCCCACCCCCCCATTCAGCAAACTCAGAGGTTGCCCATGGTGGTATACTGTTTCGGTGGGCCCGGTTGACACCACCCACCAAGTAAAATCACTCTCCTGGAAAGTTGCTGGGCTAGCCAATAAAGCGGATGATGACAACTGGGCTACTCTGGTCTTGAATTACAACATGATATTCCTACAAGAGACCTGGGCTACAGAAGTTGTCCGTTTGGGTGGGTTTGCTGTCTACATGGCTCCTGCAACCCCTCCTTCTCTGGCAGAGCAAAGGAAGGGCTAATGGCCTATTTCTGAGTTACCTTGGAGTGCAAAATTTGTATGATATGTACTGGGAGTACCGCAGTTCAAGCATTCCACTCGACCTGGCCAAATGGTATATATATATATATATTTTTTTTTAATGGGAACTTTTGCAACGGATGCCTGTACTAATTTGACAGTAACTAGCCTACATGCAAACATGGTTTCAAATCGCGGCTGGGGAGACTTTAATATCAGATTTGGTCATGTGCCACAGGCTAATGAGGTAACCATCCTAGATGAAGTTAGCAGAGGAGGTGTAGTTCAGCAGTGGAAAGCCAAGGCTCTTTTAACCTTTATCAATACATTAGATCTTATTAACGCCTGTAAAGCAGTGGATTCTACCTTTTACACAAATGCTACCTAGGTTAGGGGGAATATGGGTCAATTATCAACTATATTTTTGTGTCCAGAGTACTAATGGCGAGGGTGCCAAGGAACGGCTCTATTGCACTGAGGGACCACGACTCCCTGTGGTTGGGTTCAAGTACCACAAGGTGAACATAGGGCCAAAGACATCTCCACGGCATCCCCAACTGTCAAGTCTCGGGGGCTTTGCTTGGAGTGGAGGAATGCTCATCTGGTGGCTTTGATTAAAAAAAAAAATCTGTGTGTTAACCATCTGGACATGCTAAATGATTGCCTACCCTGCTTGGATGACCAGCGGGCTGAGGTCAACAGTTTTGCCCAACTGGGGCAAGCTATCTGCAAATTCCTCATGAAGCCAACTAGGTCCAACACCCATGGGGCCAAATGGCTTTACTTCTGGTTGCAGAAAGGGATCAGCAAACTTGCATAGGGTTCTGAAGGAGAAACACAGGGATAGTTTGGAGATCCAAGAGCATAGAACAGAGTACAAAGGTGCCCTGCGCAGTAGGCGCAAGGAGGTTCGAAGAGTAAGGGGGAGGCTGGTTCAGTCCTGTTGGCAGAAGGACTCCAGAGCTTTTTGTAAAGCAGTCATTGATCTCAGCACTCTGGGGTCCAGGGATAATTCAGTCATTACCATCATTAGCCCAGAGGCATGGGTGAGCCACTTTAGTGCTCTATATGGCTCTGGTATGCCCCTGGAGAGAAGGGAGACAGCGGTGGACTTCCCAATAACACTGAAATTTACCCTGGAAGAGATCAGGGAAGCCATTACGAAGTTTAGTTTCGATCTAGTAAGGCCCCAGGTCCTGATGGGGGTCCCTATGGACTTGTATAAATCTGTGATGGAATTCTGGGCCTCATAATTATGAAACTATTTAAATGCATTCTCCAGTTCCCTGATTCATGGCATACTGCCATCATTGCGCCCATCTTTAAGAAGGGTGACCGACAGTCCCCAAGTTGCTATCGACCGATCAGCCTGGTGGATTCTGCAGTAAAAATTGCAGGGAGGGCTGTGCTGAAGCACCGGTTATGGGTCAGGGAGACGATTGCGCTTTTGGAGGTACAGTATGGTTTTTGGGAGGGGCTAGGCCCGGTGGAGCAATGCCTTAACTTATGCTGGCTTATTAGCAAATATACCATCGTGAAGCAGGGCTTCATCGGCCTGGCTTTCATGGATCTGTCTAGTGCCTTCAACAGCAAAATAAGATCTAAACTGTGGGACATATTGAATGACTTGGGGGTGGACCCACGACTTTCCCAACTCTTGCGGGCTTTGCACTATGATTGCTCAGCGTACTTCAGGTTTTGTCCTGCTGGCTAGAGCAACTTTAGCTTTACACTGCGGAAGAGTGTAAACCAGGGCTGTGTTTTGGCCTCAATCCTATTTTTTATATTCCTTTATTTGATTTTTTTAGAGAAGAATACAATACAAGACAGTAGAACAAGTAAATGTAAATGCATGGGGGGGAATTTATAGCTAATAGGAAGTTACAATCAGTTTGTGCAAACCTGAAAAAAAAGCCACATGTAAAAGAAATAAATGGCGCCATTATGGAGGAAATAAGAATAGGAGAGCAAGCAGGGCAAATACCTGGAAAGCAAACCCATATCGAAGGGACATTCATCATATGGGCTCTAGCCATATATTCAGCAATAGGACCATGCACTTACACTGCAGGATTATGGGTACTGGTCCCAGGACGGTGTGCGACTCAGACACAGTCAGAATCCCCAATATCAGGCTAAACGGGTAATTAGTAATTTTGAAGTGGTTGCCGTATGTATCAGTGCTGGAAGTATCATAGGTATCACAACACACTAGATCTTGCATCCATCCCTTAACCATTGAGACTGATGTCAACCCTATTTAGAGACACCTGGCGCTTCGTTAACAAGAGTGGAATAGCGGCATAATGCCGAACTCCCACATTAATGGAGTTGGAACGAGCTCAGTCTTGATCATCTGTGATACAACGTGAAACACTTTTTCCCAATATGCAAATACCTAGGCACAGTTACATGCAGGTGCAAGAAATCAGCATGTTCCATGGCACATCTTGGCCAGCAGTGTGATTTACTGGAATCTAATTTGGGTAGCAAATGAGGGGTAGTGTATGCACGGTGTAGGTATTTAAAATGTAGTAGTTTGGGTCAATGATTATTAGAATCTAGCGGAGTCTGCTAACAGCAAAAGTACCATGTTTTGTCTGGTAATGGACTACTCAGATCTCTTCCACGCCGCCCGTGCCCCCTCTCCATGACGGGTCTCAACGAGAGGGCCCCATGGTATAGACGTGAAACCAAGTGAGAACCGTCTGGGGTCATGATGACCTAGGACAATGGCGGAAAGTCCGGAGGTTGTGACAGAGCAGTCAGAATTGTGGTGCGTACTGTATTGTACAGTCGATGCAAAATAAATCTGTCCATGTTTGATACGTTGTGTCTTTCAATAAGCGAAGTGACAGAGCGTATTTCGACACCTGCAAAGATGTTGTACAGCCTATGCAATCACCAAGTGGATAAAGTCCGAGTGGGGAGTGTTTCTGTGGTCATCGGGAGCAAGGGGCTGTCTGCAAGAGGGACATGAGTAAAGTACAAATGACCAAAACCCTGGCACTGATGGAGTCCCATCCAAGCCCAGCATGTAGCTGGAAGAGTCTATTTCGGGAAAAATCCTAGGTAAGCCACATGCTTAGATTGTGGTAAGTGGGTATGGATGGGTTTATGACCACTGCAGCTTCAAGATTTGGAGGCATGCATCATAATGGAACGAGTGGTATGCAAAATGCACCTGCGCCTCTAAATAGTAAAATAAATAGTAGAAATCGAGGACACCAAACCACTGCATTCATATGGCAGGATCCAGGTTTGCCAGCTGATTCTGGGTAGTCTGCCGGCCCACATAAAGCACGTGAGACTACCACATTAAGGGGCCGATTAGGATGGAGGATTTTCCGCCTCCTCCGGGCCGGCGGAAGCCACCTCCGGCCCGGAGGAGGCAGAAAATCCTCTGCGGAGTCACCAAAGACCCACCGCCGCATTACGATGGCTGGTGGGTCTTGGTTTCTGTCCGCTGCTTTTCCGCCGCGGTCGGATTACAACCGCGGCGGAAAAGCTCTCATTTGGCTGGCAGTGTCTATCAGACACCGCCAGCCAAATTAGGAAACATTAGTAAACATGCTTTTCCGCGGCGGTTTTTCCGCCGTGGAAAAGCATGTGTACTTTTGATTTTGGGAGCCCGTTGCGGGCCCCCAGGGTGTGGACGGGTGGGGGGTACCTATGGTACCCCCCAGCATTTACATGCACAAAGCGGCAGGCACCGCGCGGTGCCTGCCGCTTTGTGCATGTAAATGTAAAACATGCACTTTTAACATTGCGGCGGGTGCTGCTTGAAGCAGCACCCGCCGCAATTTTTAAATATCCAGGATGTGACCGCCAGGGTGGCGGTCACATCCTAATTTGCACGGAGGGACCGCCGCAGCCCATGCGGACGGTCCCTCCACCTCTGGGATGGCAGACGGACGCAAGTCCGTCCGCCATCCTAATCGGCCCCTAAGTGTCAAAGAAGTTATTTGTCAGAACTATAGGGATGTTTAGGAATATGTATTAAAAAACATGGGGTAATACCACCATCTTTAGAACTGCTAATCTACCCGTGATGGATAGAGGGTGTTTAATCCTTTGATTAATTTGGGATGGTATCTTATTGATGGCAGGAGTCATAGTTTAAGCTATAACCTCAGAACTCTATCAATGGAGGTAGATGCAGAGATATAAGAGGGGGGGTGTCTGTGCACCATGTTATGGGAAACACCAGGGAACAAGAGACTGTGGCGTCAGCCAAGGGGAAGATTTCGGATATACTCCAGCTGATCGTGAGACCAGAGCGTCCCATAGCAGACAACTTCCCAGAGGGGAGAGGTTGGTCTCTGATAAATAACATTACATCATCCACGTACATAGGTGCTAAGAGGGGGCCCAATGGAAATGCAAGCCCCTCGTTAAGTGGCACTCCAGAAAGTGTCATACACAGGGGATCCATGGAGATAATAAATAGAAGAGGAGACAGGGGGTGCCCCTGCCTTGTGCCGCGGGTTCGCACAAATTGGTCAGTAAGAGTGTAATTCACTTTTAGGCAAGCCAGTAGGGTCGGGTACAGTAGGCGAACAAGCTCACACCCTTGGGCTTACCCAGTGTACCAAAGAGGAAAGGTCATTAAAGCTATCCTAACGCTTTTTCCATGTCAAGTAACACTGGTAGGGCAGGGAGCTCGGGATTGACCCGATTAAAAATGGCACATTTAGTCCGAAGACTGCCTTGCGTGGAACGATTCGGGACAACCCAGATTGTAACGGGGAAATTATTTTGTCCATAAGGAGGGAATAGCCAGGGACAAGGACCTTCGCTAGAATTGTATTGTCATGGTTCAACAAAGACAGTGGTCTGTATGAGGTGTACCCATCTGGGGGCTTGCCTGGCTTTAGTAATGATGCGATTACAGCCTCACGCATTGCCAGGGGGAGGCTTCAGCGAGTATGGGATCCTGCATAGACCTCAAGTAGGTGAGGGATCAGTACCATTTTGTAAGTCTTATAAAATACCCCTGTAAAGTTATGCAGTTCAATGTAATTTCCTCAGTTTCAACAATGGGTGCAGGCATTCAGAAAGGTAGGGGACTACCACGCAATGCAATGCCCATTATGTGGTCATTCCCCTGCATAAAGTAAATAGCAAAAGTAGAATGGTAAAACATAGTAACACCCAAAACCTACCCCCCCAAAATCAGATAGCGAGTAATCCGCTTCCGGTGAATCCCATGAACATTTTAAACAACCAAAAGGTAGTAGCAAACTGTTGGAGTCACACCCCATCCCCCCCCACCCCCAATGTCTGGCGAGGCTGGTCTAACACAGCACAGCCTGCAAAACCGGATGGCTTCAGCAGGAGAGTCAAAGATATGGATCTTGCCGTGAAGTAGTATTTGCGCTGGATATAGCATGGAGTGTTTTACATTAGCCTTCGCTTAGCGTAATTAAATTTGTGGCGTGTTTCCTGTACAATTGGGGTTGAATCATGAAAAAAGAAAAGCGACATACCCTGGTATTGCAGTGTGCCTTTCTCGCGGGCGAGGTGCAGAATAGCATCTCGATCCGGATAGTTGATAAGCTGGGATGGTGTGCCAGGAGCCTGCAGAGAGTTCTATGGCCCCTTTCGATTGCAGATGTGGACGAGAAGGCTTCCCTGCCAAAGACATCCATGAATAGGTGTTCCACAAAAGAACTTATGCGATCGGTGTTGGTGGATTTTGCAATTCGGGCTACGTGTATATGGTTTCTACACGATCTCGCTTCACATCCTCAGCTTTCGCCGCACTCTGCTTGAGAAGCTTCTTGAGTTTTTATACGTTTAGTGGTCATAGGACCAGCATCATCGAAATCAGAAATGTGATGTTCAGAGGTAGAGATGCGGGCCTCTTACTGATAGAGTCGCTCTTCCATGTTCTCCAGCTGGGTTGCTAGTGTGTTCAGACGGGAATACACTGATTTGAACCCCCTTAGTTCAGCCAACATGGTCTACATGCCCTCAAGGCGCCACAGGTCGCCCCATGGGAGATCTCATCGTCCCCAAATCGGGGGGGGGGGGGGGGAGATCTTGGAAGCATCAAAGGAGAGCAGGCACCGACGGGGTCAGTTCGCCACATTGGAGAGGGAGCTTGTAGGGGCCCATGGGCAGCGTCAGGCGGGAGGAGCTGGAAACCTGAAGGTAAGAAGGGCAAGCATACGCTTCAGAGCTTAATGTGTTCAGGAATGTACAGGCAGGCTAGTTGTCTATTTATGGGCATGATTATGGAGTGCTCACAGAAGTAATAATAATAAGACAAGATCAATTCATATCATCATATACAGTAAATTCATTCAACCCACATTCCACACATCCCTTCAATCAATCACTCCCTCCGATCTAACTCGTACATTCTTCATACATACAATACACATCACACTTCGATAGCCAGTTGTTAGCGATATATTGGGTCCCGCAATGTCTCCAGGAGCAATAGAGGCTACATGCCAAAATGGCGGGACAAACTTGAAGCGCCGACGCGCGTTTCGGTGTACGACCGGTTCTAAGGCCACACCATCATCAGGGCGCAAAGTGGAAGGGAGGGGAACAACAGCAACAATCTTGCGCGATACAGCCAGTCTAGTAATAATGAAAATGCAAGGATTCCTTCTGGATAGATCATGAAGTACCGGAGGATGTTCGCATGGAGTTCAGGAACCGGATTGGTGGAGTTCAAGGCAGTCCTGTCAAGCTATACTGATGGCAGCTGCTTCATGGATAGAATATATCCCTATATTGGAAGACGGCGAATAATCAATGGTCACGGACCCCTTTCAAGCGCACTGTACACTCTGGTTCTCAGTGATTCTCAGTGGCGCCACTCGCATCTGACAATGGAGTTTGATGAATTAGCGGTTTACACTTTAGTTTATGATCATTCAGCTCCTGAGAGTACAATGGGGCAGAAGGCCGTGCTCTATTAGAGTTTGAGACTTTTTTAGGCGCCAACTTATTGCTGGCTACCTTGAGTCAGTTAGAATATGGAGTAATCGCCTCTTCAATGTCTACAGACGGATAGAATAAGGTGGAGTTCAACAGGTCTTCTAATTCTTTAGCATCAATTTTATTCCATGCTCTGGAGATCCTTTGTTTCTTGGTTAGTTTACCCATCTCATGGTGATAGGAACCCACTAGCTCAAAGCATACTGCCACGTGGTCTGACCAGACCAGGGGCAGCAGACCTGTAACAGTAAGTTGTGGGTTGTTGGAAAAGATCCCGTCCAACGTGTGCCCTGCAGTATGAGTAGACCCCACCACATGCTGTTTCAAGTCTACGCTTTTCATAAAGCCCAAAAGCGTCATCGTATCTGGGTCTGTATGCGCCTCTAAATGGAAGTTAAAATCTCCCAGTAAGGTATAGGAGCTGGCACACAGCCATTTTTCCACCAGAATTCCCACCGATGTTAAACAAAGGTCTCCTAAGGCCAGGAGGCCTATGGAGGGGAGTACCTCTGAAAGAAGCCTGATGTGAGTAGTATAGGCCGAACTCCAATGCCTCGCAATCTGGATGGATGCTGTTCCAAAAGTTGCATTGATGGAGGTGTGGTAAATAACCACAAGACCCCCCCCCCCCCTTTCCTCCACGGCCTATTTAAGGTGTAGCAAGAGTAGCCTGGGGGCGTAGCCTTAACTAAATCAAGACCAGATGCCTCATCAGTCCAAGATTCCGTGATAAAGGCAGCCATTATTGCCTCTTCCTCAAATAGCCTAGCTCACTCCAGACTGTGCTTTACCAAGAATCTAGCATTCAGCAGAATGCACTTCAGCCCCTGCAATTGTGATGTGTCTGTCTTATTCCTTCTAGTATGATTACAGGTGTTAGCATGTCTGTAAAGTAGGGCAGGTAGCACCACCTTACACTTAGGACACATAGAGCAGGAGGGAACCTCCTTATCAAGACTAATATGTGGGCACCCCACCACTCCAGCCCTGCCATTCACACTGCGCAAGTAATCACCAGAGTATTGCTGTATATTTGGCTTACCAGTTCCATAACCTACAGGAGTACTGGCGCTGAGCGCTGGTCGAGCGCAGACGGGCTTGCCTTTGGCGCGCCCGCTGCGCGCACGAGCCATCCCTATCAATTATAACGCCTGGGGCGAAAAAGACTAGCCCGCTGACCGTACTTCACCAAAATGGCGGCCCGCATTGCCAAGTGCAGCCCCCGGTCTCAGCCGGAATCAAGCACCCAGATCCCAGAGTGCCTTCCCAATATACTAGTAAGTTCTGTTTCTAACTAAAACAGGCTCCAACAGCTTCAGTGCAAAATTGGCAGAGTTTTAGCAGTATTTAAAACGGACCTAAAATAAATCACATTAGAGACTTAACTCGTAAACACCGGGTAATAATTAAACAATAGTAATAGTGCAATTTCTGAAACCCTAACGTTTGCCCTAGATCAGGGCATGGATGCGGTACTGGTTCTGCTGGACCTATCGGCCGCATTTGACACATGCGCTCATGATATTCTGATAGGCTTGCAAATAGTGGCATCACCAAAAAGGCGCTGGCTATCATCTTTTTTGGAAAACAGATGTAATATAGTAAGACTTGGGTCGCTACAAATCCACAGAAAAACAGCTGTGATCCGGAGTCCGACAGGGCGCGTCCCTGAGCCCAACTTTATTAAATCTTTATATACAACACCGCTGCTTACTTTGACACCATAGACATCGAATCCATTTCATACACTGATAATACACCGTTAATTCTTACCCTCGATAAAAATTCTACAGCAGCTGAAGAGAAATCAACTGCAGTTATGGACTGGATGAAACTCAACCATCTCAAATGTAACAGCCAAAAAACGGAAATTATGCTGTTTTGAAAATCTAATCTCGTGATGCCTAAACAGTGGTGGCTGCCAAATAAGGCTCAACCTCCGAACGCAGTAGATACTGTGACGAATTTAAGGATCAAGTTCGATCTCACACCGTCTTTCCACAAGCAAGCTCTTGCTGTGGCAGGTTTGTGTTTCCACACGATAAAGATCCTGAGAAAATTCCTCCATCTACTTCCTGCGAGCGCTAGGAAAGCAGTCGCCGTAGCATTGATCCTGTCCCGTCTGGATTACTGCAACAGCCTGTATGAAGGAGCTAAAAAGACTGTTCTGAAAAGGTTACATGTAGTCCAGAAGGCGGCAGCTAGGTTAGTACTCAAGCTACCTAAGGGTTCTTCTTCAGCAGCAGCACTTAGAACCCTGCATTGGCAACACATTCACAAAAGGATTATTTTCACAAGTCTAATAATCATCTACAGGGCCACCAGGGCAACAGGACCAAAATACCCGAGTTCCAGAATCAGTCCATATACCACCAAACTCCTTTTGCGGTCATCCTCTGGAAACTTTTTATCATCCCCTACCTTCCATTTGAAATCTAGGGAGGGGGGGGCAATGGCTGTCCTGGGAACGAAAGCCTGGAATACCTTTCCCTCCCAGTGGAGACTTGCACAATCTGAACCCATGTTTACAAAACTGCTAGAAACCTGGATCTTTGCTGCCCCAGACCACACTGTGCTAGATCTCATTTGACACATTTCATGTGTTAACTTAATCTGTCCCTACCACAGTTCTTCTAGGTCATTTCCGTTAGCGCCAAGATGCTCCTTGGCGTGAACGCTGTGCTTTACAAATAAACTCATTCATTTGCAAATATTTTTAAAAAAACACTTTTACCTGTGTAACACAGCAAGGACATGATGCATTCCAAGGTTATCTATTGTTATGCACAGTTTAAAACATTTTAGCAGTATCCCCCTTATCGTAGGAATCTTAATTCATATAAGAAAGCATTTACTTACATTGGCAGGACATTATCCAGATGATGATATACAGCATGTACCTGAAGCTAAAACATCCAAAATAGAATTGATATTGCTTGCCAAGAACAATAGGCAACTAGACGGAACCTGCCTCAATGACATGAACACTGATTGATTCGAACCACAACTTTCACCCAACATGTAGCAGGTTAGATTTACCCTGGACACTGACCTCACACCCAAAGAACAAATCCGCAAGAAAGCCAAGACAGCCCGACAAAGTCACAACTGCAAATCACAACACAATAGTTGTAACCGAGCCCTTCAAACGTATCCTTTAAGTACTGGATAGCACCCCCTTTTCATGCGTTTTCACTGTGATGTGGCGACCGACTCTTAGTGTGCCATCCTCGCACTCCAATGTGGCACCCAACTTTGCCAATACACCAACGATTTACTTCAATGAAGGACCTACAATACTTCGCCCCTTCTCCCCTCTCATAATGATCCCCTCCAGCCTTCGGTCATCCCCAGCAGTGGCATTCTCAGTCATCCGTTCCCACTTCCTGCAGCACACCCTTCTCCCCTCAACTCATCTGAACCCTCTGACATACTTTGCCTCATTACCCTTAGACAACATTCCTCTGTCATCACCGCCTCACACGGTAGTTCCCCTAATCATGTGCTCCCAAAGGCTCCCCATCATCTATTGCCTACCCTGAAGTGCCCTCCTTGACCCACTCCCTGCACCACCCTCCCTCTGCAGCGCCCTTTCTCAAGCCCCCCCCCCTTTCCTGCCATGGCTTCTCTCAATCTTCTAGCAGTGAATTGTTCCTACCTTGTCTTATGTGCTCTTGCGAACTCTCAATTGCCGCACTCCATGGTTTACGCCAATATAAGGTGGTACCTCCAGTCGTCAACAATTCTCTAGGGCTTCCCTGAGCCTCAAAATCCATATATAGTCATATTTTTATCCCCTGCACTGTGTTACTCCCCATTTCTGTAACCTGCAACACCCGCTGCACCCACCAAGTACGGTCTTCCAATGCCATGTATTATTGTCCCTTTCCTGTCGGAATGGTCATCTTCACTCTGCATCCAGCTGTCAATGTGCGCCCTAGGCATCCAAGGCATACGGAGCCCTTGTGATACTTATCGACAATGACCAACCCCCTCCAAAAAAAACTCAGTACCTAAATCTTGGTATCACTACTCTGCGTACCTGGAAACAGAAGTTATCGGGAGTAAAGACAGGACTACAGTGGACAGTCCTAGCCCACCCCTCCTTTCCCATTACCCCTCGGGGTAATGTTCAACTTTCTACGTGCTTGGTAACTCACTTCTCCAGCCCGAAGGCTTTGCCCACTCCTCTCACCTGGTTGCCAGTGTCCCCTGGCAGGCCCCGAACGAGCACTTTCCTGCGGTTATAGAACTCTCTTCGGGTGCGCTGTAGACGGCTCTGTCGCTCCTGGGGGCTCAATGGGGGCAGCTCCTCCTCTGGCTGACGCCGCTCCAGCTCGGCGGGCTCCTGCCCCCAGCGCCGGCGAGCCCTGGGTCCCTGCTCCGTTCCGGGATCCGCCATGTTTACCGCCGTTGAATCGTGTGTTAGCCCCTGAACTTCGGCTCTTGTCGGGACTCCTCCCACCTCGCAGACATTGGCTGCGTGCCCCTTTCAACCCTCCTACGTCAGGTCAGGCACGCTCTTTTCTAGTCCATGCCCATCAGATCCGCTCTCGGCAAGAGCAGTCAAAAGAGCAGCACGCCGAACGGGGGATTGATTTAGGTGCGTCTGTATATTACCATTACAACGCTTCTTTACTTTTTAGGGTAAATTCTTATAGCAGTGCACCCAAAAAAAATGTAAATAAAATACCGGCTATCATGTTACAGACTACAATGATTTTTTTTTTTACCGAACTGCACTTTATCGATTAAACCCATTAAGGTAAACTCTGGGATAAAAAATAAACATTGATCAAAACAGCGTGGCACTGGATGCGAATGTTGGAGATTCCTTTGTGAAAGGTAACTTTTATTTTATTTGCGCGGTTAATCTAATCGATTTTGACAAAGAAATGATACTGTTTGGACTGGCACCACCTGCAATGGTGTGATCCATAGTGCCGAAATCGGCAACTCTCGCCCGTTTAGCAGTCAGGGCCGGTGTTCTAACTAGCTGATCTTCCCCATCGGTTTGATCTTCCCCTACGTCAGAGGGGAGATTAGAAATACAGCACGGAGCTACCTAGCTGATCTTCCCCATCGGTTTGATCTCCCCCTACGTCAGAGGGGAGATTAGAAATACAGCACGGAGCTAACTAGCTGAAGCTTCCCCGTCGGTTTGATCTTCCCTTGCTATAATGTGCTTTGCTGTATTTGCGCTCCTCCTACGGGGCTTATTAATTCAGTTAAAACCTGGTTTATTTGTTGCCAGGCTTTTGTCTATGCCTCCCGTAAAGCGCTGCTGCTATTTGTACGGGTGCCTTATTTATTTATTTATTTTATTTTATTTATGGTATTTTATATAGCGCGAACTTTACCCGAGGGTGTCAGAGCGCTTTACATAAGAACCAGTTGAAAAACATAAGGACTTAGTATTACATGCGTTACATAAAGGATACAAACATAAAAAAATTGCAAATATACAAGATGTAAAGACACACAAGGAGGAGATACAAATGGATATACTCTAAGAGTCACATAGGAATGGTAGAGAGTACAAAGGTTTACTGCATATACTAGTGATTAGAGTTATCTCTATATACATAGGGAAGGGATACACATGGATATACTCTAAGAGTCACATAGGAATGGTAGAGAGCACAGTGGACTACTGCATATACTAGTGATTAGAATTATCTCTAAATACATAGGGAAGGGATACGAATGGATATACTCTAAGAGTCACATAGGAATGGTAGAGAGTACAAAGGTCTACTGCATATACTAGTGATTAGAGTTATCTCTATATATATAGGGAAGGGATATGACTGGATATACTCTAAGAGTCACATAGGAAAGGTAGAGAGCACAACGGTCTACTGCATATACTAGTGAAGAGAGTTATCTCTATATACAGAAAAGCAGAGTTTCATTAAGTGTGGTTGGAGGGGGAATGCAGTCGGAGGGGGGATGCAGTCACAGCACCAGGGGAGGGACAGAGAAGTGCAGGAAAGTGAGACAAACGAGAGAGGGAAGCAGTTAGTAACGATTAAGACAGCGAGGAGTGTGTCAGAGGCAACAGGATAGACAATAGAAAGGTCTCTAGGGCAGAGAGGGGAGAAGTCAGAGAACGCTAAAATGGCGGAGGAGAGAGGTAGCAGAAGAAGCGAGTCATGAAAAGAAAGGAAAATGGCGGGGAGTGCAAAGGTCCAAGTCCGAAAGTCCAGGAAGAGGGCTGCCATAGCCAGGAAGTCCGGAGGTAGAAAGGCAGTCCGCAGCAAAGTCACAGCCTCATCGTCCATGAGGAGCTGGGGCTGAGGATTTCGATTTGGAGACCAGGGATCAGGGAAGGAAGACCTCAGGCGCCAAGGCAGCTGATCGCAGAATGGGAGGCAACAAAGTCAGAAAAAGAAAGTTAAACAAGGGGGACGACCCCGTGCTCACTCTTGTTTTTCGGCACCTTTCTTCCCTTGTTTTGTAACATCAGACGGGCCTGGTGATCACCGGGGTAGAATGGCATTTTTCTACAGCGCTCTCTACAGCGCAGCCAGGGCTCACCTTTCTCGGCAGGGGCTGCATGGTGACCCCCTTTAATGTTGCCTCCATACTGAGCACGGTAGGAGCCGTCACCTCTGCACCCGTCTCTGATGTGCTCACTGTCCACGAGCGCATCCGTGGGGGGGGGGGGGCACTGCCTCTCCTGCCGCTGGCTGTTCATGGTGCTCTGTCTCCGAAGCGCTTGCCGCGCGGGATCGCAGTGCAGCCCGCACCAGCACCCGCTCTGCCCCTCCGGTGTGATTGCTGGGGGGGGGTTCTCTGGGCTTATTTCAGGGCTTGCGGTTGGCAAAGGAAGCGGGGACACCCACCGCTTTGATCTGTCCCGGCTCCGTCCCGGCCATCATCCCAGCCGTGTTGCTCCACCCTGGGTGCCGCCATCTTTGCTCACCTCGCGGCTGTGATCGGCTCCCCGAACTTTGCCGATTTCAGCCTCTCATCCGGGATTTCTAAGTCTGCGTGGTACAGCACTACCTTGTGCAGTTGCGAGGGTGCACTGTAGAATCCCCGGATTTGCTCAGGGCGTCCGGATGACCTCGGGTGGCGGCCGACCGACCGGAGCTCGTGAGCTTGCTGCTGTAATTCATGCGAGTAGGGCGAGCCGGGGCCGCGTCCATCATCCCCCACTCCTCCCCGAGTCTTCCTAATTCTGCGTTAAACCAGCAGCCGTGCTCGGCGTCTCTGTCCCGAGTGGATCCCGCCGGATCGATGCGCTCCGCCATGGAGGGCACGTCAAGGTTTGACCGAGCGAGGAGCTCGGCCTCGACTGACAGAAACTCTTATGGCCTGTGTAAACTTTGCAAATATTTACAGTTTTAATCATTAATTGTTAATCTATTTTCGTATATAAGCATATGGATACAGTAAAGGGAAAAAAAATGTCACCAAGTTTTTTGTTTCTAAATCATTTTTTTATTTTTACAAAAGAAGTATTTTTTGTTGTAATAATGCCAGAATATTTTATATAAACGATTAATATATTTATACCTGCAAATATATTTCTAAATATTGATCCATATTACTTTACTTATAACAATGCGAAAGATGAATCCAGCAAATTATAATCAATATGGTTTTTGTTCTTTAATCGAGTACTTCTAGGTTTGTGCCGACTGCCTTAAACCTATGCGCTCCAACAACTAAGGAGGCGCTTTAAAAATGTGCAACTGGATGTCTTAATCATGGTAGCATCTTCTGTTTTTTTTACTTTAACGCTCCCTTACATTTTCTCCAGAAGCCATTATATTTAAAAAGGTGCTTCAGTCCATCTTGTGAGGCATATGGTCTCTGTTTTAATTTTTTACTTTTTTACTTCCCCATGTATTCAAGTGCTTGCTTGTTCTGTTAAATATGTGAGATTCCTTGACAGTCTGCTTTTAACCTCTCTTGTCCGCACCCTATCAGCCCACCACCCAAATGAACTCATCACCAACTTTATTTGCACTTTTCCATAGCGTCTCTGTATTAAATTATTTTATTTTGGGTTTGTTTACCAGTCTCAAGATTACAAAAGTAACTACAATACTGCCTTGTTACTAATATGTTTATGAATTAAAATATTGTTTTTTTCCTCTGTATATGCTTTTTAACAGTGTAACGGCGCTATGATTGCATGTTATTGCACTAGTTTTAATTAACTGCGCTAATGTAATAAATTGGAGTGCCATTAATTTGATTAATTGATTTTTTTTAAAGCACTTTATAAGTCTATTGGGAAGCACTATGTAAATATTGTAGCAGTTGTATTTATTAAACCCCTTTTTCTGCTAGGGCTATCCCCCTCCCCCCCCACTATTTCCACCCCCTTTTCTCATCCTTATTTTGTTTATTTGTGGTAGTTTGTATTTTGGCCATTGTAAGTTTTTGTCCACCTATGTTTTAATGTAAACTTTCTGCCCTTATTCCCAACACACGGATGATTTTAAAGGTACCCAGTGGTATTGTTTTCCCCTTCAAAATACCCATAAATATTTAAAAATACTTTTATAAAAATTCCTTTTTCTACAAATATTTGCTCTAAATTGCTTCAGTGGAGTCTTGTTTATTCTTGTAAACTGCATCAGTATTTGTGGTGATTAAATTACCATCATCTCACAGTTCTTGTGCAACTTGACTTTTGACAGTAAAACAAATATTTCTTTCAAATTTTTATTTTTCACTGTGACATAGTATTATGTTTCTGTTTTTTTTTATTTCAACCTCCTTCCATGTTTTGGTAGTAATTGGTTTGATAACAAAATTCGATTCCAGTAAACTATACATTTCTGAAAACTAGACAAACATTTTAAGTCATTAATGTGTGCAAATTTCTAAATCCGCGAATGTATATTTGACAATAGTAAATATTTCACTAAATTATTTAAAAAATAGCCATTTGTGTTAATGTTTCAACTGGAATTTTTGTAATTTTTCCAAATAATGTAACATTGAATCGTCATTATCCTTCTCTTTTTGGGATATATAGGACTTATAGGTTCTCCAATAACCCAAGCAATCCAGATTGAAAAACTGTCCAGCGTCTTGCACTTGTTTATCATTGTTTACTGTGTTTCTTGCAATTCATTTGGTAAATATAAACAGAGTAAAAGAGGAGGATATAGAAATGTATCAATTGAAATCGTGCATTTCTCGTGCTCTTCCTTGCTCGCTTTAGTAGTTGCGCCCAAGTAGTGTCAGGAATCTAAAAAAAAAAAATAATATCCACATTTGTAAAGCGCACAATCAACCGTTAGGGTCTCTAGGCGCTGGGGGCCGTCGGGAAGATTAAGCAAGCTATTGCCCAGAGTCACATGGTGCTGGGCTAATCTGCCGCCGGTGCCGGGGATCGAACCGCGATCCCCAGATTCCGGAGTCAGTCGCCCTGGCCGCGGCACCACACCTCTTCCCCACTTGGCCTTCAGTGTTATTAGTGGTTTTAACGTTTCTCGTAGCATTCGAGAGTAAAGGCAGGTCACTGCCTTATAGGTGCCAGCTGCCATCATCGTGTACTGGCAGGCCATGGATGTAGCGGGTTCCTGCAACCCATCCCCCCAGTGCGCCTGCATGGCTCTAGTCACAGCAGCATGCATCAGATAGTCTCCTCTCGGCACATCGAAGCGTTCCTGCAGGGTCTGGTATGGGAGTAATACCCCGTCCTCGTATAGATCACCTAGCATTTGTAGCCCCGCATCATCCCACCCCTGCAGTCGCGACCAGTCGCCACCGTGGGGGAGTGCTGTCACCATTCCCAACGGTATCTCCGGTGCGTACATCCGGCGTACCCCTGCTCTCCGCCGCGCTCGATTCCAACATAGTCGAAATGTCTGCTCCTCCAGGGAGAGGTCTCCGATGAGGAGCCTCTGCTGCAGGGTGATGTAAGCAAGCACATGCCGGGGAGTTCCCCCGTCTCTTTCTAGTTACGGGCCTCGATACACCCTCGCTACCTCCTGTGTGAAGATCTGCAACTGAGCCGCCAGGTAGTAGTACTCAAAATCTGGCACTGCCATGCCCCCCTCATCTTTGGGTCAAAGCAACGTGTCGAACGCTATTCTGCGTCTGCCTGTTCCCCATAGAAAGGATATCAGCATTGATCTCAGCTGTTGAAAAATAGAGCTCGGTATCCACACCGGCAATGTGCGGAAGTAGTAAAGGAGACGCGGTAGTGCTATCATTTTCAGTAAGGAGATACGGCCTGTCACCGAGAGCGGAAGAGTGGCCCAGAAGGTCATGCTTCCCTTCAATGCACTGATACAACGGCCCACATTGCCCTCTAACATATCTGCCGCCGAATGGTATACATGTACTCCCAGGTATTATAAACAACTACGCTCCCATTTGAGTATCTGGAGATTAGCAGGTCGCTCCTCCCCCCGTCGTAGCGGAAATAAACAGGATTTGGCCCAGTTAACCTTTAAGCCTGATAGCTTTCCAAAAAGTTCGAGAAGTCTTTTTGCTCCCTCCAGTTCCTCATCCGCGTTTTCCAAAAATAGCAAAAGGTCATCCGCATACAGTGAGAAAGCCTGCGGTATCCCCCTGTAAACTAAGCCCTTGTAATAACGCCCCGTCCGTGCTTCCGCCGCAAAAGGCTCCATCGCCAATGCAAACAGCAGAGGAGACAGCGAGCCCCCCTGCCTAGTTCCACGGCCCACGTGATATTGGCTCGAAATCAGGGAGCCTATCCGGACCCGTGCCTTCGCCGCCGTGTACAACACTTTGGTCCAACCGATATAATTATCTCCCAGGCCGAAACGCTCCGTTACCCTATAAAGATATTCCCACTCCAAGCAATCAAACGCCTTCTCGATGTCAATTGATAATACCAAAGGCATGCTCGTCTCTGACATCGGGTCTCCAAGTAGCCGTATCAGTCGGCGTATATTGTTGGTGGTGTTCCGCGCGGGAATGAATCCTGATTGGTCCCTGTGGATCAGCTCCGTCATATGGCCCAACAGTCTATTGGCCAGTATTTTGCTCAGGATTTTATAGTCTGTCGTCAACATGGTCAGCGGACGATGGGAGGAGAGTTTACTACTCTCCCTCCCCGGCTTCAGCAACGGGATCATTAGAGCTTCGCACATGGACTGAGGCAGCCTCCCTCTCGACTTAGCTTCGTTGTATACCGCTTGTTGTTGCGGAGCTAGGAACACCAGGTATCTACTGTAAAACTCTACGGGCAAGCCATCCAGTCCCGGTGTTTTGTTTCGAGCCATCTGCTTCACTGCACTCCCTATTTCCCCCAGTGTAATGGCCCTACCCAGATCGTCTGACTGTTCTTGTTCTAGCCGCGGCAATTGCAGTCCCTCCAAAAAGGTGTCAATCTCAGACTCTTGGCCATCTGTATCCGCTCTCGTATAGCCTTGCATAATATGCTCGGAACCTGTCCAAAATCTCTGCTTGGGTATTGTAGGTGTTTCCTCCGTCTTCCTCAATGGCCAGGATCGGATGGCTGCGCCTAGTTGGGTAAGTCAGCCAGGCAAGCATCGTTCCCGCCTTGTCTCCCTCAGCGTGTGCCCTCGTCAGGTAGACCTTATGATCAAAGCTTCGTAACCGTTCCATTTCCACCGCCACTGCCTCCTTGGCCTTGCTAACTGCTTCCTGGAGCTCAGGGTGATTAGGGTGCTCCAACTCGACTTTCCGCAGCTCTCTCTCAGCCCTATCAAAGTCGTCCAAGAGTGTCTTACGGGCTCCCGCATATGCCCCTATACAATTACCTCGGATGATAACCTTGAAGGCATCCCACTCCATCGCCCTGGAGGTCGTGGTGCCACTATTTTCCTCAAAATATCGAGTGAGTCTCTCGCCTAGTGCTTCCCTGAACAGCAAGTCGTCTAGAGTATCTGGTCGCAGTTGCCAGGTCGGGACTCGCGAGATCTCGGTCATCCAGTTTAGTGTCCGCAATAGGGGATTGTGGTCAGATAACGTGCGGGTCAAGTACTCCGCGTTTGCCACAGTAGAAATTACGAGCGAGGAGCACAGAAACACATCCAGCCGGACGTGAAGATCGTGTAGACTAGAGTGATATGAATAATCTCTCACGGTAGGGTGCAGTGGCCTCCAAGCGTCTATCAGTTCCCATCTCTCCTGCCATTCTAGCCTGTGCTTCGCTAGCCTATGCACTGGTGATGCTCTTAATGGTGGGTGAGATCTGTCTAATGTAGTGTCTGCCACAGAATTAAAATCCCCTCCCATGACTATAGGACCTGCTAAGTAGCTCGCCAGCGTGCCTGATAGCTTCGTCAAAAAGGCAGACTGATCAATATTGGGCGCGTACACACTGCATAGTATTATGTCCCGACCTCTAAATTTCCCCTCTACAACCACAAATCTGCCCTCTGGGTCAATCATTTGCTTAGTCACTTGCAAGGGAACTCCCGCCCGAATCCATATCAGTGCCCCCCTTGCGAATGCAGAGTATGTAGTGTTGAACAGCTGCCCTCTCCATCGTCGCTGTAGCGCTATGCCCTCTTGTTTTGTCAGGTGTGTCTCCTGTAATAGTGCAATCTGAACTCCTCTACGGACTAGATAAGCATGCACCTTGTGCCTTCTCGCCATAGTATGCAGACCCCGCACGTTCCAGGTCACACATTTCAGTGCTCCAGAGCTAGCCATTGTCCCTTGCAAACCAGTTCACAGTATCAACAGTCAGCTCCCAGGCGCATATGGCGGCTTCCCCCGATCCCTCCTCCCCCACTGTGCAACGGTTCCCCAGATCCCACATCCCTCGCCTCGAGCCCCCCCCAACTACTCTTGGCACCCTCCCCCCCCAGAACAGGACCCACCTTTACTAAAGCAGCTCCCATCCAAACTTTAACAAAAGGGTCAACTACCCCAATCGCTATCCCTGTATTCTGCAGTCTCCACTACGGTGACCTTAGGGGCCAGCAGGGCGTGACGCGGCTCCGAGGGTGGCTATCACACTCCCGTCCCCCCGCCCCAGAATACCCCCATAATCACTCACGAGTTTCCGTTCTTCTACACCACAGTCTTTTGCATCGAAGGGTCTCGGTCCCCCCAGGTTCATTGTATAAAACAGCACTTTATACTTTCCCTCTCAAGCTTCTATGATTTCTTCCGACGTTTGTGGCGTCACAACTGGCCCCTTGGCACCACCAAGATCGTAGAGTTCCGTTTCCGAGCCTGTGGCCTGGCCTTCAGAGTCCGAACCCATGCATGATTGTATGTGCACCGTTCCCGACAAGTCCACCACCGCTTGAAGTGCCGCCTTCCTCTCCTCTTCCATTTGCGATGCCGTTGGCTTCTTAGTCCTTTGTCGGTGCTTCCGAAGTCGCTGTGATTTTCTGGTCGGTTGTCTCAGCTCTTCCTCCTCAGCTCTAACTCGAGCTCCGTCCTTTCCAGCCTTATAAGTATCCCACCACGCCCAGGCATCCGCTGATGTGGGGAAGAAGAGTGTTTTGTCATCCACCACGACTCTGAGCTTTGCCTGGAAGAAGAGAGAATACTTTATGCCCTCTACACGCAGCTCCCGTTTGATCGACAAGAAGGAGGCCCGCAGTTTCTGTGTTTCAAATGTGAAGTCTGGGAACATTGTCACATTGTTATTGTCCACCTGAAAGGGGCCCGCTTCTCTGGCCCTTTACAACAGCCAGTCCCTGTCCTTATAATGCAGCAGTTTGATCACCACCGGACGGGCGGCTGGCCCGAGGCAGGCGGCCTGGCTGTGACCCTGTGCGCCCGCTCCAGCGTGAAGAAAGGTAAAAGCCCCTCTGGCGCCACTTCAGTCCGCAACCAGTTATCAAGAAATACCACCATGTCGTCCCCCTCATTTTTCTCTGGAAGTCCGACCAAGCGTACGTTATTGCACCTACTGCGATTTTCCGCGTCCTCCGCTTGCCGTTTCAATGCTAGTATTCGGTCTAGGGCATCCCTCAACCGTCCTTCCATAGATTTATGCTCCGGGACCATCTCTTGCAGGGTGACCTCCGTGCTCTTGACCCTGTCCTTTAATTTATCGTGGTCTGCGTGTAGGAGCCCCAATCCTGTTGCTACTTGAGCGATATCGTGTTGTAGAGCTTCTTTCATCGCCGTGATAGCTTCCAATATACGATCTTACATTTGTTGTAGTTCCGTATGGCCCTGCTCCGTTCCTTCTGTTGTCTCAGAGCTAATAGCTCCGTCCCCTTTCTCTTTTGGTTTCCCCATCTCGATTTGTTCGCCCGACGGCGGTTTCTCTGCTTGGAATCCCAAAAATGAGGGGTGGGGGTCCTCTCACTGCTTCGGGGCGAAGGTTTGACCGCCCTTACGTGGACCTCCTGTGGCTCCACCGGCTCCAGGCAGCAAGTTTTCGGCCAGCTCTTGGTGTCTCCTCTTCCGGCCAGCTCCCTTTACGCCTGAGTAACGAGTTCAAGGGTGGTCTCTCGCTACAGCGCGCTGTCCGTCTCGGGCTAGTCAGCCAAGGTGTCTCAGGTCTCCCTTCAGCCGCTGCAAGGCCTATGCTCCACCAGGGAATAGGGGTCCCCCTATCTCTACCAGTGCGCTGCCCTGCTTCTCTCCAGCGCTCGTTGAAGCCTCGGATTAGATATGGCCGTTCCTGTCGTCGTCCGCTGCACAGCCCTCCTGGCCTGCCAACTCCACCGGCGCTGTCGCAGCCAAGCTCTAATGGTCGTCTCCAAGGAAGCTCCCCTTCTCAGGTCGGGGGTCCCCCACGTATCCCCAGCCGCCACCAAGTTCTCTCTCAGGGTGCGTGGGTCTGCTCGTAGGCTTAGTTCCACTCGTGCCTCCCCCGGGTCAAGCCCCCGCCGTCTGTGTCTTCCACTGTGCCGCGGGAGTACCGGTCTTTCTCCGATCTTCGCCCAAGGCTCCGTATGCCCCCAGCCCTATTAGAGCGTTTACCTTATTCAGGTCTCTGCAGTTAGACGCGCGTGGTGCCGCTTCCCCTGGGTCTGGGCTTCTCGCGATCGTCGTCACCCTTCCGGATCTGGGCTGCGTTCTGGCTGTAAGGCTCTGGGCAGGTCGCTCCTCTTTGTAATCAGGGGGAACCCTTTCCTCGCCAGCGGGCTCCGTACAGCGTGATCCCCGTTCCCCGTCTCCTCAGCCCCTTCACTTTGCAGGGTCTTCAGCCCTCGTCTCCTGGGACCGCCGCCATCTTGAGTGTGCCACGGGGGGAGTCCGATAGTCGCCGACCGCCGTCTCTTCGTGGGTGGTAGGAGATGTTATTTACGATCCTCACTGTTGCGGTCGCACAGTAGATTCTCCGGCGGCGCCCCTTATTTATCCGGTGTCTCTGGAGAGGAGATCGCTGACCTGCTTCGGCTTGCAGTTACCCCGGCTCGATCCTCAATCCGCCATCTTGGGTCGAACCGTCTCGCTCCCCGAGCGGTTCGCCGAGTCGGGTTTCTGTGCCAATTAGCGGCAATTAGCTTCAGCCTTGGGGCTCCGTCGCCCCACCGATGCCTTCTGCCAACAGGACGGTCTTTATCTGCCGGATTTCGTGCAGTTTAACAGGATTTTAGCCGGGATCGGGCGCGGAGCTCCGGGCTCTCGCTGCCTAACTCCTCGGCATTCAAGCCACGCCATGATATGATATGATGATAAAGACATTTGTACAGCGCACGTTCACCAACGGCTTCATGGCGCTTTGGACAGGCAAAGAGAAAAGACTACAGGCAGGGAAAGTCAATCAAACGGAGATCAGTCAAAAGCTTGGGTAAACAACCAGGTCTTCAAGGCCCTTCTGAATGAGTGATAAGAAGGGATAAGACGAAGATCGGGAGGCAGGGAATTCCAAAGGTGGGGAGCTTGGAAGGCGAATCTTAGTCCTCCAAGCCTTTTCCGTTTGAACGAACAAACGGACAGCAAATTGGAGCTGGAAGAACGGAGAGCTCGGACGGGAGTATAGCGATGAAGGCGAGAGGAAATGAAGGACGGACCTTGATGAGTCAAGGCCTGGTAAGTCAAGCAGCCCACCTTGAGGAGGCTGTGCTGGACCACAGGGAGCCAATGCAGGCTCCTCAGAAGAGGTTTGGCAGAACTGGTCCTGGGCTGACGAAAGACCAGTCTAGCCGCTTGATTTTGAATGAACTGAAGTTGATGAGACTGGTAGAAGGGAATTCCGATGTACAGTGAGTTCCCATAGTCAATACGGGAGATAACCAAACCCAGCATAACTTGAACTAGGGCCTCATGCGTGAGGAATCTGCTAATCTTTCTAATGCGGCGAAGATGAAAAAAGCATGTCGACATCACAGATTTAATTTGGGATTTCATGGTCAGATCCTCACTGATGGTAATTCCAAGGCTCTTGACCGAGCTCACCGGGCAGGGGGCACTTCTGAGGGAATGTGGCCAGAAGCTGGAAATCCAGGGGTTACCAGGAGGTCCAGTGAGTACGAGCTCGGTCTTTCCAGGATTGAGTTTGAGCTGGTTTGTACTCATCCAGTTGCTAATGAATGACATAGTTGACTGGAAATTCTCAACTGAGGCAGGGGAGGAATCGATGTTAAAAATAAGTTGGAGGACATCCTACTCGACCCCCACGTTATAGTTGACTGGTTACTGGTGTGCAGCTGTATTTGATGTGGATTAAAATATTTCTTATTAAATAATTATTATTTGTTGTTTATTAATATTAATTGGAGAATTACGTTTATTGTGTAATACTTAAAGTTATTTCTGCTGAGTTAGCGATTTCGATTTTAAAAACATGTCAATTGCTGTCTTTTTAAAACTTAAATAGAATGTTAATCTATAATACATAATGAAATATTAAACATTAAAGCTTGATATGTACTGCAGATAATGTGTGTTTGATATCATTAGCGTGACTTTTGTTATATATAAATATGAACACATGAAAGTAAGATAATTTTCCACATTGTAAGTTATATACTTTATTAATTTTACATATTTTTCAACTTACATATTTTAAAATATCACAGATTATTATTTTAATCATATATATATATTAATATTTGGTATAATTTCTTATTCTATTTCTTTTTTATATGTATTTCAATAATTACAAATAGAATGTAAAATTATTATTTTGGTATTCACTTCTTATTTATATTCATTTATAAAACATGTACTAATTATCTTATGTTAATACTTTAGTAAGGAGTAGTTTCTGTCCTGTAACTCCAGTTCTGTAGTAGGGGTATCTCTGTTATAGTCATAATCTAGTGAATAGTCCCGCCCATGTGCGTGGACCCCGGAGCAATCAAAAATAATCTCTTACAGTGTCAAAAAATGCAGAAAATGCATAGACACTTAAGAGAGAATTTAAAGACAGATAATGCAGCCAAAAAGGCTACACTGTCCAGTACTTCAACTAGAAATTCCACCACAAAATCCACAAAACAGCAAAGCCTGTACAGATTTCCCTTGCTTAACAGCAAAATCCCTCAGGAATGATAGAGAGAAGAACCTGGACAGACAAGCCCCATAGGCTGCCATTATGTGGCTTAATTAGGATACTGTGCCTTTAAGGAACCTTCCAGAACCTTCTCTCAGTATCCCAGAATGCATAGCAGGTCCAACTTAGCCTCAGTTCTTTTCGAAGGCGTAGAAAACGCCAGACCTGTAGCATTATGATCATGAACAACACTCCACCGGGGAGGCGGGAGGGCGCTTATGACTATAACAGAGATACCCCTACTACAGAACTGGAGTTACAGGACAGAAACTACTCCTTCTGTAGTAGGGGATCTCTGTGTATAGTCATAATCTAGTGAATAGAATGGCAAGCCCATCCCCACACCAAGCGGCGGTGGAGAGTAAAATAACGCCACTACTGTGCGAACAGATTCCGCAGCGAAGCCTGCCCAACCTGAGCGTCTGTCCTGGCATCAGAATCCAGGCAGTAATGCTTAGCAAAGGTATGGACCGACTTCCAAGTGGCCGCCTTGCAGATCTCTGCAATGGGAACATTACGGAGCATAGCTGTCGTAGCAGCCTTGCCCCTGGTGGAATGAGCCTTAGGTTTGCCCCCTAAGGTCTTATTAGCTTTGCAGTAACACAACTGAATGCAGGACACAATCCACCTAGAGATGGACTGTTTAGAGGTAGCAAGACCCGTCCTGACTGAACCATAATTGATGAACAATTGGTCTGACCTACGAACATCTTTAGTCTTATCAAGATAAAACTTTAGCACCCTCCGCACATCCAGGGAATGTAAAGACCTTTCCGCCGGAGATGAAGGATTCTGAAAGAACGTAGGCAAAGTGATAGTCTGATTGATATGAAAATCAGAAACAACCTTGGGAAGAAACTTAGGGTGAGTACGCATAACAACTTTAGCATTATGAAATACAGTATAAGGTTCCTGGCAACACAATGCCTGAATCTCACTCACCCTGCGGGCCGATGTAATGGCCACGAGGAACGCCGCCTTCCAGGACAGGTGCTGCAACGAAGCCTTATGAATGGGTTCAAAAGGCTCCTTCATCAATCTGGACAGCACCACATTCAAGTCCCATGAAGGCGAAGGAAGCCTGACAGGAGGGAACACTTTCTTCAAGCCTTCCAAAAAATCTTTGATCACAGGGATCTGGAAAAAGGAAGTCTGTGAAGGGCCTTTCCTGTAGGCAGTCAAAGCAGCCAGATGAACCTTAATGGAATGGACATTAAGGCCCGACTGCGCCAGATGAAGCAGATATGGAAGGATGACATCTTCCTTGCATGACGTAGGGTCATAGTTCTTAGACTTGCACCAGATGCAAAACCTCTTCCACTTGTAAGCATAGGAAGTCCTAGTGGAAGGTCGCTTAGCCTCCTTCAGTATGCCCATACAATCCTCTGGGAGATTCAGATGGCCATATTGCACTATTTCAGGAGCCATGCCGCCAAACTCAAAGACGAGAGGTTGGGGTGCACCATCCGCCCCCCGAACTTCGTGAGAAGGTCCGGCCTGCACGGCAGCTTCATGTGAGGAAGGAGAGAACGGTGAAGCAGGTCCGTGAACCACCACTGTCTGGGCCATTCCGGGGCAATCAGAATCATTCTCGCCCTGGATTGAGACAGCTTGATGAGAACCGCCGGAATCAGGGGAATTGGTGGAAAAGCGTACAGAAAGCTGTTCGACCAGTTGATCCATAACGCGTTCCCCAGCGTCCCTGGTTGGTAGTACCTGGAGGCGAAGCCTCGGCATTTGCTGTTTTCGGCGGTGGCAAACAGATCTACGTCTGGCGTTCCCCACCTTGCGAAGACTTCTCCTAGTACTTTGTCGTTTATGACCCATTCGTGATTTTCCTGCACGATTCTGCTCAGTTCGTCTGCCTGAACATTCTGCACACCTGGCAGATGGGTGGCCGTTATCGACAGTCCTCGAGCCAGAAGCCAGTGCCAGATCGCCTGCGCCTCCTGCGACAGAGTGCGCGATCTCGAGCCCCCCTGCTTGTTGAGGTAATACATCGTTGTCGTGTTGTCCGTCTGAACAAGCAGAGAGTTGGTCTGAAAGGACGGATGAAAGGCCTTCAGTGCCAAGTGAACAGCTCTCAGTTCCAGGAAATTGATGTGGTACGTGGACTCCGTCGGGGACCACGTCCCTTGAATTTGCAGGTCTCCGGAATGCGCCCCCCAACCTTGGAGAGACGCATCCGTCACGATGGTCTGTGCGGGAATGTCCTTGTGGAAGGGAACGCCTCTGAGGAGATTCTCCTTCGAGCACCACCACTTCAGAGACTGAAGAGCATGTAGAGACAGTCGTATCCTGTCGTCCCAAGAACCTCTCCTCTGGTCCCACTGATCCTCCAAGCACTCCTGCAGAGGTCTCATCTGTAGCCGTGCGTGAGGAGTGAGAAAGATGCAAGAGGCCATCGATCCCAGTAGAGAAGACACGGTCCTCACAGTCGTAGACGGAGTTTTCATGAGAGCCTGAGCCTTCCGAACGAACGTCGCTCTTCCGAAGGAGACACGCTTGCTGACAGCGTATCGATGGAGGCCCCCAAGTACTGGATGCACTGCACCGGAATCGGGACCGACTTGGACATGTTGATGTGCAACCCCAGCTTGTTCAAGAGAACGCACGTCTTCTGGAAGTGTGCTCGAGCTTCCGAGAAGGAGGAGGCTTTGATCAACCAATCGTCCAGGTACGGGTAGACAAACACCTTGTTCTTCCTCAGGTGTGCCGCTACCACTGCCATACATTTTGAGAATGTCCTGGGTGCAGACTTCAGTCCGAAGGGTAGCACCGTGTACTGATAGTGATTGGTGCCGACTTGAAAGCGCAGAAATTTTCTGTGTTTGCATGCAATGGGCACGTGGAAGTATGCGTCCTGTAGATCTATGGCACACATCCAGTCTCCCCGTTGCAGCTGAGGGTAGATCTGATGCAACGACAGCATGCGAAACTTTTCTCTGCGAATCCACTTGTTTGCCTGCCGCAAATCCAGAATTGGCCTGAACTCGTTTTTGTCCTTCTTGCGGACAAGAAAGAACCGAGAGTACAGACCTCTTCCTCTTTGAGACAGAGGTACGTCTTCGATCGCCCTTTTCCTTAGCAGAACGTCCGCCTCCGTCTGAAGCTCGCGCAGTTGATACTGCGAGCTGACGGGAGGAATCGATGGAGGAGGGCTGGTGAAACGTAGACTGTATCCATTGCAAACAATATTCAGCACCCACTTGTCCTGAGTAATTTTTCTCCACTCTGCCAGAAAAAGTTGAACGCTTCCCCCCACCGGAGCGGGTAACGGACGAGGGGGAAGTAACAGCTCAGGGACGGGACCCGGCCGGGCCCTTGGTCGCGGTAGAGGACTGTTGACGACCTCTACCACCCTGTCGCTTCTGGAAGGGCTGCCTGTACTGCTGCTGCTGCTGCCGCTGTTGATGTTGACCAGCAGACTGCCCCCTTCCACGACCCTGCGCCCCAAACCGACGTTGGTACTGTCGGGAGGGTTTCTTTTCCTTGGGCTTCTCCAAGCCCACTGCCGTCAGGGTCTCCGCTTCGGCCTTCATCCTGGCCATCTCATCATCCGCGTGCTTCCCGAAGAGGGTATCTCCGGAAAACGGGAGATTCGCCACGCGTTGCTGTGCCTCCGGTTTCAACGGTCAACCTGAGCCAAGCATGGCGTCTCTGGTGAATCCCGTGGCAATATCCGTGCGCGGACAGCAACGATATGTCTGCTGCGGCGCCGATGGCCTGATTAGAGACCAACATCCCCTCCTTGACGATCTCCACGAAGTCCTCCTTGCGGTCTCGAGGGACGAGGTCTGCGAACTGCTCCATCGAGTCCCAAAGGGACCGGTCGTAACGTCCCAGCAAAGCCGAGTCACTGGCTGCCTTCATGGACGAGGCGGATGTCCCACACGCCTTGCGACCAGCAGAATCGATCCACCGGCTCTCCTTGTCCGGAGGCACCGTGGACGCAGGGGAGGTGGCATGAAGCTTCCGAGCAGCAGTCACGATGACTGAATCCGGTACCGGGTCCTTCCTCAAGAAGGCTGGGTCTGAGTCCGGAGCCCTGTACTTTTTCAGTATCCTGGAAGGTACAGATTTCACCGTTGCCGGCGTCAGGAATAGCTGTTCGGCGGGCTCAAGGAGCCCCGGCACCAGAGGTAACAGGGGGCGAGACAAGTGCCTTTTGTGTAAAGTCTCAAAGATTACCGAGGTAGAAGCCGTAGGTGCTTCAACCTCAATGCCCAACTTCGCCGCACCACGCAGGAGAACCTCCTGAAATGTGCTAATATCGTCTATCGGAGACACCCTAGTCTCCGGCGAATCGGACAGCGTGGGCGAGTAGGAACGGGTCCCAGATGGAGAACGTGACCTGGACCGACGTCTCTTGTGATGATGCCTGGATCGTGATGAAGATCCGCGGCCACTCCTCGATTTGTCCCGTCTCCCCGAGCGAGACCTCGACCTCTTGGGCCTCGGACGCTCCTTCGGCCTCCCAGGGTCAGGAGCTCCAGGCTTCTTAGGAGTCTTCTTCGGAGGCGTCGGGAACTTAGGCATCGACACCTCCCTCGGTGGGATCGGGGGTGGAGGCGCAACCGGACGCGGGTCCCGCGGAGCCGGCTTCGGAGGCGGGGTAGGGGCCTTCGGAGGAGGACCCTTCGGCACAGCCGGCCGCGGAGGAGGCGTAGACGGCTTCATCGGAGTATCCACCCCGGAATGCGCCGGTCCCGGCGAGCCATCACCTCTACCAGAGAGTGGGGAGCCCCCCACAGTCCTGGGCCTGTCCTTAGGACCTCCAGACGCTGAAGACCGGCGTCCAGACGACGACCGATGTCCCCTCGACGTCGAACGGTCCTTCGGCGTCGACCGAATCACACTCCTCGACGTCGAACCGTGTCTCCGTCTCGACGTCGACCCCGACCAGATCGACGAGCCGCGAAACCTCGACGACGGGCGATGGTGCCTCGACGGCGACCTCGACCTCCTCGCCGGTCTCGACGTCGACTTCCTGGATCGCTTCGACGGCGACCCTTTGGACCTTCTCGACGTCGACCTCTCCGACCTTCTCGACGTCGATCTCCTCGACCGTCTCGACGTCGGCCTTTTGGAATGCTTCGACGTCGACCTCTTCGGCGCCGGAGATGCCTTTCGTCTCGACGGCGACCTTGACGACGAGGATCCCCTCGACGATGATGTCCTCGACGGCGAACGGCGGTGTCGCCTCGACGGCGAGCGCCGACGCCGGGCCCTCCGATGTCGATCACTCGACGCCGACAGCGACGACGAGGATATCGACACCGGCTTCGACGGCGGCCGGAACACGTTCCTCGACGTCGACGGGTGACGTTTTCTCGACCCAGAGCCCTGGGGAGACCTGGAACTGGCCGTTGACCGTCCCCTCGACGTCGTGGTCAGCGCAACTGACCCAGACGGAGACCTTGGGCGAGGGCTGGTCTTCCTGCCCCTGGGGAGCCCCCCAGAGGCCTCAGCATGGGTAGAAGGAGCCCCTCCTGACCCACCTCGTGCCTTCAGCTTTCTCTCCTCAAGTCCCTGAAGCCTGATCTTCTTCCTCTCCTTCAGGGTCCTTCCAGAGAAGCTTCTGCAGATCCTACACTCCTCAGGGATGTGGGAAGAGGGAAGGCAGAGAATACAGACCTCATGGGAGTCTGTCTTGGCCTTCTTTCTTGAGCACTCAGGGCATTTGTCGAATAATGCAGGCATTATGGACAAAAAAGAGTGCAGAAACACAGAAAGAAAGTCACCAAAGTACTTTAAAAGTACCAAAAATCGAAATCAGTGTAAAACACTAACAAAAACCCTTGAAAGGGAGAGCTCAATGCTCCAGGGTCCTGCTTGCAGGAGCCGGAAAAAAGAACTGAGGCTAAGTTGGACCTGCTATGCATTCTGGGATACTGAGAGAAGGTTCTGGAAGGTTCCTTAAAGGCACAGTATCCTAATTAAGCCACATAATGGCAGCCTATGGGGCTTGTCTGTCCAGGTTCTTCTCTCTATCATTCCTGAGGGATTTTGCTGTTAAGCAAGGGAAATCTGTACAGGCTTTGCTGTTTTGTGGATTTTGTGGTGGAATTTCTAGTTGAAGTACTGGACAGTGTAGCCTTTTTGGCTGCATTATCTGTCTTTAAATTCTCTCTTAAGTGTCTATGCATTTTCTGCATTTTTTGACACTGTAAGAGATTATTTTTGATTGCTCCGGGGTCCACGCACATGGGCGGGACTATTCACTAGATTATGACTATACACAGAGATCCCCTACTACAGAAAGGTATTTGTACTCGAATATCTGTTACTAAAGCGTATTCATTTTTTGATGTAATAATACATTTATTAATAGTCTTTTTAACTTTTCCAAGTTTCTTATGTTATGGTAAAGACTTTTTTCCTTTTTTTTTTTATGTAACTAACATTAGCACGGATAACATTATTTAGGATAATGATTGCATTTGGAAGACTGTTTTAACGCCATTGCTGCAAGAATGTGATCGACTCACAATTAGTCAGTACTCCCACCCACCTATTTTGTGAACCGACTGCCTTTGAGTCATGTGTAAACCTCTCTATTTTATAAACACTTGTGCTGCAGCCTGGAAAAGGTCTGCATCACAAGCTTTAATCTGAACAGGTTTGTTTTAAAACATCCCTACAGCCCATGCTAGTCACAGCATGGAAGTATGTCCATGTGGTACACCAATTGAGGATTCCACCATTGAGTATGTATATGTTTGTTAGAAACTCTGATCGTGACCCGAACAAACAAAATTACTACCAGCTTTATAAATGTAGAAAAAGCTGTATGAAATGCATGGCTGAACGTTGCATCGTAATCCATTGTGGTTGAATGCAAAACGATCTGCAACCATGGTCCTTACGCATATTGAAATCTGTTGCTCGTTTGATGCTTTTTCCTATCCCATCTCACCAAATGCAGCCTGATGTGGATCTGTCTGACTGCTTCGACACATCTCTGTACTAAATACACCCACGGTACTATAGATATTTCTATTGGCCCCATTGTATTCAAAGTTAAAAAAAATGATGTCAATGCTGGTTTTTAAATTTTATTATTTCTGATATTATCACTTTCAATATTTTTTCTTCACATTATATTTTCATTATTTAGTCTCAATGTATGTATTTATAAACACATTTTTAGTGATATTTAGAATTTTTTAAGTGTTTTATTTTCTTTAAATTATAATCCAATGTTTGTAATGTTCCACTTAATGTAATATTAAGCAATAAACGTTAACCTTATGCAAAACAATTATTTCACTGTTCTTGCACTTATTACTGTTGCAACACTACATTTTACCTCTACATCAAATAACACTTTTTATAATGTTCACGCTGCTTGGAATTGGAAAACTTAATTTCACCCATCCACAATCCTACTTTCCCACTAACGTCTGTATGGTTTATCCTACAATTTACATGTTTCAGTTTTCAAATTTTGCTCTCAATAATATTGTATTTATCCCGATTATACCATGTAAAATTAAAAATGTTTATACTATATAATCGAAATCCTTTTAGGTATATGATTATGTTTCTTATTACAGACAACTTGCAAATATAGAAGTTTTTAAATATGTTTTTTTTTTATAAAAAAAATTCTTAGCATGTTTTGTAGGATTTAATAAAAAATTTTAATAACAAAAAAACACATCTTTCATTTTTATAATTTTTTAGAATATTGGAGATGTATGTGGGACAGTCGGAGCATGTCAATGGATAACATTTTCCCCATTGTATTTACCTAAATAACTATATTTCTGCTTTGCTTTCTCTAACTAAATAACTAAATATAAGTATATAAATATATATATAGACATTCATGTATATCTCTCTCTCTCTATATATATATATATATATATATATATATATATATATATATATATACATATATAGGTACATTTATATGAAGCCAAATTTGCTTTATTCGAGGTAAAAACTCATAAAAGCATAATACATTTAAAAACCATTTTGGTCCATAATAAAAT
Source organism: Lissotriton helveticus (assembly GCF_964261635.1). Taxonomy (NCBI): domain Eukaryota; kingdom Metazoa; phylum Chordata; class Amphibia; order Caudata; family Salamandridae; genus Lissotriton; species Lissotriton helveticus. Next base: position 1,732,610,239 of record NC_136057.1, on the reverse strand, counting down.
GGATTTACAGAAAAAAGAAAGTCATTTACACAAAAAAGTTTTAAAAGAATAAAGCGTCATGGCTTCACAAATATTAAAATCAGTAATAAAAACATACAGTGTTATAATTATAAAACCAGTAAATACCCAGAGTAGGTGGTCAAAGCATTCCACTTGGCTAGGGGGGAAGATGCCTAGCTTGATCTCAGCAGACCTACATTTACAATAAGAATTTCTTTCTGATGGACCATGACCACCCCAAGAATTTGGCAACCGCCACAGAAATAACAGGCAAAGTGCTGGTGCAGATTATTCTTAAAGCCACCTTGCTCTCTCTCGTACCAAGCTGTTTGCACATCGCCCTTAGACAAACGCATCGAGGGATTGAATAGGCCCCACAAACAAAAAGAAGATGGGCAATAGACTCGATTTCACTATTACAAGCTGAGCAAACATTGGAATTAGCTTCTGCCCATCTTCCCATCAGCTATCTAATTGGGAGCGACCCCACTCTAAGCTGGAAATAAAGTTTCCTGTCCTCAGGCTTAGTTATTATGTCCCAATAGGGCTCCAGGGACGGGGAAACTTTTACTTCCAAGAAACGGCCTTCCATGGAGGAGGGGTCTGCATCATTCCAATTCCGGTGGGCTACCATTTCCCAGTACTTTGCTTTTAGAATGTCTTTTGACGGGAACTGGGCTAGCTCTGGGTTCTCCCACAACCCCTTCATGTCCATTTTCTCCAGTGTTCTGGACAATTCCTTTAGCCAGCCTATCATATGGAATTTATCAGTTTTAACTACATCCAAAAAAACCCGCGCATAATGAGAAAGTTCAGGAGTGACCCAAATACGACGCCAATATAAAATGGGTCGTAGTCTAGCCATGTCTGATATGGCTTTCCTACCTAGTTCATAGCGCAATGGCTTCATGGGTGTGCTTTTAGGGAGGCCAGTAAGATTACGCAGGAATTTGTTTTCAGCAAGTGTTAACGGGGCTAAATTGTCATAATCCCAAAGCTCGGCACCGTAAAGTGCCGAGCTGAGTGCTTTAGCCTCGTACACTTGAAGTGCTGGCAGAATCGGTTTAGTCAAAGATTTTTTATGCTCAGCACTTATAGCACCTGCATTTTGACGGAGTTTGAGGGCCGCCATTTCTGTGTGCTTCCCCCACTTTACGCCCTTTGCTATGTGGATACCCAGGTAGACGAAGTCTGAGACCATTTCCACCTTTTGGCCATCCATATAAAAATTCCCTTTGAAGCTGGCATGTGGGTTAAATACCATAAGCTTTGTTTTGGTTACGTTGACTTCTAGCCCACGATCAACACAAAAGCCCTCAAAAATCCTCAGGGCATGCTGTAGTCCACTAGGGGTTTTGGACATAATGAGCGTGTCGTCTGCAAATAATAGAATTGGCGTTTTCACTCCATCCAAAGTGGGAGCATCTACGGCTCCAGACAACATAAGCTCCACTACACCGTTAATATATAATGAGAAGAGCGTGGGGGCCATGGCACAGCCTTGGCGTACCACCCGCTGTACCGGAAACTCAGCGGTGACTTGCCCATGCCTCCCCCACTGAATTTTTGCAGTTTGACTCATGCAGTCTCATCGCAAATGACAGAATTTCCAGCGGCATACCCATCTCGGCTAACACTTTCCACAGCTGTGACCGAGGAACTATGTCGTAGGCTGCTCGAAGGTCGATAAAAGCAGCATAGAGGCTACCCTTCCCTAGCTGCACTGTCTTCCAGTGGAGTAGCGTGAACCTGAATATTTGTTATATGGTGCTAGTAAGCTTACGAAAGCCTGCTTGGTAGGATGACAAAACATTGTTTTCTTCTGCCCAAATCATAATTTTTGCTAGGGTCATTTTACCTATCACCTTTTGTACCGTATCTATTAGGATAATAGGCCTGTAATTCACAGGGAGTGTTTTGTCTCCTTTCTTATACACAGGGATTATTACAGCCCCAAGCACCTCCGCATTGGCCAGCTCCAATATGTACCTGCCCCATCGCGTTTTATCATACAGAAAAACATCAGCAGGAACCCCATCAGGTCCGGGAGCCTTCCCCCTTGGGACTGAATCCAGAGCTACTGCTACATCTGTGTTATTGAAAGGAGGGACTAAAAATATAGCAGTGTCTACAATTTCCCTAGTCTTATCCTCAGGGCGGCATGAATATTGGGGTCCAAAGTATTCTAACCAACTGCTCTGCTCAGTCGGTGGTTTGGGGAGACCTCCTTTCCCCCATTTAACGATACTCCAAAATAATCTGGAGTCCTTGGCAATGCTGGCAGCTTTGAGGTCTTGCCAGCGCTGGTCGTCCCATTGCTTCTTGGCCATATATATGCTGGCCTTGTACTTCTGTCTTGCTTCCCTAATGACCATTGGGTCTCTATTTTTAATTGCTGTTCCCAGAGAAGATCTTGCCATCCTACAAGCCTCGTTATACCACCCCGTTATTTTTTGGCGATTATTCTTGCCTTAAGAATGGGGGACTACCTTATAAAAATGTCCCTTTCTAGATTCAAAAAAAGTCACAGTGCAGATCAATATTTTTTCCAGTTCATTTCCACTCTCAGTTCCTATCCTCAATATGGTTTCCATAGCAGAAGTAGTTTTATCCAGGTCTTCACTAATGCTCTTTAGCACCTCGCTCTTCGTCATAATTTGGGGCCACTTAACCTGCCTCATGTCATTCGTTGGAACGATCTCTGCTAGAACCTCTTCGGCGATTCCTTGTCCCTCCAGGTACCCCCCCCCCCTTATGAGGTGAGTAATACACAAGGTGTTGTGATCACTCTCCTGTCTACTAACCACCTTCATGTCGCTCATCAGGTGCCAAATTGGCAGGTTGCAGATAGCATAATCAATCCTGCTTTGCGAGCGGCCGTTGTCGAAGGTGTTCTGAGCCCCCTTTCGCTACATATAGCGTTCATCTGGATTATGCTTTATGTCCATCTGCCTACCGGTTTTAAGTCCAGTTTGGGGATCCCCCACTCGGAATCCACATCTTCCCCAGAGTACCTGTCACCTACTGAGAGGAGTTCAAAGGTCATATTCAAGTCCCCTGCAATTAGTATGTTGCTCTCACTTGGTTGAGCGCCAATCACCTGGGATTTCCCACCACCCGACCCTCTTACGTACAAATTGTAGATGTCTAATGTATACCCCAAAGCCATGTTTAGCCTGATCAACTGGATGTCATTATTCACAGTAGGGAGCTCTATTACTCTATCAAAGAGTGCCTGTCGGGCCCAGATGGTTAAACCCCCTTTCGGCCGGCCCTTGGGGCCCTTTAGCGCTGGCACGAATAAGGTAAAAAAAAAAAACCAAAAGGCGCAAGGGCTCGCAGGCCCACGTGTCTTGAAAAATGCAAACATCGAAACCATTTATAAAGGAAACCCATTCGGGTGAATGCATTCTAGAGCCCAATACCGCTATATTCCATGGATACTATTTTGCCCCCAGCCCTACTAGATTCGCACCACAGCGCTGGGGGGGCTAGAGTCTGGACACTTGGGCCATGTACACTTATGGGAATTCAGACCTCCGGCTGCCCCTGGGCTAGAGACACCATGTCCCATCCCTCCAACATCACTGGGTACTTCAATCTTTGCTGCAGTAGATCCTGACAAACCCACATAATCAGTCTCTTTTACTATAATTCAATTCGCTTGGTGCTCCCTATCTCTGTGCCCCTGGTGTTCTTTGGTCATTTCGTCCGTCCCCCTTTTGGGTAGTCAATAATGGAATTGAGCCTAGATCTATTAGACCCATGCCTATTATCCTTGACTAAGGGAGGCAAGAATGGAAAAGGGAGCATCTTTCTCAGCTGTATACTCGAATGTATAGGGGGGGCTTGATCTGAATTCTAGCATGAACAGATTCTCAGCTAGGTTATCGGAAGACAAAGTTAGTTCAACAACATCATGAGTGGCCCCAGGATGGCTGAATCTCCTAGCTTTGACTAGGTCGTCCCTAATAACCGATCGACACCCTCTGACATTCCGCAGCCAGTGAATGGCCTTGTTAGTCAGGGAGTCTACCCCTTCCCTTGGGCAATCAGGTCTCTCTTTGCCTTGCCCCCCATTGGAGCCCCTCTGTGTCCTCTGGACGCTGGCGCTAGGCTTATTTACTGCCTTGGTTTGGATCGTGGAGTGGTCTGCCCTATTGTTGGTAGGAATAGGGGTATTACATATACTTGTCACTTCCCCCTCTGCATAATCAGCCCTATGCATTTTGCTACTTGTGGGAACGCTTTTCCCTACTAATGGGAGGGAACCTTGAGAAAGTTTAGTTGGATAGGCAGTAGCTGTCTTATGAGAAACCCCGGGTTGAAACCTAGGGTCACCTAGATTGTTTTTTGTAGTTACAGCTAAATTAATTATTACATTTTTCATGCCCTCAATCTCGTCCCTAAGTAGTGAGACTAGATTAACTAAATCACTAATAGTTCCTAGGCTGTCTCTTGGGGTTATGTGGCCACAAGCATCATTTATGACTACTATAGGGGAGGTGTTCTTTCCACTACTAGGGGTATCTTTTTCTATCTCCTGTTGAATCTCTGCCAGTACCGTGAACCTGTTTGAGCATTGAGTTGGAATAATATCGATCACAGGTAAAACCTGGAAATTTTCCTCGCTTTCACCAGTAGGGATAACCTTTACCCTTTCCCCCTTTGTGTAACCTTTTTACCCTTGTTGTTTCAGAGCAGTCATACTCGATTTAGCACTGGCTCTGAACATTTCAGGGATAGTAATAGTAGGGCCTTCAACCTCTGATGGATTAGGCTTTGGACACCCTGAATCCTTAGCCGGCTCTAGGAATCCTAAATCAGAAGATAGGATTTCCTGGCAATCATCAATAATATTGTCCATAATGCAGTTCATTGCAGCATGCTTAGGTGTTCCCTTTACTTTCTTCTTTTTGCTCCGTTTCTGACGTTTGGCTGCCTCAATAGCACCCCCCCTCCTTCCATGGATTTCCCCTTAGCCATCCTCAGTCACAGTGGAGTATAAATCCCACACCCCTGGACGGATATAGGTTACAGTACGCTCTATATCTTTTGCGTACCTATGACTTGCCCAGTTACCTTGAGGAAGAAGGCTCGTAGAGGGCGTTAGAGGTGTGGCCCGGCCAGGCCCGTCCTCTGTCGCCCCCGGACGGCCCGCCCTTTGTCCGGGCTTCGTCCTGCGCTGCGGAAAACAGATACTGATGTAAATGACGGTGGGCGTGCCTCCGCACAGGGGGGATCACGCACGGGCCCTTGGACAATGGAGTCCCGTGCGGCGTGCAGGATGAGCCCTCCTCAGCAGTTTGGCAGGCACTGGATACTGGATGCAGAGCCCCTCCGGGGGCGGAGGCAGTTTAAGTGCTGCTGATACTTTCCACACGAAGCTACTAGATATTTAGAAGGATTTGTGTGTGTTTTAATTTTTGGAAGAAATGATAATTTTTTGAAATCTAAAAAAACATTTTGCAATTGGCTGTGTTACTACAATTGTGTTATCATTTGACTTATTTAAATGTTACTGTTGCTAATTTTCATTTTACAACATTTTTGAATACTTTTGGTAAAAACATAAAATTTGACTTCAAACATTCCTTAATGTATATCACTAGTATATCATTATTAAGTTTAACATATTCTTTCATAATATTGCAAAATGACGATATTTTGCGGTTTAACATTTCTTATGTAAACTCTACCTTACAAAGCTGTCTCGCTGACACCCAAAAGTAGTCAATGTGGAAATGTGTGCCATGGATCCATAAGGTCAAAGTGTACTCATTGGTCCCATTTAGGATGCCGGGCGGGCTTTGCCCGCCCCACACCCTTACGGAAGACGGGACAGCCCGCCTTAAGGGTGGGTGTCCCGAAGTCTGCATTAGGATGCGCCCACCACAGTGGCGGGCGCATCCCCATTTTTAACATTGTGGTGAGCGGTGCTCACTTCACCGCCCGCCACAATGTTAAAACTGAGTGCACGCATTTGCATAAACAAAGTGGCATGCACCGCGCGGTGCCTGTTGCTTTGTTTAGGCAAATGCTGGGGGGTACCACAGGTACCCCGTGTGCACACCCCACCCCTCACTCAGGTGGCCTGCAGGGGGCCCCCCCGAGTGAACACCACATGCCTTTCCGTGCCGGCAACGCCGCCACGGAAAGGCATCAATTTTTGCACATTGCAATAAGGCAAGGCGACCGGGGCAGAAAAGCGGCGGACGGTTTTTCCGTCCGCCACAGTCCCCCCCATACTAATATGGCGGGGGTGGATTTGGGAATGGCTGTTGAAAGGATTACCTCCACCAGACCAGCGGCGGCTACCGCCAGCTTGGCGGAGGCAATATGCCCGACATCGTAATGGGCCCCAAAGTTTTTCGTATGCGATCCATACAGATCTGCAGATACATTTTACAACTCATCCATTCAGATTTTGTATTCTGACATCCTTACTTACTTGGTATGTCCCCCACCTAAAAATGTTTTTTGACACTTCATGGGCTCTACATGTTGTCATTTTGTCAAAAGTGAGATTTACCCACTATAGGCATTTGTGGTGTTGTTGTTGCAAACACAGGCTCCCATCATACTGAATGACATTCCTCCTGAACATTTTTTGGAAGCATAGTATTCAGGCAGATTCAACTGTCGAACTCTAGTTTGTAAAATACCAAATAAAATATGTTTTGGGCCGCAATATTGCTGACTGATATTTTAATGATCTCATTGTTGTTTTGGCTAATAGGTCTTTAGAGAGAAAAAAATTAAAATACATTTTGATTTAAAGATGTCAAAATACTTAGGGTGGCGGGCGGACAAAGTCTGCCCGCCATTCTAATGAGGCCCTATCGGTATGCTGGACCGCCCGCCCTAAGGGCGGGGGTTCCGTTGGGGGAATCAGGATATGCCCGCCACAGTGGCGGGCACATCCTTCATTGTTAGAATTGTGGCGGGCGGTGCACTCTGCACCGCCTGCCACAATGCTAAAAATGCTTTCTCACATTTGCATATACAAGCGGCAGGCACCGCGCGGTGCCTGCTGCTTTGTACATGCAAATAAAGGGGGTACCTTAGGTACCCCCCTGTGCACCCCCACTTCTGCCTTCACCAGGGAGGCCCGCAGGGCCCCCCCAAAGCAAAGACCGCCTGCCTTTCCGTGGTGGCATCGCCGCCGCGGAAAGGCACCTATTCACACAAATCCAAATATGGCTGGCGGTGTCTGATAGACACCGCCACCATATGAACCCTTTTCCACCCCGGACGCAAGGCGACCGGGGCGGAAAAGTGGCGGGCGGTGTTTGCCTCCGCTGCGGTCCCCCCCACCATCGTAACGTGTCGGGGTGGAAAAGGGGTGTCGGGCGGGCATTTCTGTCGGGCGGATCGCCACCATGGCGTTGGCGATCCGCCCGACATCGTAATGGACCCCTTAGTGTCCATTTTTTAAAATTTCTTTTATTATTTATGGAACATAGATATAAATAATACATTTTTGATATTCTAATTTAGACATTGCAAACAACTTAAATTGAACAATTAGTGTTTTTTTCAAATGTTTAACAAAACATGTTTAAAAAAACTCGCTTTCCATCAGGCTTACCATGTCAGAAAGACTATGGGAAACCAAGCATCCTAATCCTAAAGGTGGAAACACCTTCCTATGGGACTACAGGCCGGTCTCTGAACGGCTTATGGGCTCCTGGAGCCAGTCGCAATCCAGCTGTAATGACAGGCCAGTTCAATTCTGACCGGCTGTATGGTAATCAGCTGGTCAGAAATGAAATGGGCTACCTCAGTTGTAAAGCCTCTGACCTAAGGTCGGAGGGTTTACAATAGAGATTGTCATAGGCCCCTTGGTCTCTAAATACATTTTATTTTAGCATTAAATTTCAATAATGTTTAATAGCACTTCTAGATTCACCTTTAGTGACAGGATATAGGGGTAATGGGCGGGGTATTATATTAATACCCAGTTAATACTTAATTTTTACCTACTAACTGAAATGTATTTTAGAGGGAAAAATGAATACAACAGTGAAATTTCAAGACATTTAATTTTTAAAACCACAATAATTATGAATAAATATTAATTACAGCGATACACTTTATTTTAGAGTCAGTAACAGGAAACAAAAAAAACCACTTTTTAATTTTTTTATTTGCAATTACTTGACAAATTGGCAGTTTGCAAAAATAGATATTTGTACAAGCCTTTATTACAATAAATAATATATATATATATTGTTTTAAATGGTAGTAGTTTCCCATGCGTTTAAATGGTGATAATGGTCCTTTTTTCCGTTGGTACGCAAAGTCAGACTCTCGCTCAGTGACGACTGGGAAACTGACCTTGTTGTTGCATATACAGATTGATACACCCAAGACAGTATAACGGAAAACCACAAATCACTTTTCAAATGTTTACTGTAAACTTTCCACTTATGGAAACAAAGGGGGCTACAATTGGTAGATAAATATGAAATAAAACTTTTACTTATGAAACCAGAACAACGAGCAACGCAGATATTTATATTATTGTAAACACATTAAGATTCTACCTCCTACATATCACGATTTCGTATTCGGTACTCTGAGAGCATAATGGGGTTATACCTCTGCATTTAATACTCAAAAGATTATTAATAACTACATTGGAACCCTTACAGCTTTAGTAAGGTTGCCTCTTCTGTTTGACAGCATTGTAAAGGTATCCATCTGAAGAATTAAACACATAGTACCTATTGGAAAAGGAAACGCATCAAACAAAAATTAATAAGTTAGTCAGTTTGCATATTATTCAGACCAAAACTTTTAACTTTGCTAACTTAAGGGCATAATTACGAGTATGGAGGTGGGAGGGGTGAGGGGGTTCCGCTGTACTGCAGATTACAACTAACAAAGTTTTATCTGTGCCAGTGGAACACCAGCTGCACAAGGGAACAGTGGTACCCTGTCAGTGGTGCAGGAGCCCCACAACACAATATACTGAGCAGGGACTGGCAAAGTCCCGAGCAGCATACTTGGAGTTCTTCCACCACCAGCAATTTCATGGCAGAGACCCACCATGAATAAGCTGGCGCTGCAAGAACTACAGGGCCCCCATGCCCTGGGAATACATTCAGGGGGCACAACATGCCCCCCCCCCCCCATGAATATATTTCCCCCAGTTAAAGCACAGCATGGAAGTCACAGTCCATGCCATGCTGGAACTTTTTGCCAGTTCCCACTGCAGTGCACCACCATGGGAATGGCCAAAGAACTTCAAACCATATTACAAGCTGCACATTTCCAACTCGTAATACAGTCGGCGGTGCTTGCGCAGCAAAGGCTGCATTGTGCCGTTGTTGCAGCGCTAAAGTCGTGATCAGGCCCTTAGTCATGTTTAGGAGGTTTTTATAAAATGCCTGTATGAAAGTGCCCCTTTTGTACATAGTTAGCCCCATGATTTGCCTGATAGCTGATGCAACTTTGAAGAGCACTGGGTTCCTGCTAACCAGGTTGCCAGTATTATTTCACAAAAATTATGTAAATGCCTAATTGTTCCACAATTGGCAAGGCCCTTTGCACCGCTGTAAGTCCCTAGTAAGGGGTACCTTTTGGTATGTAGGGCATGGGTCCTGAGGAGGGCCCCTTAGAGATGCAGCATGTATTGTCCTGCTACAAGGTTACTAGGTCTCTGAATGTACGCATTAAATTACTTGCTAAACTCACGCATGTGCACAGCACAGCAGTCAGCATTCCAGTCCACTGTACAGAACGGCTCTCCATAGCGGCTGCTGGTACTGCATACTGAATTACATGCCTAGATGCGCTTGTGTACCGGATAGTAGTTAGCATTCTAGTCACTGGCTGCTTTCCAGGGTTTCTGGACTAGACTGTCAATACAAACCACTTCCAGGTTACTTGACCAGCACGTCACACTCGAACTAAAGAGACACTCTGGCGGGAACGTATGCCCGACTGAGTTTCTCATCAAGTACGCTTTTCCTCCCTTCTCCGCCCCTGTCCCCGCAAAGCCCAGATATGTATTGCATGGATACCTTTTTTCAACATTTTTTTTTGCCATTTATTTTAATATACATCCATAATAATATAGTTGAGCAATTAGAGATAGATCACAATACAGCACTTCTTTGGCATATATAGTAAATTGTCCTGTACTAACTTTAGTTACAATTCGAAGAATACCATAGAGAAGGTTATCCATAAAAGTACTTACACATAAAATCAGTCTCATACGTTCAAGTCTTATTTCACCTGTAAGTTTTAGGAAAAGGTTATTTTGGTAAATGTATACAAAAAATTGGGAGTCAGCGGGCAATCCCGTTGTCTAAATGGTAATGTTATGCACACTTTCACTAGGAACCCACTTGGTTCTCTTCTGGTAAATTCGTAAACAATGATAGTCCATTCAATACGATTAATCTCGTTTCAAACTTTCATTTTTATTGATTTCATCTTTTTAATTACTTCGCATCCTTTTGTTTCCATGACATTTCACATTAACATTTCCCATTTACCCAATGCATTTCGGGTCTATGGTGACCCTTCTTCCGGGGTCTCTATTAGAAAATACAAGAAAAATGCAATCAGCCTCATAACCATCTCTATATATATGCAACATACAAATACATTAGTTAACACTCTATGTGTTTATATACAAACAAAAAAATCATATGGCAATCCATCCGTAGCCCAACTAAAAAATATTCACCCTGTTTCATTCTGATTTGAAACCGAAAATGACCGTTACATTTGCAAGAGCTTCTAGCGCGACTATAAGAAAGTTCTGCCTACGCGCTCTCAAACAGTATATCCTGCCTTGTTCCGTTAAAATTAATAAAAAGAAACCAAAGCTTCTCGAGCTTAACAAACGTCCTGCTTTTCGTTAGCGCTTACTTACTAGGAAATGCAAACGTCCTCAATTTCCGAAATGTCAACCAATCCGCTACTCCCACACATTTAGTGTAAGGCTATATGAAACTCTGTACACTGTGATTGGATAAACATGCGATCACGTGACCACAACCACGGACTCGTGTTCAGCCCTCATTTAATGTTTAAACAAATTCAAATAAATGTAAATAGCTGGTATGCAAAATGCCACGCTGGTATACCAGCGTGGCATTTTGCATACCAGCTATTTACATTTATTTGAAATTTCTTTAAGTGTTTTCAGACTAAACACTGGGTTAATGTTGCACAACAACGAATGGATTAAATAAGGAGAAGAAACAAAAAAAATCAGAGTGCTGGATGGACTCAATAAAGTTTTAGGTAAATGTATACAGTCACATATTATTTGTCAGTCTGTAAATATCAGACAGTTAATAAAAGAAAGCAATACAACTGGTGAATCATACTATGTAATTATCTAACAGCAGTGGAGCTAAGGGTTTTGAATTTGCTAATACGTTAAGCAGGCTGTGTGGGGCGTGTGCATGAGATACGTGGGGCCGGGTGGGCGCTAGACAACCAGTGGGTCATTATACACACATCTGGCCGTAGGTTCACAGTGTCCCCAAGTTTTATGTTTGAGCTGGGCAGTTTGTGCATTCCCTATCTGGCCATTGTCGTGTGGTACATCAGGGTCTGTTTGCAGTAGCGTTTTTATTTAGGCGTCATATCTTTTGTCATCTTCGCCGCTTGTTTTTGTTCCCCCTTCACTCGCCCCCTCGGTCGCTCCTGTCTCGGTCTGTGTTTTCACATGCCTCCAGTATATGTTACTGGAGGTCAGCAAGGGTGCATTGCCTCAATCCAAGCGCCAAGGAGGGGATTTGAGGTGTAGGGTTCAAAAGTGGGGAAAGGTGGAGGTTGATAGCGGGAGTTGGTGAGTCAGAGGCGAAGGGAGAGTTGTCTTTGTTGGAGTTGCAAGAAGGAAGGGAATTAAGGACAAATTTAGGGGGAGCTCGGTACAGATCAGGGCGGTATGGTAGAAGGAGAGGGGAGGATTGTGTGGAGTCCTGGGAATGTAGGAGGTTAGAGAGGAAAAGAGGGGTGGTGGTTGAGGAGGTCCTGTCGTCGAGAGGAGGTGGCTGTAGGGGAACGGGCATCTGGCAGAGTGAGGGGGGTTGGGAGAAAGAGAAATTGAAGAAAGGAAGTGGTTCTGCTGTGCCCGAGGGAGGGAAATGGAAGGGGTACCAAGGGGGTAGCACAGCATAGTTGGAGGAGAGGGTGGAAGGAGAGAGATGCAATGGGTTGGAGGACAAATCAGGGAGAAAAACGAGGGGAGGAGGGGGTAGAGGAGAGGGGTGATGGAGGAATAAGGGGGAGCGTAGTGAGGGTTAACCTCGGGAGAGGGTTGGAGGAGAGGTGGACTCAAAAGGGGGGTGGCATGTAGGAATATGGGTGAGGAAGATATTGGGGAACCGTGATGGTGCAGATTGGACGAGGAGCGTATTAGTTAGAGGTAAGGCTGAAGTGATGAATGGGAGGGCAAACTGTGAAGGGTGAGGAATAGGAGAGGAGGGCACAGGGGAGGGAAGAGGGCCTGCCTGTGCTTCTCGAGGGTGCACCCTAATGGTATGTAGGGGAGTCAGGGGAGGAGAAAGTGAGTAGTGGGTGGAGCTAGGTGAGGAGTTAGGGGATAACCCAGTCGCAGAGGAGGGGAGTAGGGAGGGGAAGAGGTGGTCAAACAGCGAGAGACAGGAGTCTTTGCCTTGGATCATGACAGTACCGTTATTATAGAGTGAGATAGTGAGGTAGCCATTGAAACGCGCAGAGTGGGACATTTTTAGTTGTCTGCCATGAGGGATAGAGGAGGAGGAGGTGACGTTAAGGAAATTATATAAGCTGGTGGACCAAGAGGGGTTGTCTTGAGTGAAGAAGAAGAAATCTTTTGAGCCTCCCAAGACGACCATTGTAAAATTGATTAACAAAAAGGGAATCAGGGAAACGTTCAATAGTATTATATTTCAATCGTTTTACTGAAGCTTTCTTCTGGTTGGGAGGATAAATGATTTTGTAGCAATTAATTCCAGTCTTAACTCGAGTGGTAGCCATGTTGGGAAAATTAGCCGGAGGCAGGTGGGGGGGGGGGGGCATATGAGAAAGGTGTTACTAGGAAGGCTGTGGTGATGAGAGGTAAGAGGTCAAAAAGGAGGCACATATTCCAGATGTTGGGTGAAGAAATCAGAACTAATGTGTCGTCCGGGAAGTGGGGTGGGTATTTGTGGGGCCCTTCATCTAAGTATGCATGGTGTCACTTGGCACTAGATAAACAAAGGAATAGTTTACATATGAAAGGACCAACTTGACCATTTTCAAAACCATCACAAAGCAAATTTGGTCAAAGTAGAACAGATTATCATGAACACCCAGTGACCACTGGTGATCACTGACTTTAGCATCAGCCTGTAACAGAGGCACATTCGGCACCAAACGTGTTGCATGCCGATAATCTCAACAGACTACTATTGAACCCTAATCTCCTGATTAACATTAGGGGGAAAGAGCATGGGGTGGAACAAGATCTGACTAACAAGGTTTAAGAATGCACAACAACATCGTCATCATAAAACCACCTCTAGAGGTACTCGGAACAGGGTGCGTAACTCGTACTAAATGGAAAACATTTCCTAGCACCACATGTCCGTATAAGGGCCTGGCGCCCTAAATACCTTGGAGACTCCCAGGCCAACTCGGCAGGGGGCACAGATGCCCTGAATCCATAATGTCAAGGCTGCTGCCAAGGCAGTGGGAGTCCTAACTCAAACAAAACTGTCTTCACTGATAAAGTTGTTTAAAAGATGCAGCTGGCACTACTTGCTGCACAGCTGTAGAAGCCCTAAACGGTGCAACTAGCACTACTTGCTGCGCAGCTGTAAAAGGCCTAAACTGTGCAGCTGGCACTACTTGTTGCACAGCTGTAGAAGAGGCAACAGCATCCTCATGATGGTCATGTGGCCTCCTTCACGGCCAGCCTGACGGTCCGCGCTGTGCGGCAAGGTTGGAAAGTTGGACCCAGTTATACAGGGTTGCTTGAGCCACAGATTAAGAAAAGCGGCCACACGCTTGCCTCTGCCACCGGCCCAGCGGATTGCAATTATTTAATCCACCGTTCAGGCCCCAGCTGTATTCAGCCCAGAAAACTATTTTCCCCGGACCGTCTGTGCAAATTCAACCCCCATCGGGCCAATAGTCCTCCTGCTACAGTGGTCCTCAACTCCTTCACACACACTTAAAATCTCTTTCACCCACAGGACCTCAGGGCAATACAGTCCGGCAATGATAGTAAGTTTGTCCATTATTCCTACCCATCGCCGCGTCTTCAGCACACTCTCTGTCTCAGGGAATCGGATAGCACAGCTCCGGACTGGCGGGGGGGAGGTGGGGGGGGGGGGTTAGGCCTCACCACTCACAAGCTATTCACTTTATTCAGTGCCCTGGCTATCTGAGCATTGCTGGTACTGGGCATTGGCACTGATTAGTACTGGCACTGAGCCTCACTGGCACTGGTCTCCAATGTTGATCACTGTGGGGCCTGGGTTACAGTCACAGAGCATGGCCGAGCATGGTGGTGTGTATTACAATGTCCCAAATCCGCCATCTTAAGGTCAGGCGGCATGGGCTGGTCGTGTTCGCTCAGGCAGGCTGCAGGCAGCGTTTTAGCAGAACGCATATGAGAGTCCAGTTGAGAATGTGCTTAGAGAGTGGTAAACTCGCTGCAATGGAGCGCAGAGGGCAAAATCGGAACAAATAAGGCAGCGCTTCTTCGCCGCCACGCCATTTTGCGGTCAGGTGCCTCAAGATCGCAATCGGGACACCCCTCTCATCGCGCAAAAGTCAGGGAATCTAAGGTAGGCGCCGCTTCTCCTTGGATTGCAATGCGCTCACTTCGCTGGCTTCATGGGGTGTATCCGGATCAGAAGGGAGGGTTGTGGACCGTCTTGAGGTGGATCGGAGTATGGACATAAAACGGCGGTCGGCATTGCGTCTCCTGGTCCAGCAAAAAGACAGCGGGCAGCCCGTTCCCTCGGGTGAAAAGTGGCGCCGAGCGGCTCATTTGCTGTACCAAGTGTTGCGGTCACCGAATTCACAGGGTTGGCATGATTTCGCGCTCTGCCCCACACTATATTCAGCGCGATTCGGGCACGGGCCCCTTGCAGAGAGCCAGTCCCAAACTGGTCCGCTTGTCTGGGGGGGCTCTGCCCGCCTGCTCGGAACCCCCTGACCCCCCCCCCCCCGCAGAAACTGCACGGGAGGCAGAGACCGCAGCGAGAAGTGTTGGAGGGGCCGGGCCCAAGCCCCAGAGCCACCCCCTCCACCCAGGGCAGTTTGTCTTTTCAGAGCAGGGGCAAGAAGGCGAGGGGTGACAGGATCACATAAAGCACTCTATGGCACGATCCCCAGCTTCCGGGTGGATAAATTCAGAGCCTACTGTCCAAATCGCCATATTAGATCGGAAGGGTAAAGGCTGTTAGTAATTAGCCGGTTTAAGAAACTTAGAACAGGCGGCAAAACTGTTGTCCATCTGGCCTCAAAATTATGGAACACCCTACAGGTGGACTTGCGTAATTGCTCCAATCTTATCTTTAGGAAACTCTTGAAAACTGCACTAGGAGTATAATTTCTATCTGCACGTGTTCGCCTGACTTTCCTGTTAAGATAGCACAGAGATACCCCTTCGGGGTTGATTTCTGCGCTTTATAAAACCTATACATACTGGGGGTACTTGGTCTTCCGGGATCTGCGCTTGCTGGCGCAGTACAAGAAAGAACTGAAGTCAGCGCACATGGGTGCGTCTAAGCAGCTCCTGCGCAGTCATCTCAGTGACAAAGACGCCAACGACGCCTACCGACACGCAGGGGTACTGCTGATGAAAACTTTCCGGATCCAGTCAGATGCCTGGGGTTAATTCTAAGGTAAGGAATCTATCAGTATGTGTTTCTTTCAGATTCTAATATTTAGGTGGCTCACCCAGACCCTGAAACTAGTTTCTGTAATCTAATGACAAGAAGGACAAAGAAGATGCTGTGCAGATAAGACTCAACGCCCACCAACTTGGCTCCAGCCCTACTGGCCTGTTTCCAGCCCTTGAAGAAATGACAACTGGCCTGCCGTCAGCGACCTCCACCAGCCAGGGAAAGACTGCCTGCCTTTGAAGGAGGCCAGAACTCCAGAGGACAGCCACTCAGTACATAAGAAAGAACTGCAAAGGACTCTGGTGCAGTCCGGATCCGCAATTAATGACCACTTTGCACCTGATGCCTGTGTCCAGGTGGCCAACCGATCCAGAAAAGGTCACCCAGCAATCCTGATTTCAAGTCCAGTGATGGCTCACCCCTCCTGGACTCCACGACGAGGCCTGCAGTGTGAATCCAAATGCTCACCTCGACGGCGACCAACTCTGGTAAGAGAAACCTGACGTCAATGGAAAAACCTATACCCAAAGCCCCTTGGCCTTGAGGAGCTCGTCCAACGGTTTATCTATGACCTACAACATCCCAACTTACCTATCCTGTCACTGGTTTTATCTGTGCAGACTCCAGTCGTCAACTGCAGCCTGTTTTCCAGTGTTTCCATTAAATTGCATTGTGCACACGACTGGGTGTTTTCTCCCTTCACCCGGCCAAGTCCGGGCCGCTGGTGGTGTAATATTTGTGCTGCCTTGGGTCCCCCATGCTTGCATAAAAACTCCAAAGCTTGAGCCCTGCTGACGCTTTACTTACCTGCAAGCAGTGTGTCTTCAAATACCCCACAGTCTCCATTGGTTAACATTGGGCCTGATCTTCAAATTTGACCCCTGCACCCGGCTGCCGCTGTGCAGCTGGTGGTGCAGTGTTTGTCCTTAGATGAACCTTGCCCTTTGCTCACCCAGCATCCCAAAGACTGGATTTGGTGACTGTTAGATTTGGGGGTCTCTGGTTGGCACAGGTAAGAACTTGTGACAAGCAGGAACCCTCTCCTCTAGTCAGGGCATGGGACTTACTCATTCAAATAACCCCTGCTCACCCTCTAGGTTGCGTGGCGCGAGCAGACAAGGCTAATCTCGGAGTGTTATTGGTTAAGCATTTGTAATCACACACAGTAGCTCCGTGACAACACCACACCAGGGTTTGTATGAAAAATAGGTGTTATATCAGCAAGACTTAGTACAAGACCCAGATAACGTTTCTAAATCAGCCCACAAGATTATTTAGGCAAAAAGAGTTTTTAGTAAGGCGTAATTTCAGAGTCTGTGCGCAGCGTACTTCTAAACTCGGCCCGACGGTGAAGCCAACAGAGTCTGGGGCGCACGGAGGACGTTTCGGTCCTGTGCGCTTTGAATACAGCGTACGATGCGGGCACAGTACCTTTTGCTTGGGGGGAGTTAGTCACGGACGATGCGTTGCTGCGCCAAGCGGCTCACGCAGCGGTGCCCTCCTTGTCGTGTTGAGAGTCACGGCTCGTAGGCTCTAGGTCGCGTTACTAGGAGGGGGGGATGCTTTGTGGATTCGGGGCACTTCGTTGAGGCGTCCGCGCCATACCTGGAGTGGGGGCGCTGGAGGCTCGGTGTGGAACGGCAGTACGCTTCGTAGGTACGGGTCGTACCTAGCCGCTCTACGCGCAGTAGCCTATGGAAAGCAGCAGGAGGTGCATCGATCAGACCGATGCAAAGGGGGGAGAACAAAGCCCAAAAAGCGGAGTCCGGGCCGTAGGTTGTGAGCTACGGCTGAAAGTGCGACAGTCTCGTTGCTCGGAGTGCGGCAGTCGCGTTGCTTGGGCCCAGCCGGTCCAGACGTTGCGAGCTACAGCTCAAAGTGATGCAGAAGTCTCGTTAGTCGGGCCGGGCAGGTCCATTCGTTGCGAGCTATGGCTCGAAAAGGGTGCAGAAGTCGCATTGCTCAGGCCGGACATGTGGGCACAGGGTTCTCAGAGTGTGCAGTAGTTTGGCATGAGGCGCACACAAAGTTCTCTCCTTTAGCGCTGCGGGATAAGGCAGCGCCCTCAGCAGTTCTTCTCCAGGTCGTTAGAGTCCACTGGTCCTGGGACTCTGTTCAGGGGGCAAGCTCACACACAAGCCCTTGGAGAGCTTTGAAACACAAGTCTTTAAAAGTAAATAGTCTTTGCAGGTTCTTCCTTTCCTTCAGCAGCAAGGCAACCACTGCAGGCCAATCTCCCAGAACAGAGACAGTAGTCCTCCTTCAACTTTCTTGGTTCCTTCTACTTAGGCAGAGGTTTCGTCTTGGTTCAAGCAGGATCGGATTTCTTAGGAGCAGGGCTCCTATCTTTATACCCAAAATCCTTTGTTCTTTCAGGCCAGGGGGGCCTTTGCCTAATCCAGTCCGTACCTTGAGCAATTTGTTTTGCAGACTCTGGCTTCTTCTTTCAGTGTGCAGGGCAGGGAGATCAGAGACTCCCCAGGAGGGGGAGCCAGCATTGTGGATGACAAGTACAGTCCAGGAGTACTCTGTTGACAGTCTCCCCTCTCTCCTTACAAGGTGCAGGGCAGAGACATCAGACGCTACACAGGAGGTGGAGCCAGCATTGTGGTGGCAGAGCACAGCCCTATTCAGAGCCCAGGGGCACTCCTCCCACCTATCCTGGTGTAATCTCTATTCACCACCTGGCAGCCCCAGCCGGTCTCTTGGAATCCCCCAGCCCTGTCACACACAGAAACCAGACAGCAGATACATATCAGAGCAGAGGCAGGCTGAAATGGTTAGGCAAGCAAATACCAGCTTTCTAAAAGTGATATTTGCAAACACAGGACATTAAAATAAACTTTACTAAAAGATGTATTTTATTATTCTGAGTTCAGTCATACTAAACTTTACTTTCTACCATGTTCCCTGAGTCGGTTAGGAATGTAGGATGTAACAATTCCAACAGCCCATTCTGGCCTATGAGAACAGGTAGCCTTGCAATAGTGAAAAACGAAAATGGCTGTAATTCACCATTAGGACATGCCACACACATCAGGGCTTGTTATACCTTATGCTTACAATGCACCGTGCCCTTGGGCCTACCATAGAGGTGACTAATATGAAGTTCAGGGAAGGTTTAGGGACTGGCAAGTGGGTGCACTTGTGCAGTCACTATGACAGTACCAGACTGCACACAGGTTCTGCAATGGCAGACCCTAGACACATTTTACAAGGCTGCTTCTGTGGGTGGCACAACCAGGAATGCAAGCCCACTAGCAGCATTTGGATTCACAAGCCCTGGCACTCCTGGTGCACTTTACTAGGGCCTGACAGTAAATCAAATAAGCCAATCATGGAAACCAATCAACATAGATACTTTCTATAGGGAGCACTTGCACTGCGATACTGATTGGCAGTGGCATAGTGCTCCGAGCAGCTAACACCAACAAAACACATGAGGCACAGTAACAAAAATGGAAGGGAGACACATGCCAATGGTGCCAGGTCTAACATTTACTTACCTGCGAAACCCAATTAATTTTCTTCCATAAGTTAACATAGCAAATACTGAAAATTGCAAGAGTGTCCATTTGAAACTGTACATAATTCCTATTTAAAAACACTTAACTTTTCGCAAAGATCTTTGTTTTACAATAAATCTTGAAAGAAGCTTATACAAAATTGGCTTTGGATTCCCTTTGAGTCGTGTTTTAATTTATTGGTCATTGTATGCACAACAAATATCTTATACTCTATGTTAGGCCTATGGCTGCTCGCCCACACTACCGCAAGAAAACAAGTTACTTACCTGTAACTTTAGTTATCCAGTTTTGGAAGCTTTCATAGATTCACATGCCTGAATCATTCCCAGTCGTCAACACGGGAGTCTCCGGTACAAAAAAAATAGCAATGCTTAGTAGTATAGCAAACTGAAAAGAGACCTAGGCCCATTTCCCTTTTGCAACCCATAACCTTCGTTATGTAAAAGAGACCAAACTTGTCCCTGAACCAAACACTCCTGAGAACCTTTTGCCCCTCACATTTTCATGCACTTGTGCCATTAACACCTTTTGTGCTTAATCCGAGGTGAGCCTCTCAAGGGGAGGAGGGTGGGTTGCATGTGAATCTATGAAAGCTTCCAATACTGGAGAACTACAGTTGCAGGTAAGCAACTTGTGTTCTTACTCCTGTATTGGAGCTTTCATAGATTCACATGCCTGGATCAGAATAGCGAGCAGTAGAATAAGGGACTTTTATTTTATTTTTAGACTCCATGCAGACCTGGTATAGCTATGCAAGACATCATTTATCTATACAAATTGATTATGGAATTCTGCATATTAGAAATGTAACCACTCACTAAACATAATAAAAACTGTGCATTTGTATCCAAGAAACCAGGACGGAGGGATGAAAAGAGGGCTCACCGTTACTGGATAAGGTTTCTCAGCACCGCTTCTCCCACCACCACATCTCTTCCTGTGGCTGCATCCAAGCAGTAATGCCTGGTGAAGGTGTGTGTACTCTTCAAGGTCACTGACCTGCAGATATCCTGGATCGGTACTCCCGCAAACAAAGCAGTGGAGGTGGACACTGCTCTTGTCGAATGGGCACGAACTTGTGCATTTAAAGGCTTTCCAGCTGTCTGATGACAATACTCTATCGCACTGGAAATCCATCTGACAATTCCTTTTTTTGATAAGGGAAGCCCTTCCTGGGTGTGTTGAAGGCAACAAACAGTTGTGAAGATTTGCGGAAGGGTTTTGTCTTTTGTAAATAGAATTTGAGACAGCGTTGGACATCCAGCAAGTGGAGAGCTCTTTACGCTGCGGTTGTTGGTTGAGGAAAGAACCGTTTGAGCATTAGTGGCTCATTTAAATGAGTCAATTGGAACTTTTGGAATACATTTTGGATTAGTCCCGAGTATCATTCTATCCTCTTGAAATTGTAAGAAAGGGTCTTGAATCGTGAGAGCCTGTAATTCCCCCACTCTCCTGGCTATAGTGAGCGCTATGAGAAGCAGAACTTTCCATGATAGAAATTTAGGATCTGCCCTGTGTATTGGCTTGAAGGGCTGTTTCATTACTTGAGAAAGAATAATGTTCAACTGCCAGAGATGTGGTGGAGGCTTTACTGGAGGAAAAACCCAGAATAATCCTTTCATGAATTGTTGGATGACTCTTGCAGACCACATAGTTGGTCCTGAGGAAGTCCTCCTGTAGAGTGATATTGCAGCTAAATGTACCTTTATCGATGCATGAGCCAAAAGTAAAATGTATGGAATAATCTCATGCGCTGCCAAATTCAGAGGATGAATGTTACATCTTTGGCACCACAGACGGAATCTTTCCCATTTCATTCTGTGGGTCTTGTTCGTACTCTCCGCTCTGGCTTTTGATAGGATGTCTTTGCATTCCTCTGAGATCTTTAGATGGTGAAACTTACAGTGCTCAGGAGCCAGGCCGCTAAGTGCAATAATTTCGGATCTGGATGTAGCACTTGTCCCTGGGACAAAGTCAGAAGCCCCTGTATTGGCCAGAGGCGAATCGGATGGACCTCCGACAGTAGAGGAAGCTCTGTGAACCAGTGCTGCCTGGGCCACCATGGGGATATCAGGATCACCCGGCACTGCTCCTTCTTGATCTTCATAAGAACTCGTGGCAGGAGGGGAATTGTAAGATAGGCGTAAGCAAAGACGCCTGACCATGCCATCAAAAACGCATTCCCGCAGGATCCCCGTTGGGGAAGCCAGCTTGCGAAGAACCAGCA
The DNA here is from genome assembly GCF_964261635.1 of Lissotriton helveticus. Taxonomy (NCBI): domain Eukaryota; kingdom Metazoa; phylum Chordata; class Amphibia; order Caudata; family Salamandridae; genus Lissotriton; species Lissotriton helveticus. Next base: position 1,732,588,631 of record NC_136057.1, on the reverse strand, counting down.
TTTCCCGTTCTCTGCTGTTGCGAAGAGGTCTACTGTTGGTTCTCCCCCATCTTTGGACGATGTTGTCTAGAACCCCTTGGTCAATCTCACATTCGTGGCAGGTAGATTTGAGCCTGCGGAGTGTATCTGCTTGGAAGTTCTGGTCCCCTGGGAGATGTTCTGCTGTTCTGGATATCTTGTGTTGCAGTGCCCATTCCCATATTCTATGGGCCTTTTGCGACAGGGAGAGTGATCTTGTTCCTCCTTGTTTGTTAAAGTAATGCATAGCTGTTGTGTCGTCCGTTCTTACTAACACAGTTGATATTATTTTTGGTAGGAACGCCAGCAATGCCAAGCGGACGGCTCTGAGTTCCAATAAGTTTATATGCATCTTCTGCTCGTGCAACTTCCAGCGGCTGCTGACTTTAAGGTCCTGAAGGAAGGCTCCCCATCCTTCTAGGGACGCATGTGTAGTAATTATCAGTGGGGCTGGCTCTGTGAGGAATGAAAGGCCCCGCGAGATGTTCCGCTCTTGGGGCCACCATTTCACCGCTTGAACCATGTTCGGCGTTACCTTGACTATGTCTTCGAAGGATCCCTATGCTCGAAGCCATTGTATATCTAGCTGCTCTCGCAACGGACGCATCCTTAACCTGCAGCAAGGTACGAGGGGAATGCAAGATGACATCGTTCCCAGCAATGACTCGTACTTGCATACTGAAAGGCACTTTCTTTTTGTGAAGTCTTTGAAAAGAGATGTAATTCTCATTTGCCTTCCTTTGGAGGGGAAATGCCTTGTGTCCAGTATCGCTCCCAAGAAGGTGATGTTTCTTGTCGGTTGAAGGGATGATTTTTCCTCGTTTAAAGTCAGACCTAACCTGGCAAACAAATCCACGCAAGCCGCTGTTGGCGATCGGGCGGATGCTGCTGATGGTGCCTTAACCAACAAGTCAGCGTGGTAAGGAAATAGTGTCGGTTTCCTTAGAACAACCGCCATTGGAGCCAGGCATTTCATGAATATTCTGGGGGCTGATTTCAGTCCGAACTGCAGTACCTTGAATTGGTAATGTTCTCCGGCAACCATGAACCAAAGGTACTGCCTGTGGGAAGGATGGATGGGGATGTGAAAGTACGCATCCTGTAGGTCTGTGGTTATATGATCTCCTGGGTCTAAAAGTAGAAAGATGTCCTGAAGAGAAACCATTGGGAAAGATTGCTTTTAGAGATAGGTGTTTAGGGATCGGAGGTCTCGAATAGGACACCATTGGAGAGTGTTTTTCTTGACTAGGAAAAATCGTGAGTAAACCCCTTCCCCTCTGGGAGTTCGGCACCGGTTCTATTGCTCCCTTTCGGAGCATTGTCCGAATCTCCCGATGCATCTTAAGTAAGTGCCTGACCACCTTGGTGGTGTACAAGGGGGCGTTTGTGGAAGTTCTAGAGTGTGTCTTAATTGAATTATGTTGAGGACCCACTGGTCCGTAGTTATTTGCTGCCAATTTTGGAGATAATAAGCAATCTTTCCACCCAAGGGAACATGTGACGTAAGAGTGATAGGTGTAGCCGGATCCTGAAGGCTGTCTTTATATATAAAAATCTTTATTTGGATAAAAGAAAAATATCCTTAAAAGCGTAACAAATTGAATTCACAAATCGGTACATTGTAATTAAAAAAGCTTCAAAACATTTTTTCACAGTTAAACAGTAAAAATCTATCGACACCTGTTACTCGATTTATATTACACCTTAAAAATTAAAACAATTAAGTATTAGACAGTGATAACACTTAGCAAAAGAGCAGGGGGATTTGATATACTGGCATATAGCAGCTAAGACTCATTTTTTTTTTTTTTTTGCTTAAAGCTAAAGGCTAAGATGCAGCTTGGATTGGGTCACTGGACGGGACAGCGCGGGGGAATGCTGCTCCTTCCGCCTTAGCTGTAAAGATGCGATAAGCTTCCCATATATATGTTGTAAAGGCGATATTCAGAGCTATGTTTTCTGGGCACAGAGAGGTGATAATTGCCTGTCTACAGGTCCGAACACCCAACCTGTTCCACTCTGCTCCGAGTTTACGTCTACGTTGGGACGTAAGTGCGGGGCATAAGCAAACCACGTGCTCTAGCGTTTCAGTTGTCATGCCGCACCCTTTGCAAGTTAGATCTTCCGTGGTACGCTGCCATATGGGCAGATCTTTTTAAAAACGCCAAACCCCCAATCTGATGGCCAGAAAACTCCGCTTTAAGTGCAATGAATAAGAACAGGAGAGGTAAGTAGCCGGGGATATGCGCCCATAAGAGTTCATGACTGACCATGCATGACTGCGTCTGTGGAGTAGCGCTTTGTCCATAATGAGCGAGCACATTCTGACGCTCTTTTTTTTTTTTTCACAACAAGTTTATTGACAAAGATGAGCATATGTAACAAGACGGACCCCCACAATCGGGAAGGCACCATCAGACATTCCGATACAATCAAGAAAATAGAATTGAGTATTCAGTCAACAATCATTGCAGCACAAGGTCATAAGAAACGATCATCTCTGTCTTTATCACTAAATTATCCACTCATCCCCAACTCCCGGATCCCTCCCCTGAATCCCACCCTAACCCTATGCATGTGTGTATGGACGGTGTCGATGAAAATTCTCAAAGTGGTAAGTGTGTGTGTGGGGGGGGGGGGAACGGGGCCGTCCGGCCACAGGGAGTTAAAGATCTTCCTCTGGTTCCACTGGGGGGTCCAGCAACAGGCCCCTGTAGTCCGCCCATCTCTTCCATACCTTAAAGTGCTTACGGGGGCACCCTCGGGCCTCAAAGATCGGTCGTTCCAGACCCATGCAGAAGTCTATGCCAGCCTTCCACGCACACAGGGGGGGGGGTCTCACATCCTTCCATACTCGGGCTAGGTCTCTCTTGGCCACCACCAGCCCCAGGAGGAGCAGGTGTCTCTTGTACATATTGCCACCAACCCCCTCTAGAATATGTAGCAGACCCAGACGGTGGGTACGAGGGAGGGTCCATCCCAACACTTCCGACAAGCAGTCCCATACACCTCTCCAGAAGCCAACTAATCTAGGACACGACCACAACGTGTGGAGCAACGTACCCCTCTCCAGCCCGCATCTCAGACAGTCCGGGGACTCTATCAGTCCCGCCTTCCACAAACGCTCGCGGGTATAGTAGGCTCTGTGCAGGATTTTGAATTGGATTAATCGGAATCGGACGGCAATGGCCGCACCCCTCGGGGATACCAAGGCCTCACGCCAATCATCCTCATCCAGCTGACCCACGTCCATCTCCCAGGCCGCCTTCAGTGGAAGGAGGGTGGAGGAGCAATGGATGACCATTGTCTGGTAAATGCGTGAAACTTTTTTATCTCCCAGATCGCCCATGAATACCTTAGCTTCAATCGGGCTGAAGTCAGGAAGGGAGTCAATGCCGGTGAGACTGGGCAGCAGCACATGCCGGAATTGCAAATATCGAAAAAATTGAGATTGGGGCATGTCAAACTCGGTGCGAAGGGCCTGAAAGGATTTGAGGGCTGTGCCAGACATCACTTGGCCTAATTGCGAAATACCAATTGCGTCCCAGCCATCAAAACCTGATAGCTTAGACAGTTCCGGTAGCAAGCCGTTACGCCACAAGGGCGTCTCCGCGGTCAGTCTGCCCCACCAGCCCATGCGTCGCAGGGCCTGCCGCCACACTGCAAAGACAAGTTGTGTAACCCTCGGCAGAGATCGACGCAACCGGGGTGAATAGAGGATGGTGTGGAGCGAGTTGTCGCCCATCAAGGCACGTTCCAGGGCGTAGGCTGGGTCTTCGCCATTGCTATACCACCAGTCGTTTAGAATGAGGAGGTGTGCGGCTTGATAGTAGGACTGCAGATCCGACGTGGCCAAGCCCCCACCGTAGGTGGACAAAAAGCACGTACGTAGCGCAACCCTGGCGGCCCCTCCGGCCCACAGGAAGCGGCCCAGCAGAGAATTGACCTGTCGAAACCACTGAGGTGGGACAGGATATGGGTGGTTCTGTAGCTGATACAAGAGGCGTGGTAGCGCCACCATCTTAAAAATGGCAGAGCGGCCAAAGATGGACAGGGGCATCCGAGACCAAGTCTTAACGTCCGACTGTACCCTCTCCCAGACTGGTATGAGATTATGATCCCAAGCAGTGGCTGCCGAGGTCGATAGAAATACGCCGAGATATTTCAGCCCGGTCGTAGCCACCCGCAGCCCTGAGGCCCAGGGGTCCGCCAAGGCGCCCCCTCCTAGCACCCACAATGTGGATTTATGAAGGTTATTCTGACGCTCTTTTTGATACATGTTTTAAATGCTGTCATGCTGGGATTGAGGGCCCATAGATCACCCGCAGCCATTTCGCAGATAGAGTCTGTAAACAGGCGGCCATACGAGCCCCCAGGGTTCTTCTGACTAATCTCCAACCAAACTAGAGACTCTAAAGTACCTATAGCTGCTTTTCTAAGTTTGTGACACAGGTTTAGATATGTGCCGGTGTTGAAAGCCTCATGATTTAAAAAGCCCAGTTCTCGCCTGATCTGGGCAGCAGAGGCAGATTTGGGCGAATGTAGCACTTTTTTGTAAATCTTGGTCACAAGTTGGTTCAGAGTTGTGTTTAGCTTACCCCTAAATATTTCATTACCATACGTACGGATGGGTGCGATTTTTGCTCTCAAAATTTCCAGTAGGAATGAGAGGGTTGGACCGGACAGCTCTTTAGCAAGCTTAGATAAATTAACCTGTAGGATTGTGGCTTTTACTGCAATTTCATCACGCTGTTTGAAGAAGTTACCCCTGGAATCAAAGTGGACCCCTAGGTATTTATATGAGCGTCCTGTTCGATTATTATTGTTATATGACCACACACCGCCACCTTTGCGTTTCCTTCCAAAGGACACAACTTGGGTTTTCTTTAAGTTTACCTCAAGTTGATTCTTAATTGTGTAACTGTGTAGCCTGTCCAAAAGCCTTTGAAGCCCGACCAGAGTAAGGCTAAAAAGAACCAGATCGTCGGCATAAAGAAGATTGCTTATTGCTACGCCTCCAACCTTAGGGGGGTGACTGTTTATTTCATCAAGTGTGACCGGCAGGTCTGCAATGAACAGGTTAAAAAGGAGGGGGGCCAGCACACCCCCCCGTTTGACTCCTCTGGTTGTCATGATTTTCCGTGAGAGGTGCGTGCCGGACCCCAGCTTCACCTGAACCCAGGTGTGTGAGTGAAGTTGGATTATCACATCCAGAGGTTATTCAGGGATCCCCATTTTTTCAGTTTACCCCATAGAGCTGCCCTTGGGACCCCATCAAACGCGGCTATGAAAATCAACAAAACAACAGTGCACAGATCTTGATGATAAAAGCGTTTTGTCGATGATTATAGACAATGTAAGCAAGTTAGTCTCGGTCCCTGAATTGGCAGTAAAGCCTGTTTGGTTCATTGGTAACAAATCACGCTGTTCTGCCCATCCCTTCAGCTCCTTCAGAAGAATGCCTGCGTAATGCTTTGCCTCGATGTCAAGGACTGCAATTAATCTATAGTTGCTTGGAGTGGCACGGGAGCCTGATTTATGGATTGGGTGAATTATAGCCCCGCGCCAGGAATCTGGAACAGTTGAAGTCCTAAGCACAAAGTTAAACAAGGTGGTTAAGTGCCCCGACCAAAGAGCTTTGTTGGATTTGAACAGTCTCCGAGGCAAAGCGTTTGGGCCCGGAGCCCCGTCTGATCTTGCTTTTGACACAGCGTTGGCGACCATTTCTTCGTTGATCTTAATGTCATCTGTACAATAGCCTGCACAGTTTGTGTTCTTGCGCCTGCAGATGCTTTAGGGTGCTTCTACCGCTTTAGGGGAGCTGCTTCCTGTTGTCACTGTGCTTTACGGGGACCTGAAGTGGTCGGTCAGGTAGGCAGCCCAGTCTGATTCCTGCATGTTTGCCGACCCATCTTTTGATGACCCCGAGTTGGAGCGGTTGATCAAGGCCCAAAATGTTCTCACATTGCGGTTTTTGCTTTCCCAAAGGAGCTTGGCCCATAGCTGGTTTTGATATAGACGTTTGTCTTTGTGTGCCCATCCTGAATAATTTTTGCGCTAATTTGTACACATGACTGAGATCATTATTTCCTGGGGATTTTGTAAGTGCCCGCAAGGCGTTGTTCCGGGCTTTCTTCAGCGTCCTCGACTGGGTTGTGAGTGAGAACTGCCGGATTGTGCTGGCATTGTGTTGGTGCGGTTTAACAGGAAAAAGCGTGACCAGTTGTACGCAGAGTCGTCCATACGGCAATCGGGGAAGCTGTCTGATCTGTGACCCCATTGATGAGAGCCAAACATGTCTTCATGATGTTAGGGCTTATATCATCGCTCCATTTTAAGCACCTCAGATTCTCGGTGTAGATCCCAGTACAAGTACTTTAGGCAGACGAATGGTACTCCGGCTTTATTAAGAATGATGACCTGTGGACGGTGATCACTTTCCCGTCGTGGTTGGATACTAAAGCTGGCCAGATGATGGAACAGGTCTGAGTTGCAAATAGAGAAGTCCAGGAAGGTTTTCTTGTGCCCGTTTGTCCAGGTCCAGTTTGGGGGGGGGGGGGGGGGGGGGATGCGGAAGGGGGGGTCCAGTGTCCTTCCGTTCATTACCAGGTATCCAGCGCTGTAGAGTTGTAACACGAGGAGCTCCCCCAGGGCACAATGGGCTTGATTTGGAGCATTAGATTGGTCTGGCACCTCCAGTTGAGTAAATGGAGAAGGTCCGTCAAGATCTGTAGGTTTGCCCTGGAAGAGATTTGTGTTGGAAGTCCCCCGTCGCTATGCAGTCCGAATCGGGGTGGTCAGTGGCCAAATCGCTCATGATTGTGGATAAGCGTGCCAGATGTCCTTTTTTTTGTCCGCGTGCTTGGGTTGATATACACATTGAGGAGAAGGAGTGAGCGTTGCTTGGACCATGATTTAATTTTAACCCCAATTAGCCAGTCTTCCTCAAAGTTTAGCGGAACAATCAGGCCTTTTAGGGTATTTGAAACACAGATTGACAGACCCCCTTTTGGGTGGCCATAGCGGCAGACTGATTCCTGGCTTCCATACTTCAATAAACCCTGTGACTGGTGAGCTTTGGGTGGCCCATGTTTCTTGCAGGGCAATTAGTGCATGCCCGTATATGAAGGAGTGTGTCTCTAGATTGGTTAATTTGTGCTGGAGGCCACTGATGTTCCATGAACACAATGTGAAAACGGAGTCTGTCTTTGTCACAGATTTTTGGAGGTATGGTAGTACCGGTGCTTTGTGTTTTTGATCCACTGAAAGCACATCCTGCGGTCAGACTGTTTTCCCGCATGACAGGACAGCCGGAAGCCATCCCCATCCCTGGATGTTGTCGGGGTCGTGTTCCCCAGTAGAGGGGGGGTGTCTGTGTCTGTGATCCCCAGCGCGTTTTTTAGGATTGAGTAAGGCTTAGTTTTGTTGCCAGCTGGGAGACTTTCTGCTTTTGTTCCTGCTCCTGGCCGATTTAAAAACACTGAGGGGTAGCCAGGGGTGGAGTAAGGGTAAATTCTGATGCCCCAATCCCGGAAAGTGGCTTTATGGTCTATGAACACTCCTGCCCAGTAAGGTGATCTAAAGAACACCAGGGTTGCCTCAGAAGGTTGGTAGCCCCTTGGGGGCAGGAATTCAATTGAGTCTATATCATCCGATAATAGTGCTTCAAACCCCGGGATGTCGTTTACTAGTTTTAATATATTTGACCTGTTAAGGGTATCATACCTCCCCCTTGATTTATATTCGGGGACTAATAGGATCGAAGTATGTTTTAGGTCACTTTTGATCCCTGTGTGGCCTTGGAATTTGGTTGAGCCGGGGACTTTTTCAGGGGGGACCCCTACATCTACTCTTTGATGGGTGTTAGAAGCGGCTGTCTCTAGTTGGCAGAGGTATACACTTCTGACAAATAGGGACACACCTTTTCTAGTCAGGGCAAGGGGATCACACACTTAGATAACCCCTGCTCACCCCCTTGGTAGCTTGGCAAAGCAGACAGGCTTATCTCAGAGGCAGTGCGTTAAGCATTTATGACCACATACAGTAATAAAGTGAATACACTACAAATGGACACAACACAGTAGTATTATAAAAAATAAGGATTTTTATATAAGGCTTAGCACAAGACCAAATAACGACAAAAATATACCACAGTCTTAATAAATACTCTTGGAAGGAAAAATAATAGTTCAAGCACGGTTTCTTCTTAGCACAAAGTCTTTAGTATCAAAAGCAACTCTTCTTCTTTAAAACACAGTTCTTGGCAACAATGTAACCCACACGGGAGTCACACGACGTCGAGGCAAAGTTAATCCAAAGGTTCGGCGTCGACAGCGAGGAGCGCTACGTCGAGCCCGGAGTCGCACAGACCCCAACAACACAGTACCTTGGAAAAGTGAAGCACTCGATCAGCGGCGTCGAGATGTCCGGTGTCGCGTCTTCGACGTCGATCGGGCCTCGGAGTCGGGGCGATCTGCAGCGGCGTCGACCGAAGTCAGGCAGGAGCAGCGCTCACGAGGTGAAGCAGGATACGGCGTCGTCGATGTTGCAAGAGTGAGCAGCGCTCACGGCGTCGAGAGGGCTCGATGTTGATGCGATCAGCGGCGGTGTTGACACAGGGTCACTTGGAGCTGGAGCCGAACTCGCTACTCACTGGCGTCGCTACTGGCGTCGATCGGGCCCGGCGGCCGGCGTCGAAGGTGCGGGACACTGGAGCTGTTACTCACGATGTCGAGCTGAATTCGGCGTCGTCGAGATTGCTGGATTCTTCAGAGGTGTTGGGTTTTCAGTTCCAGCAACAAGCACTTTCAGCAAATAAATGAAGTCCTTGGCCCAGGAGACTGGCACTTCTTCCAGCCCTTGGAGATTTTCTTTAGCAAAGCTTGAGAGTACACACTCAGTTCCTCTCTCCTGGTTCCTTGGCAAAAATAAAGAAGCAACTGCAGGATTCCCCCTACAAACAGCACTCTGGCAGAAGGGGTAGGCAGTCCTTGGCTCAGCAGGCTTCTTGTCCTTGGTTCAGGTTTCCTTGTCAGAAGTGATCTGAATTCTTGGTTCAGGGGTCCTTCTCTTATACCCCTTTTTGGCTTTGATCCCTTTGTCCATGCAGGGGAATTTCCCCCCCATCTTGGGTTTGTTGTGGGTGTTGCCAGGCCGAGGCACCTGGCCTATTCACTGTGCAGGGCAGAGTCTTCAGCCGCCCAGCAGGAGTGGAGCCAGCATTGTCAGGGGCAGGGCCATCAGTTGCCCGGCAGGAGGTGGGGCCAGGAAAGTCCCTGGCAGGCACAGAGTCATCAGTCGCCTGGCAGGGGGCGGAGCCAGCATTGTATCAGGCAGGGCAGGCTATCAGGAGCTACTATTCCCCTACTCTCAATGCAAATGCCCCACTCATCCCACACTGACTCATTCAGACCTCTGGAGCCACCCAGCTCCTGTCACACGCACACCAGAACCAGCAGAGACCGGTAGACAGTTAGACAAGAAAATAGCTACTTCCTAAAAGTGCTATTTTCAAACAGAGTCCAAAAACCATCCACCCAAACGGATGCGTTATCAAACCCTGAGTTCAGGGATACCAAACTCGACATTGCACCATGCTCCCCGAGCCCGCTAGGATTATAGCATTAATAATCCCGGCAGCCCATTCTAACTGATGGAGAGCAGGTAACCTTACAATAGTGAAAAACGAATATGGCTGAAATTCACTATTAGGACATGCCAACCTTGTCAGGCTTGTCCTACCTTATGCTTACAATGCACCCTGCCCTTGGGCCTACCATAGGGGTGACTAACATGAAGTTAAGGGAAGGTTTAGGGACTGGCAAGTAGGTGTACTTGCGCAGTCCTCGTGACAGTCAGACTGCACGTGGTCTAGGAATGGTAGACCTTCAGACATACTTTTACTAGGCCGCTCTTGTGGGTGGCACAACACGTGCTGCAAGCCCACGAGCAGCATTTGTATTTACAAGCCCTGGCACTCTTGGTGCACTCTACTAGGGACTAATAGTAAACCAAATAAGCCAAACATGGAATTCAATCAATACAGCAATTTCACATAGGGAGCACTTGCACTGTGGCACTGATCAGCAGTGGCACAGTGCCCAAAGCAGTACACCAGCAAAAACATCGTAAACAGAGGAGGCAAACAGAAAAAACTGGAGGAGAGACTCAGGCCAATGATGCCAGTTCTAACAATGGGGAAGAGGCTGATGTTGAGATCCTGGCCACGTTACCTGCCTGGTTTGCAGATTTGTTGATTTGTGAATGAAGATTGTTTTTAAAGGAGTGGTATCAGTATTGAATTTTTCTTGCTCTGCCAAAGGAGGTTGAAGGGCTGGTTGGGGAGGTAAAATCGATGCCTATGTGCCTCAAGGTGGGAGAATCCTTGAGTGGTGCCCTTGGCTTTCCTGTATCGAGCTGTGGATCAGGTCCCTCTGTTTGTGCAGGAGCCCCCGAGGGACCCAATGGGGTACTTGGGGCACGACCGCATGAGGAGGGATTTTGACCGGGACTTGGGGATAGGCCCCCTAGTGGATCATTGTGCGCTGTATTTATAGGGGTTGGAGGTGTTGATGAAATGTTTACACCTGCCTTCTTAAAAGTCGTTGTGAAGACGAGAAATAATTTCTGGGGGGCAGATGTTTCTTTGACTTTAAGTTTATTTCTATGTTTGCGTTGGTGTTTGCGCTCTCTCTTGGAAAGAGGAGGCATAGGAGCGGACTGTATTTCTAAGTTGAGGGATTCAGAGGTCCAGGCTACCTTGGTGCTCTCCCCCGTTAGGGCAGGTGTAGTTTACTAGCCCGATTGGGACCGGAGCTGGGGTCCTTAAGGGCAATTGGTGTAGAGGTGGTGTTGTTTGGTTATTGTATTAAACAAGTGGGAGGTTCCCCTGTAATTTTTAGCAGGGAGGGGGATCTTGACCGCAGAAAAAGTAAGGTGTCCCTGACTCTTTTAGATTGGCGGATTTGAGATAGTCAACTAAATATTTATGGACATGGTCTAGCTTTACAGAAATAAATCTCTATATCTTCATATGGATTGCGGCAATATAACACTAGGCGGAGTTGAATTGCTGGGCTACAATCGATTCAATTAAACACACAACTGAATATAGCACTCAAACAATTTAGTCATGTTAAAAAAACATAGCATTTATTATTACCCTCCCAATTGGGTTACAATCTAAAAACATCCATAACATCCATATAGTTAAAAACACCACCTGACGTGGTCATACAATGCAAGTATTAAAAAACAGTCAAAGTTACAACAACAGTCGACGCAGCGTTTCGGTGCTTTGTTTTCTTTTTGACACCTTCAGGACCTTAAAAACATTTGACTCCAGTATCTCTGTGTACTTTACGGTAGATTCGTTTCAGATGATTGCTACACGTACTATGAGTTGCTCAGGTCTTTCATATATCCTCGAGCTCATTAACGAGATATAGTCTTCTAGTTGCACGAAGGAGCCACCGTTGGTGGGGAAGGAACTTCTTATAGTCTTATTTTCTGTTTCTGAATCTGGCCAATTCGTGAATGGACACTGTTCATGTTAGTCTGGTTGCTTCTTACCATTTGTCCAGAAGCCGTTCTCCTTATTAGGATTTATCACTCTCGCATTTAGAATTCGGCCTCCCTGCTCCTCCGTGCTGTCGTCTTCCTGGAAATTCGAATGTTATATTGCCGCAATCCATATGAAGATACAGAGATTTATTTCTGTAAAGCTAGACCATGTCCAAAAATATTTAGTTGACTATCTCAAATCCGCCAATCTAAAAGAGTCAGGGACACCTTACTTTTTCTGTTGTTTGGTTATTGCCATCGCCTATTTGAGGATCTTGATCCCCACTTGTCTGGGGAGCAGATACAAGGGATGACTGGATGTTATCAGTTTCTAAACACGAGTTTGTAGTGGTTTGCGGTTTCTTGTGTAGGTTTTTTTGCGAGCCGCCTTCTTTCAGCTGCTTAACCTAGTCTATAACGATGGAGAGGATGGCTGGCAAAGAGGAGAGTGAGTCAATAATTGGTGAGCAGCAGCAAACCGACTGTACTAGTTTTGAGGATGATTGTGCGTCGATTAAATTATTCAGTTTGTCTAGTTTATTGACGATCCCTGCTGTAAATACTGCTAGCGTGTTCAATAAGTCAACCGTGTCCAGTTTATCTGAATGGTAGTTTAATGCAATAACTGTCGATTGGAATTTTGAAGTAGTTGGGGCCAAAGACTGTGTAGTAAGTACTTCTTGCTGTTTGATTATTTTTGGGCTTGGAGTAGAAGGGGTTTGTGAATTTTTCAGAAAAAGGGACAAGTCCGCTAGGTTGTGATCGTTTATATCAGGTTTAAAGGGAGATTTAGGTGTAGTTATTTTTGCTGTTAGTGGTGAAAGCAGGCATTGTTGTTGATTGGGCAGGACCGGACTTTCCTTTGGAGGACTATTGGTGTCCAGCTGGGGGGGGGGGGGTTATCAATAACATTGTTAGATGCCTGGTTGGAGAACGTGTGAATTTGTGGAAAAAGTAATTGGCGGTGAGAAGCTGAAATAACCTCCTCTGGGATGTTAAAATGGTGAGATAACTGAGATGGTGAGGTCACTAGCTGGCTTGCTTGGGGGAGTGCGTCGGTGGTTGGTGGCCCAGCGGGCGGTGAGGTGCAACCTGCCTCTTGCTTGTTGGAGGCAAGTGGTGGATGGGGCTGTATCAATGGAGGCTGGTTGCCTGATGGCAAATCTTCCACCGTCCTCCCGCCACCCTCTAGGGCTAGTCTCAGGTCGTTAAATACAGACCCGAAGATGAATACTTCTTGGTCGGGGCCGACGTTTTAGTAGTTGTTGAAAACAGCATTTGTGGTGAGAGCGTGTTTAACTTTACCGATTTTGCCAAATATCCTGTATGTCCGATGCTGCCGGAGTTCGTAGCCTCCCCCAGTTGAGGGGGAGAAGTAGCCATTGGTGAACCCGGCACTTTTTTAAAGTAGTCCAGTAGCGACCGGGGTTTTGGCCCGCTAAAGGCTTGTGCCTGGCCAAGGATCTTGTTGTTCTTGCTGAGGTGTTGCTTCCCAGATGCAGGCAAAGTTTGGAGCTTCGGTGAATTACGAGGGATCGTAAGAGTGGTTTCGAGGACCGCCTCCGGTTTAGCCTTCTTTTTTGGCGCTGTAGTGGTTGTTTTTCTAACTCTCCCCGATCTCATTGCTTCTGTTAGGAGGCCAGATCGCAAGGGAAGGGACCGCTGGTGGTGGAACCAATAAAATGGTGACTTCTTCTAGAGTTTCCGGTCTTCCCTTGGGAGGGTCTACTAGCTGCTGGCTCCTAAATTGAACGTAAAGACGTGGGGAGCAATGGGAGGCAGGATCACCTTTTGCCTCTCTGGCAGGATTTCCAAGTTTTACTTGTCTATCTTGTGTCGGAGGGGTCAAACTGCCAAGGAGTCTGCTGTTGTTGCTGTTTGTTACAGGGGACGTTATAGGGGACGCACGCGAGGCTGCCCCCCGACTACCCCTGCTCGCACCTCTCCCCCTCCCTGACTACCTCCCCTACCCTCTAGGTGTAGATTTTGTGTAGCCTCTTGACTGACGGTGCGTATACTACATACGGTAAGGCTGCGATGATCTAGAGTAGGATGAATACCTTCCCTGCTGGTATCCTCCTCTGAAAGAGGATTGGCCTCTACCTTTAGAGCCTTGAAAAGGAACTTCCTATATTGTAGTGTTCCTAATGATTGCGCTGTATCAGTATCTTTTTTGATACCTTGCAGTACCTAGCCTATGTGATTTCCGAAAAAATCCTCTCCATTGAAAGGAAGGTCCAAGATCTTATTTTGGACTTCCGGCCTGAACGCTGTCACTCTCAGCCATCCTTGTCTGCACAGGACCGCCGCTCCTCCCAACGATCTGAAGGCTGTGGTTGCGATGTCCATGTCCATAGCACAATCTATGACTTCAGCCGAAGTCCTTTCTCCCTCTTGCAGAATCTTGGTCTGTCAGCCTCTGGAATGCAGGAGGCGAGAGGTCACACCACATCTGCCTATCGTACCTGCCTAGAATGGCCAGGGCATTCAAAGCTTTAACTAACAGGGCAGACAGAGGAAAACCTCTTTCCCGCATTGTCCAATCTCCTACGCTCTCTGTCCGGAGGTGTCGTAATAGGAGCGGACTGATTCCTGGTCTTCTGCTGAGCCGCCTGGGTTATGACGGAGTCCAGCTTGGGGTGGCCTAGAAGACAAGCTGGAGCATCCGAAGGTGCCTTATATTTTTTATCCAGTCTGGGAAGTACTGGAGTCACCATTGCCGGTGTCTCCAGGACTTTCAGGCCCTCTTTCCATAGATGATCGACAATCGGTAGGGACCGAAATGTACTAAGATAAGGTTCCTTGAAGTCGTAAAAGAAACATTCTGCTTTGTCTGTGGACATGGTGAGTGTGAATCTGTTTGTGGCTCTCTCCATTAAATTATGAAAACCACTGATGTACTCACGTGGTGAATCAACAGGTTTCAGTGAAGGGGAAGAAAGCGACTAAATGAGATAATCATCCCACTCCCTGCTAGGGTCCATTATCTCTCCCTCCTCCTCATCATCATCCGTGGTCACTGGCTCTAGTTGAGATCTTGCTGGTGGAGATCTAGGCAAGGGCTCTGGTAAAATTTATCACCTACGCACTGGCGTACCTGGTAGAGCGTGGTTGAGGCGTAGTCACCTGAAATTCTATAGAGGTATGAGGAACAGGATGTCTTATAATCCTCCAGCATGAACTGCAAATCCTTTAGCAATGAAGATAGAACACTCACCATCTCCTCCTGGCGGTATTATTGCTGGGGACGACATTAAAACCCCTCATATTCGTCCTCTGAGTCACCCTCTTGGTACTTTATTTGCAACTGCGACGGGCTACTAGCATAGCCAAAAGGACCGCCATCATCCTCCACTTCTTCTGACTCCCCCCCAACAGGTGAGATGTTACCAAAGGGGTCACCTTACTTGGTGATGGGTTCTTCCTGGCAAGAACCCATTTTCTGGGTTTTTTCCCTCTCATCGACAAATTCGGCATCGCAACCACCGACGTTATCGTTGTCAACGCTACCATCGACTATGCCGTTACTGTTGTCATTGCAGTCAACGGCGCAATTGTTACCTGTAGTCATTGTAGTCGATGCAGTCGTCACCACAGATCTCGGCATCGACACTGCCGCCGACGGTGATAAAGTCTTAGACATAAGTTTTACCTCCGATTACATAGACGCCGCCATCTTCTTCGTCGACGCTCCCGTCGACAGTGTAGATTTCTCCAATATCCCCTCAGAAGGTGTGGAGGCCGGCTTCTTGACTGAATGTTTGACTTTAGTGGGTGATTGTGGACTGTGAGCTTTTCCTCTTGTTATGTTATATTAAATTTATACAGCGCACAGCTACTGAAAGTGTCCCGGCGCTAACTCCAGAAAGAATTAAAAATTATCCATACTCCGATGTCAATCTAAAACAGCAGCGTTTTTAGTTTTTTTTAAAAAAAGCAATGGGTCATGGATACTCCTTAGAGCCATCGGTAGTAGGTTCCAAGCCAGGGCGGCTTTGCGAACAAATGAGTTGCCGCCAAGCCTCTGGCGGATGAACCGAGGATTTTTCATTAGTAGCTGATCCGATGATCGCAGGTGCCATGAAGGTTTATAAAATCGCTTCTGCAAATAGCTAGGGCCAAGACCATGCAGAGCACGGTGAGCCATGGAAAGCATTTTAAATTAAATGCGAGACTCCACCGGGAGCCAATGCAGAGTATGTAAATTAATGCGGCCTCTGTCTACGAGGCAATCCCAGTAGCAGTCTGGCGGGCGCATTTTAGACTACTTGAAGTTTCCTGGTCAAGTAAGACAGACTGCCAGCCAGCAAGGCGTTAGTGTAATCTAGGTGAGACAGAATCATTGCTCTGACCACCGTCTCCTTAGCGCTCACTGGCAGCAAAGGAAGGAATATCATCATGATTTTAAGGGTCCCCAAACATGTCCCTGTCAGCTTTTTTATCTGAGAAGAAAAGTTCAAGTCTTCATCGAACCAAACCCCTAGGTTTTTGGCCAGGCCCTTGCTCACAGTAGGGCATGGAAAGTCAGGGGGGCAGAGCCTAGCCCTGAAGTCCTTGGTATGTTTTACCCCTGAAGCATGACCCATGCTCTCCTTTTCTTTGCTTGGGGGAGGTTTAGAGGGACTGCAGCCAGAAGACCCTAGACATAACTTCCTTCCTGGCTTTAAGCTTTTGAAGACAAAGTAATAGTCTTCCTTCACGAGCCCTCAAAGTTTTATTTGAAAAGGTACGACATACCTTACAATCCTTTGCTTGATGATCTGGATAAAGGTAGTAGATGCAATCCTTTAAGGGTCGTCTGCATAGTGCCTTTTCTTTGAACAGGTGGCACAGGCTCTAAATAAAACCTTTTTTCTCCTTGTCAGTCATTGTAACAGTTGGAGAAATAGTAGGTAGTAAATAAATCTGAAGAAGAAAACTCAAATCCAATCGAGATGGAGTAGAAATTGAAGAGTTTGAACAGAGCTCAAAGGAGACGCCCTAGCAAAACGTGCGTTTGAAAATCTGAGGGGCAAAAGGTTCTCTCAGAAATGTGTTCTAGAGGGTGAGGAGTTGCTTATTGGTTCAGTGACAAGTTCGGTCTATTTTACATAACGAAGGTTATAGGTTGCAAAAGGGAAATGGGCCTGGGCCTCTTTTCAGTTTGCTATACTATTGGGCATTGTTTTTTTATGTAACGGAGACTCCAGTCTCGACGACGGAGAATGAATCAGGCATGTGAAACTATGAAAGCTCCAATAGTGGAGTAAATAGAGCACTTTGGGTTTCATTGAGCCCTGAACACTTCTGGGGGAATCTCTGGACTCTGTGCATGGTATAAACTCCAAGTGGTATACCATATACAGAGCCAGCTTCCTACAACATTCAACTATTTAAACAGGGCCACACTCTGCTCTGGATCCTTTCGAAATATACACTATCGAAAAGCGAAAAAGCTGCTGTTCAGTTTTATATTGTTATGGAAACCCTAGGTCGTTTGAACAGGTCGTATTCTTCCTCCTTAAACCTCTTTAGCTTCCAGCTCACTATGCAACAGTGAAAACATTCCGACATATAATTCCTGCCATTTTTTTTTTCTGTGGTGTGCACCCAGTGGCTTTGTCACATGTATGACAACTTTTTTCAACTCCTTTCTTTGAAATGCCTTATTTTGACCGTGCATTTCTACCTCTCATCACAATCTGTTCCACAGCATCAGTTCTCATGTTCTAAGCCATGTCCCCTTGTTGTTCTCGTGCTTACTTACCGGTTTGTGTACAAGATGCTCCGTCCCTTTGTGCAGACACTTTTTGTGTACCCTTTTGTAGCGGACCCGTTTTCCTCCGTGCCCAACAGTGTCCTTAACTTAACAGTACATCTGCAGACATGTAGTTTACTCCTTTCCATTCCCAGCCTCCACCACAATTGACAACATAACCGGGGCAGACAAAGTCACCCTTACATCCTTACCTGGCATTAAAGTCAGTGCCCGCTCCGTAGTCTGCTGGCTTGCTTCTGCTGCCTTAACAGTAGAAATCACCTGCCCGTCGACCTGGTGTCAGTGGATTTGTGTCTTAAGCCTGTAAAACACTAAGTGGACACTGATTAACAAACCCACCCACCACCACCCATGGACCCTCCGGCCCCTTTTTGCCACCTCCCCTGCTACGCCTTATCAATCACCTCACTGCCCAAAACCTAGTCCTTCCCTCTACTGGGAACATGTGGAACATTCTAAGAACAAAAAAAAAAAAAAGACGTCTGAAGTACCACAAAAACCTGTCCTGGAGGGTGGGTACTAGAGTAAGAAGTGGGATTTCAAAAAGACTTTATGTTTCAATTGTAAGGCAAATGGACACCTAATTGGGGGCTTTCCTGGTTCCAAAAAGGCTTCTACTAGTACACCCGCAGTTACAACTGAAGTGGTGAGTTTACAGATGGGATTCTACCGTAATCTAAAAAGTGTGGGGTTGAAGCAACTGCTCTGGCTGTCTGGCTCCGTAACCTGGACAGCCACACATCAATGGGGTTAGAGTAGAAGCACAGAGATATAGGTGCACGTGTAACCATGGCGACTAAAAAAAACTGGTATCCCTAGAGCAGTATTGCGCTGGACAAACTTAACTAGTCACCAATGGTGAGAACTATACTAAAGTTCATCTCATGGCTACCGTGCCCTTAAAGTGGGGAGGGGTTACTGGACAAAATTAAAAAGGTGGTTGGGTGCTTTGCCATCCCATTACAGTGTCATCTAGGGAATGATCTGGAGCCCTTAGCACGGGCCGAGGTAGAGATAATAATTCCACGCAACCATGCTGGGAATACCCGATTAGGCTGGTGTAAAAACAAGGAACACAAAGCAAAGCCCAGGGCAGAAAAGAAAAGGGGTATTGGGGCTGGAATAATGCTCCAACACTGCAAGAGAAAAGGTAAGAAGTCTGGGAAAAAAACTTCAGAGCAGCCACAAGTTTAGGTCTCCTCTCCTCTGGGAGAACACTGGTCAGACCTGGAGGAAACTGAGCCCTGGGTATCTGGGCACTCCTCTGTGGAAGACCTGTGCAACAGACAAAGATCCCGAGAGCGCAAGCTGCCTCACATGAAAATGGATATTATTTTATTTTATAGTTTCATAGAGTGCAAACCAGACCCGTGAGGGTATTCCAGAGCTTTACAGGATTACGGGTGGTATACAAAGCGTACAGTAGGGAGGGACCGCTTGGGTAAAATAGGTGGATACATTATAAAAGAAAAAGGAAAAAAAAAGAGAAAAAACACGCAGTCTGAGGCCACGGGTACTTCTGGGATAAAAATTAAAACAAGTAGATACATTATAAAAGAAGGAATGCAGTCTCCACTCTTGGGTGGGATGCCCAGGAGTGCAGGAATTGGTATCATCCGTAGGAGCAGTGGATAATGCAGAGCTGGAGGGTGGAACATGTCGCTGAGGTAATAGAAATGTTAACGTTAGATGATGTATTTGCCCATTAAGAAGGATTTGGTCTCCTTTTTAAAGTGCGCCAAGGACGGAAGTTCTTGGGTAGCCCTGTGAGAGTAGAGCATCCATATTCAAGTCTGGAAATGACTAGTGCCTGGATTGCAGTTTGAAAGTAGAAACATCGAGGAAGGGTTTTAGGTTTCTGAGGTAACTCAGGTGGAATCTGGCAGTTTTGGCCAAAGAGTTCATATGGCCACGCATGTTCAGGGTGCCGTCCAGGGTTATTCCAAGGGATTTCACAGAGTCAACAATGGTAGAAGGGCAGTTTAGTGCTGTGTTGGTCTGGATTTATTCCTGGATATCTGAATTGGTTGTGGGTGGGGAGATTAGAATAAATGCAGTTTTATTCGCGTTTAAGCTGGTTGGCGGTGAGCCAATGGACTGTCTGCTTCAGGGCCTCATTCTGGGAGAAAATGTCCCCAGGGGAAGAGATTTTGATGTAGATCTGTGTATCGTCAGCGTACATAAGGTATGCGATATTGGCAGCACCTCAGTGAGTGGTTCAAGGTAAAGGTTGACGAGGGTAGGGTAGAGGGTTGATCCTTGGGGGACTCTAACCGGAGAGGGAGCGAATAGATTACCGTTGATGAGGACTCTGAGCGATTTTGGAGGAAGGATCTAAACCATTCAAGGACTGTGCCATCCAAACCCATCCTGAGTTGGAGGCGTTCAAGGAGAAATTCGTGGTTAACCGTAACAAAGGCAGAAGATAGGTCTAGGAGGATTAGCAAACCGGTTTTGGCTTGGGGGGAGGGGGAAGTCATCCACAATGTGGGTAGGATGGTTTCCATGCTGTGTCCAGGGCTGAACCCGGATTAGAAGTAATCTAGAAGGTGGGAGTGGTTGATGTGCAGGCTCAGCTGCTGTTACACACATTTTTCCAGAACTTTGGCGGCAGTTAGAAGGGGGAGGATCATTTAAGTGATTGTTCAGGTTTAAAGAGGCAAGATTTCGAGAGGAGTGTTAGTCATCAAATAATCAATACAATTGTAAAGCGCACTAATTACCCATGAGGGTCTCAAGGCGCTGAAGTGTGTGTGTGGGGGGGGGGGAATATGCTGCTACTACTCAAAAAGACAGGTCTTGAGGAGTCTTCCGAAGGTTAGGAGGTCCTGGATCTGCCAAAAGAGGGGGGGGGGGGATGGGGAGGGTGTTCCATGGTCTTGGTCTTGAAGGCGAGGTGGGAGAAAGATCTGCCGCTGGAGGTTGCTCTTCGGATGTGGGGGACTGTGGCAAGGGCAAGGTCTGCAGAGCGGAGCTGGCAATTGGGGGGTGTAGAAGCCGAGTCATCTGTTGAGGTATGCTGGTCCAATGTGTAGTGCTTTGTGTGCATGGGTGAGGAGCTTGAAGGTGATCCTCTTGTTGATGGGGAGCCAGAGCAGGTCTCTCAGGTGGTCTGTGATGTGGCTGCGGCAAGGGATGTCTAGGATCAGGTGTGCGGAGGAGTTTTGAATGCGTTGGAGTCCTTTCTGGAGTTTGGCCGAGGCTCCTGCGTAGAGGGCGTTTCCGTAGTCCAACCTGCTGCTGACGAGGGCCTGTGTGACCGTTCTTCTAGTTTCTGTGGGGATCCACCTGTAGATCTTGGAGCATCGAGAGGGTGTTGAAGCAGGAGGATGAGACGGCGTTGACCTGTTTTGTCATGGGGAGACTAGAGTATGAACCATAGGTTGAGTGCATGGTCGGTGGGTGTTGGAGCTGTTCCCAGTGCGGTCAGCCACCAGGAGTCGTCCCAGGCCTAGGGGGTGGAGCAGAGGATGAGGATTTCCGTCTTGTCCGAGTTTAGCTTCAGTCTGCTGTTCTTCATCCACTTGGCAACGGCTTTCATTCCTTCGTAGAGGTTGATTTTGGCAGTGAGGGGGTCCTTGGTGAGGGAGAGGATCAGCAGGGTGTCGTCGGCATTGGAGATGATGTTGAGATAGTGCAGTCTGGTGATGTGGGCAAGCGGCGCCATGTAGATGTTGAACAATGTTGGGCTGAGGGATGAGCCCTGGGGTACGCCACAGATATCGGTGGCTCTCGGTTCTGCCGGAAAGGAAAGATGTAGTCCAGTCCAGAGCCTTGCCTTGGATTCCAGGGTGCGGTGGCAGACTGTCGAAGGCGGCTGACAGGTCCAGGAGGATGAGGGCAGCGGTTTCTCCGTAATCCAGCAGGGATCTGATGTCATTGGTGGCTGCGATGAGGGCAGTTTCGGTGCAGTGGTTGCTGCGGAACCCGGACTGGGACGGGTCCAGGATGCTGTTCTCCTCGAGGTAGCGGGTCAGTTGTCTGTTGACAGTCTTAATTGATGACCTTGGCTGGGAGCAGGGCGATGGGGCGGAAGTTCTTGGGGTCAGCCTTTGATTTTTGAGCAAGGCATTGATCTTGGCGTGCTTCCAGCTCTTCGGGAAGGTTGCTGTCTCGAAGGAGATGTTGATAGCCTTCCGGAGATGGGGTGCGATGGTGGTGCTGGCTTTGTGGAAGATGTGGTGTGGGCATGGGTCTGACGGAGATCCGGAGGGGATGGTGTTCATGATTTTGATGGTGTCATTGTAGGTTATGTTGGTCCAGGAGCGCAGGGGGTCGGTGCGGATGGTGGACGTGCGGACGGAGGTCTCAGTGGTTGTCGTGGCGGTTAGACCTTGAAGCGGTCGTGGATGTCTGCGTTCTTGCGATGGAAGGTGGCAAGGGAGTTGCACAGGTTTATTTTTTTTATTGAGTTTTCTATAACGCTGGCCAGACCCGATGGCATTGGAACGCTTCACAACCAGATTGGTTGGTCAATATAGCGAATACAATACACAGAAGGCTAAGCGATCAACAAGTCCAACACGTACAAGTCATATAATGATTCGAAAGCGCACAGAGTGAGCATACAGCAGGACCACAAATAGAATACGCATACCAATAAGAGATTCAACTGGCCCTGAGGCAGTGAGGACAAAGTCATATGCGTAGCGAGGCCGACCCCAGGAAAAGGGGAGGGAGAGGTCAGTTGCAGGAACGTGCGATCTGAAGGCAACAAAAGTTCGGATTAGAGGGTTATGTAATTGGATTCGGGAAGGCACGTTTGTGGTAGCGGTCTTTTTGTTGGGGTTTAAACTTTAGAAAGGAGGAAACAGTTCAGATGTCGACCAGGATGGCGCTCCAGATTTTCGGAGCATTCCCAGCAAAGGAGCGGTTTGCAATTTTC
The DNA here is from genome assembly GCF_964261635.1 of Lissotriton helveticus. Classification (NCBI taxonomy): domain Eukaryota; kingdom Metazoa; phylum Chordata; class Amphibia; order Caudata; family Salamandridae; genus Lissotriton; species Lissotriton helveticus. Next base: position 1,732,566,408 of record NC_136057.1, on the reverse strand, counting down.
TGTTTCCGAATTCCTAGGGGGATGAGCAGGAGGAAGTTTGAGCTTCTGAGTGTTCTTGCTTGACAGCCTTTCTTGAGTTTCGAGGCAAGGTATTCTGGTTTCCCTGTGTGCAAGGCAGGCTGTTCTAAAGCTGGCCCGCATTGCTACTGGGAGCCATTTTAGATCTCTGAGTGCGGGAGAAATGTGGTCAAATGTTTTCACTCCCGAGACCATTCTGGCCGATGCATTGAAGGTGGTTTTTAGAGGAGCTAGGTGGGAGAGGGGGGTACCAGAGAGGGTTGCGTTCCCGTAGTCCAGTCTGGATAACTCAAGAGATTGGGTGGCTTGTTTGAGATCCGCAGGTGGAATGTAGGGTTGGACTTCGTTGAGCAGTTTCAAATTGAAGAAGGAGCTCTTGGCAGTTTTTAATGTGGTTCGCCATAGATAATTTGTGGTCTAGGATGATTCCTAGTGATTTTACAGAATTATTCAGAGCATCACGTTGAGTGTCAATAGCTTTTAGCCACTCGGAAACTTGCGGGTTTTCTTCCTTGTTGGAGATCAGTAGGATTCCTGTTTTAACTTGATTGAGTTTCAGGTGGTTTGAGGATAGCCATTCTTGGACTTCTTTGAGAGTATTATTGAGCCTTAGGATGTCATTGATGGAGGAGGATTCCAGGTAAATCTGGGTGTCATCTGCATATAAGTGGAAGGGGATGTTGGCTTTATTCAGAATGGAAGCGAGGGGTAACGAATAGTTTCTTACCTGCCGGTGTAGTTTTGCAGCTTGAAGATCTTTCTGGATTCACTATGCTGTGCATATTCCGCAATCTGGTGGTTGGGTCCGGAATCGTAGTCTTTTTTTTTCCGTAGCCCAGGTGGGCGTAGACGTCCCATCATTTGGTGTACCTTCGGTGACGTCGGCGTGCTTCCGGCGGAAGCTCCCACCCTTGGGCGCCATCTTCGGATTCTTTTTTCTTTTCTGTGCTTGCAGTGAATCCATGGCTATGTTTGTTAATCCTTTTTTAAACGGAATTCTTTTCACGTATCTTGTAAGCTTCAACTTGCTTTCTTTTCTATGTGTTTCCACCTTCTTCTCCAGCCTCATCTTTCTGGCGGAGGCGGGTGGGTTCGCTAGTGAATCCAGAAAGATCTTCAAGCTGCAAAACTACACAGACAGGTAAGAAACTATTCGTTTTGCAGCGTGAATCTTTCTGGATTCACTATGCTGTGCATAGATTTTGTAGCGGTTTTGTTAATTTTGTGGCGGCTGGGTGGAAGATGAGCGTTGGTTGTTGACTATATGTTGAAGCACTCTTTGTCCTACTTGTTCATATGTACATCCACGCAATAGTGCTTAGTGAATGTGTGCACTGAAGCCCATGTTGCTGCCAGGCATATGTCCTGAATTGGTGTGTTGGCCAGAAAGGCAATTGTTGCTCCTTTCTTCCTGGTCCAGTGGGCCTGTGCCCCTCCTATTAGCTCCTGCCTGCTTGCTTGTGGCAGAATTGTATCGTTTGTGCGATCCATCGAGCTATAGTGTTCTTAGTCACTGGTCTACCCATGTAACTGTTTGCGAAGGACACGAAGAACTGTTTTGTCTTCCTGTGATCCTTCGTCCTTTCAATGTAGTGCATCACTGCCTTTCTTGCGTCTAGAGTGTGGAGCGCCCTCTCAGCGCTTGTCGTGGGGTTCTGGAAGAAGCTAGGAATCTGAATACTCCGATTCATGTGGAACCTTGACACCACCTTTGGCATGAAGTGCGGGTCTGTTCTCGTCACGACCCTGTCACTGTGTATCTGGATGTAGGGTTCCTGCAGTGTTCGTGCCTGTAGTTCGCTCACCCTATGTAGCGAATGATTGCTACCTGAAAGGCCGCTTTCATTGTCAGCATTTGCAGTGATGCCTTGTGGATGGGTTCCAAAGGTGCTTTCATGAGCTCGGTCAGTACCACATTCAGGTTCCAAGCCAGCGGCGGCATCCTTTTTGGTGGCGCTATTCTCTTAGCCCCTACCAGGAATCTTTTTACTACTTGAGATGTAAAGAAGCGAGGATGAGCTTAGCTTGGCTCTTATTAGGTGCGAGAGGTATCTTAGCACAGTGGATTCCTTGGTTAGCTTTCTCTGGAGTTTTTTCTTGCAGCACCATTGAGTGAATCCTTTCTATTTTTCCCCATAGCACTTGCGTGTGCTGGGCCTCCTTGCCTCTCGCAGCACCCGTAGGGTGCTCTCTGGTAGTTTCAGATGTGCAAACTCCAAGTCCTCAGGAGCCAAGCTGATAGGCTGAGACCCTTCGGCTCTGGGTGTAGAACTTCTCCCTTTTCCATGGAGAGTAGGTCTTTTCTTTTTGGGAACTTGTGGGGTGGACCCTGTGCCAGGTCTGCCTGGCCCATTGTGGTGCCACCAGGATGAGCGTCATGTTGCTAGTCATGCATTTTTTGAGAACCCTGGGAATCAATGGTATCAGGGGAAAAGCGTAGGCAAATGTTTTTGACCAGCTTATCCATAGGGCATTCCCTTGGGATAGTGCCTCTGGTTGTCTGGATGCAAAGTACTGGAATTTTGCATTCTGGCGTGTTGCAAACAGGTCTATTGTCGGAGTGCCCCACCTCCTGAATAGTGTCTCTGTTTCCTGTATGGGGAGTTGCCACTCGTCGGATGCTGAAGTTTACCTGCTGAGCTAATCTGCTTCTACATTGTCCTTCCCTGGCAGGTGTATGGCTAGCAGGTCTATTTTGAGTGGTGTTGCCCATCTCCAGATCTCCTGTGCCGAGCTTGACAGAGGGAATGATTGTGTTCCCCCCTGCTAGTTGATGTAAAACATTGTTGTGGTGTTGTCTGTCTGTATCAGCACCTTCTGGGTGTACAGTTGTTTCTAAAAGGCCTTGAGGGCAAGCACTGTTTTCAGCTCCAGGAAATTGATGTGTTTGACCGCATCCCATCGGCTCCATAGACCCCTCACTCTGAGCTTGTTCATGTGTGAGCCTCATCCCTTCTGGGATGCGTCTGTGGTGATGGTCACTGTTGGGTCCGGTGGCGTTAGAGGCTTTCCTATTGTTATCCTTTCCTTGGTCCACCACTTTATTTCTTCCTGCACTTTGTGCATTACAACCACTAGATCCTCCCAACTTCCTGTAGCTTGTGAGAGTTGCTGTTGCAGCCACTCTTGGAGTGGTCTCATCTTCAGGCATACATTGGGGACCAGGTGTATGCATGACGCCACCATTGCCAAGATCTTGCTCACTGTCCTCGCTGTCAGAGCTCGCCCCTTCTGGTAGTGACATTTCTCCCTCAGTAGGCTGAGTGTCTCTTCTCGCTGGTTAACACCCTGCATTGGACGGTGTTGATTTGAGCTCCCAGGAAGATCTTCACTTGCTCCGGTTCCATCGAGCATTTTCCCCAGTGTATGGAGAATCCCAGGCTTGCTAGCGTTCTTGTGACCTGTTCTGCATAATCTTTGCATGTCTTGTAAGAGCTTGCCTTTACGAGCCAGTCGTCGAGGTAGGGGTACACGTGTATCCCCTCTCTTCGCAGATGTGCGGCCACTGCTACGAGGCATTTGGTGAATACCCTTGGTGCGGACTTTAGACCGAATGCCAGGGTTCTGAATTGGTAGTGATCCTAATTTACTGTGAATCAAAGCATGTGCTTGTGCTTCCTGTTCACGGGGATGTGAAGGTACGCATCTTTGAGGTCTATGGTGGATAAGAAGTCCCCGACCTTTATCTGTGGGATGACCTCTTGTAGGGACGTCATCTTGAATTTTTTAGTCTTTACATATTTGTTTAGAAACCGTAGATCCAGGATGGGTCTTAGGCTTTCGTCCACTTTTGGCACCAGGAAGTAGTTTGAGTACACTCCCCTGTTCCGTTCTTTGAATGGGACCGGTTCAAAGGCCTCTTTGAGGAGGAGTTCTTGAGCTTCCTCTTGGAGCAAATGCAGCTCCCTTCCCGAGTGCTCTCTTTTCTTTGGCTTTCTGTTTGGTGGTCTCTTTTCCAACTCTATGCCATATCCGAACTGTATGATGTGGAGTATACACTTGTCTGTGGTTATTTTCCTCCACTCGGAGGTACAATCTCAGCCTGCCTCCTACTGGTGTTACATGTTCTTTTGTGTCTTGTCCGTGTAGCCCTCTCCTCTTTGCTTTTCCGTGCTCTTCCCTCGGAGGGTTTGAGTGGGTGGGCACCTTTTCCTGTGTGAAGTCACTTAGAGGGTGGTTGTTCACAGCCTCTCCTTCTCTGGCCCGCCCGTTTCCTCTGCTGCGAAAGGACTGGCCCCTGTTCTGGTAGTTCCAGTTTCGCTTCTGCTGGCCCTGGTTGTCACTTTGTTGACCCTGGTGGAACGCCTGGTGTGGTTGTCCTTGCTGGTTTCCACCCCTTTCATTCGGCCTCCGCGTAGGAGTGCCTCTTCTCATCCCCCTGAGTTGCAGGACCCCCATGGACCTTGCCGTCTTGTGGTCTTTCTTCAGTTGTGTGAGTTCCTCATCAAATGGGGCTCCGAACAGTATTTCGCTATTGAAAGGGGTGTTCAGGATGTTGTTTTGAACCTCAGTCTTGAAGCCTGAGATCCTGAGCCAGGCTTGCCTTCTCTCTGATTCCTATAGCCATCAGCCTGCTGGATATTTCTGCCCCGTCCAAGGCGGTCTTCAGGCACGAGTTTGCGTTGCTTTTCCCCTCTTCCACGAGGTGAGCGGCTCTCTGCTGGTGTTCCTCTAGGATGTGTTTGAGCAATTGGTTCATCTCGTCCCAATGCTGGTACTGGTGCCTGTTGAGAAGGGCGTTGGAGTTTGCCATCCTCCAGTGCATTGCTGCGTTTCTCTCAATTTTTCTGCCTGTTAGGTCCATTCGCCTGCTTTCCTTGTCAGATGGTGGCCCAGATGTTGTTGGGACGTTGGCCCTTCTGGCCGTTGCGGCTATAATTGAGTCTGCTGAAACTGACCCCTGGATGTAAGGGGGATCCTGGGAGGAGAACTTGTACTTCTTCTCCGTCCTTGGCGAGACGGACCTGCAGGTAGCTGGTTCTCTGAACGCCTCTTTGCCCTGTGCCAGAATACTCTTGAGCATGGGCAGGAAGTGGCTTTTTGTCTGTGCGGGGAGCAGGAAATCTTCCTTAGCCTTCTCCTCCTCCAATTTGGCTTCATAAGCTGCTGCAGCATTCTTGACGACCTCATAGTAGGCCCCAATGTCATCTGGCGGCGATGGCCTCGAGGGGTATGTCTCCACAGCCTCCTCCGGGTTTTCGGCCTCAATGTCCTGCCAATCCTGGTCCTAAGCCGTCAAGGATCCAGAGTCGTAGCTCGAACGCGGGTCCCCATAATCACCCTCTGTGTAATAGAGGTCCTCCTCTTCTCCCTGCTCCGAGGGCTCCGGAGTTTTCTGCAGCTCTTCGGCGTCGAACTCCTCGTGTTAGTCTATCTCTTTGAGGACAGTCGTGGGCTTCGAGGGGAACCTGAAGCTTTTAATTTTGTCTTCGAAGTCCTTCTTCCTCTGGATGATGTTGTGAATCTCTGCCTTGAGCCTTCTTTTCTTTCTCTCCATCTGTGCGGCCTGCTCGGCGTCGAGCGTTTCGGTCGCCCTCTTAGGCGGCCCCGTCGACGTCGGAGCGGCTCTTTCGAGGTCGAGGATCCCTTTTCGGGAGCTTGCTTTGACAACCCTTGTTTTTCGCTGGTCTTTGCCGCCTGGGAGTCCTTCTCGAAGTATCCGCTGGGCTGTTTTTCGGGGACCGCAGCTTCGGTCGAAGATTGACGCCGGTGCTCCCTTCGAGGCTCTAGACTCTGATTTTCAAGAGTCAACCTCAGGTTTTCGAGGCCCTGTCGAGGGTTTCGGAGTCATAGACTCTCCTACCTTGTCTGACGATTTCTTATCGGTCTCTGCGACCGTGGAGACATCTGGACCTTCGGCGATGTTGTCCTAGTCGTCGGAGAGGCCCAGGTCGTACAGCGATGGGGCCTTGCCCTTGCCCTGCATCGTGTGGTGAGCGGTTTTTCCCGAATCCTCAGCATCTTCGGCGTGAAGACTGAGCAGGCGTTGCAGTCCTTGCTCCCGTGGTCGATAGGCAGACAGAGGTTGCAGACCGGGTGCTGGTCTCTCTGCACGTACTTGTGGTGGCAATTACAGCAGGTTTTAAATGGTGTGTTGTCCATTACTGCGCTCAGGGGGTCCCCTGTGTGTGCATTCTCCGTCCCGGCTCTGATGATCTCCTCCTGGTCTTCGAGTTTTTTCCTGAAGAAATTCACTTATTTTTCTCCTCCAAAACTTCTGGAGCTTCACGCGACGATCCAGACCTAACGGCGGAAAAAAGAATCTGAAGATGGGGCCCAAGGGTGGGAGCTTCCACCGGAAGCATTCCGACGTCACCGAACGTACACCAAATGGTGAGACGTCGACGCCCACCTGGGCTACGAAAAAAAAGAAGAAAAAAAAAAGACTACGATTCCGGACCCAACCACCAGATTGCAGAATATGCACAGCATAGTGAATCCAGAAAGATTCACGCTGCAAAACATGTAGATATTGAACAGTTGCAGAGAGAACAGAGCTTTGGGGGACGCCTCTGTTCACAGGGAGAAGGTCGGAGGTGTATGACTTGATTTTGACTCTCTGGGAACGATTCTGGAAGAAGGATGAGAACCATTGTAGAACCTGGTCTTCAGCCCCAACTCTCTCCTTGAGGGCCTTGATGAGAAGATTATGATCCACTGTGTCGAATGCTGCTGACAGACCGAGGAGGATGAGTAGACAGCGGTGGTCTGAGTCAAGGGAGTGACTGATGTTGTCGACAATGTTAAGGATTGCAGTTTTGGTGCTATAGCCTTTTCTGAAACATGATGGATGTTGATCTAGCAGGTTGATGATGTCATTCTGTTTATTCAGTTGGTGGAGCACGCATTTTTCCAGAAATGTTGGCCAATAAGGGGAGATTGGAGACCGGTCTAAAGTTGTTCAAGTCTTTTTAGTCATGGCCTGTTTTTTTTAGGAGAGGGGTAACTTGTCCGATCTTGAGGCATTCTGGTATGGTACCGTTTTTCAAGGAACTTTGTTTTCGCACCAGATAGGAGCGAGGGCGAATTTCAGATCTTTGACCAATTGGGAGGGTAGAGGGTCCATATTGTGGGATGAGGCCTTAGATGAGGCGATTAAGTTGAGAATCTCAGTTTCCGAGACGGGATCGAAGGCGGAACAGGTGCGTGCAGGAAGCCTACTGGAGGAGGATTAGATAGTTATAAGGCTGTTGCCTGGAGGAGGTAGGTTAATGTCAAGGGAAAGTTCGATCTTGTCGATTGTCGTTGAAAAAAGTTGATGAAGTTGTCGCATAAGGCTTTAGAGGGATGGACGAGGGAATTAGACGGTTTGGAGGTTTGCTTTTTAACTATGTCAAATAGTTCTCTTGGTCTGTTTTTTAAACTTGTCGAGCGCATTGAAAAAGAAGTTGTTTTTTCCTTTAGTGATGTGGTTTTTGTACTCTTCTTGCTAATTTGAGCTTTTCACAGTGGGTGGAGGAGGCGTTCTTTCTCCAGAGCCGTTTCTTAGGCTCAGAGTTTCCTTCTTTCATCTTTAATGTCCTTGAAGGGATGTTCCTGTTTTTTTTATTTCACGGGGCGAGTTGATCTAAGATGGAGGGCACTGTTGTGTTGTAATGTGCTGTGAGTTCAGCGGTAGAGAGGTCTGGGGAGATGGGAAGGAGGGAGACTTTTTCTTCTAGATAAGTAGTGCAGATCTGCAACAGATTCCTGGACCACTTGCAGTGGGGGGGGGGGGGGGGGTCTCTAATGGGGAGCTGGTGAGCGAGCGAAGGTGGGATGTCGTTATTGTTGGAGCTGGGGTTGGAGAGTTCCTTCACGATGCTGAAGAGCTCTTTGCTGTTGTGTGCGTTGTTGTCTAGGCGGTCTTTGAAGGAGGCTCTTTTGGCGGATCTGATGAGGTGATGGGTGTCTGCAGGTGGCGTTCTTGTGGGCTGTGTTGCTGTCCGGGGTCTGTTCAGGGAGCAATTTCTTCTCTTAGTTTCGGAAGGTTTGCTTGGAGGCCTTGAGGGAACCAGCTGGCTTTATTGTTGGTGTGTTTGTTGGAGGGTTTCTTGATCGGGGAGAGGGTGTTGACGCAGTCGATCCACTGTCTAAGGTTGCGGGCGGTGGTGTCAGGGCGGGTCGGTGGGCTCCGGGCAAGGGTGGTGGTTAGCTAGTCTTTGGTGACTTATCCAGCAGCAGCGGGGGGATCTGTGGGGTGCGGTGGGTTTCCGGAAGGTGAAGTGGATGCTGCGATGGTCGGTCCAGTGGAGTTCGGTCGTGTGGTTGAAGGAGAAGTGGGCACTTGCGGAGAAGATGGGGTCAAGCGTGTGGCCAGCGGACCGGGTAGGTGTTGTGACGAGTTGTTAGAGTCCGAGGTTGTCGATCACGGTGGTGGAATTGCAGTCGTCGTTGTTCGAGGTGGAAGTTCAGGTACCCGAGAAGGATTTAGTCTGGAGGCGAGAGTGTGTGTACTGACTAGGTTAGCAATGGAGTCGCTGAACTGTGGTCGAGGTCTGAGGGCTCTGTAGACTAGGGTTCCTCTGAGGGTGTTGGGAATCGGTGTGGATCTGGAAGTACAGGTGTTCGGCAGTGCTGAGGGTGTCATCTGTGTTGATCAAGAGAGTGTTCCTGTGGACGATGGCGATTCCTCCTCCTGCTCCGTTGGTGCAGTCCCTGCGGGTTATCTTGTAGCCGTCCGGGATGGCTATGGCGATGTTGGGTGCCGAGGCGGGGTTCAGCCAGGTCTCCGTCAGGAAGGCGACATATGGGGAGGTTGAGTCAAGTAGCCCCCAGAGTTCAACAGAGTGTTTGCTGGTGTTGAGGAGATTGCATCTGAGGTAGTGGAGTTCTTTCCTGGTGGGTGGATTAGCGGATCGAATGCTATTGAAGCTGCAGTTCTGGCAGGAGAAGGATATTTGGTGCGCTTCGGGCGTCTAGGAAGCAGGTGTGTGATCGTCTGATGTTGAGTGCGTGGAGGGGTACTGCTATCGTAGCAGCATCTGGTGTTGTGGCGTTCGTGGGGGCCAGGGATTCTGTAGCTGGGTGCGGTCCAGGCACAGACGGGCTTGCCTTAGGCACGCCTTTGGCGCGCCCGCCATAAGAGGGGGGAGGTGGGTGGGAGGAGCAGCTGGGAGCAGACAAATGAGAGCGGGCGGGAAACTGGAGTGAGGAACAAGGAGGGGTACAGAAAGCAAAAGAGGTCACATGGCACAGAATAGCGCAAGAGGGGAAAAAGGAGGAATGAAACGAAGACAAAATAAACAATGACAACAAAAAGCAATAAAGTAACAGTGAGCAACCAAGGGCCTACCACTGGCCACTAGGGATGAGGCGCAGGTTGTAGCCTGCAGGTGGAGGAGGGCCTCCAACTTCCTCCAGCAGCAGCGGCAGCTGGGCTAAGGCAACAGGCACACAGGTGGTTAGATTTTAAAGTTGGACCAGTGCGCTTGGTTTTTGTGTGAGGTATGGGAAGACATCGCGGAGATAAGAGGTAGAGCCGGCAGATTTTGATGGTTAGCTAGGGATTTAAGTTCATTTCACAGGGCAGAGATTTTGTTGCCGAAGAAGGATGAAAATTCCTCGCTTGATATTAGGGGTTTAGGTGTTTGTTTGGAGGTTTTCGCTAGTTTGTTGGATTGGTGTTTGACCAAGTTAAACAGCTTGCGAGGTCGATTTTTGGCGGCAAGCTCTGTTCAGAAGAATTCTTATTTTATAGTTGAGGATTTTGTTTATTGTCGGAATTCCTGGTCTGGCGGAGAAGTTTTAGATGGGTTGCTGATGGGTGTTTCCAGTTTTGTTCAGTCTGGCGAAGGTATCTCCTCTCCTTGTTGAGGGATCCGTTGAACCAGGTCATCAGGAATATCAGATATAGTGGAGGAAGTCTCACAATGTGCTGCCACTTTCCCGTGATCAAGGTTCTTGGTGTCTCTAACCCATCGTTTGGTAATCACAGGTTGTGCTGTTCATGTCTCGTGGGTGCTAGGCAGGGGGATGGTGATGGCGTGGTGGTCAAACCAATCACAAGGGTCAATAGAGATAAGTTTGACCTAAGCAATGATATGTCAGAGGCTCCAACAAAACATTGGGAGGAGGGATGGCGCCTCAGCAATACAGAGTTCTCACTCTCATTGGCCCATTACATCCCCTTAGCTGGGCATCTTGGCCAGGCAAAGACTTGGAGTAGGAAAGTTGTCCACTTCTACTGTCCAAACATGTACCAGAAAGTGAAGGAGTTTTGCAACAACTGTGTTACCTGTCAAGCCAATGGCAAAACGGGTACCAACCCTAAGCCCTATTTTGTTACATCCAAGTTAAGATTTTGGCATTTCACAAAAATAATTCTAAAAGAATACATAAAAACGCATTAGAGATATAGACATAGTAGATACATTATCATCCATATAGTTACACATTCAGCTCATGATGCATCTGCCACCAGCTGCACATCTTATACTTTCGGTGGCCTAACTGGACCTCATCGATCGGTTTCTCATGGCTGGCTCACCAGTCCACCCCCCTCCACCCTTACAATAAGGCGTGATTCCGGCAACTTCCAGTTACGGACGATATCTTGTTTGCCCAACAATGTGGCCATCCCAATAACGTTTCTCTCCAGTCTCAGTCATCTAACTTCCTCCAAGAGGCACAACAGGGCTGTCCTCAGGCAGCCCCGTTCTGTCTCTTGGAGGAAGATCACAATGACATACAAAAAGCGTGAGATGCACATCCTCTTAAATAAGGCTACCCGTCCTATAGCGATTAGAGGCAGGAGGCCCCATTTCCACAGGACCTAGTCAGGGTGATCATAAGGGGCTGAAAACTAAGAGTCCAGGCCAGGGCTTGGCAGTGAAGAATATCTAGAGATCTAAATATTTGAAGGAGACAACATATCGAGATCGCAGGGTGCCAAGAATGTCCTCTTGTGTCTTCAACTGGTACCAACAGCGACCTGTTCATGTTTTTCTGCAGACCACATGCTTCACAATATGGGTTGAGGCGTCTGGTGCTGAAAGACTGCAGGTCAGCCAGAAATAATAGGATGTTATCCGCTTACAGAGCTTTGCGCTTTTCAGGATCCTCCTCTTAAAGCCAACCCAAATGTGGGTGTTGCATCTGATAATACGTGCAAAGAGTTAGATTACTAGGGTAAGTAATGGAGACAGATGACAGCCCTGGTTGGAGCCCCAGACTACTGAAAAGGGCGGGGGATAGGGCTCAGTTTACCTGAACTTGGGATGCAAGGGAATTGTATGGTAGGCTGATGAGTCTGAGGAAGTAGGTTCCAAAACATGCATGCTTCAGCACAGCTTCCAAGGTCCACGCCCCAGTGTAAAGGGCCTTTTCAAAGTCAATTTGGTCGAAGACCAGGGAGCTGCTCAAACGGGACAGCGAGAGTTGTACCCTCCGTGCACAACAGCAGGGGATCCTGCCAGGCATGAGCCAACATTTGTTCTGGGTGGACTAGGTAACTCAGTTTCTGACTTAATGTAATCACTCGGACTTCCGCAAACACTTTGATGTTTCTTTTTTTGAGAGGGATGGGCATATACGAGGTGCAATATTCTGCCGGTTGGTTGGCCTTGAAAAATAACAATGGCAGTGCCCAGGTTTGGGGGTGAAAGATCCATGCTCTGCCACCTCAGTTTAGAGGGCCAGTAGGTGAGGGAACAAACGGGCCAGGTTGCTTTAAAGGAATTTCACGGAGAACCAGTCTGTGCCAGGGGTCTCGCCCGAATTGAGATCTGAAATAGCTATGTTTATGTCCACAGTTGTGAGCGGTTGGTCAAGTTCTCGGGCCAGAGACAGCAGGGAATCAAGTGTAGGGGGAATGTCCTTTAGCAGTGGAAATGCAGCTCCTGTGGGGGTAGAGGGGTTGCCACTTAGAAGTCTTGATACACCGCGAGGACCTGAGCTACCTCAGGCATACTTTCATGAAGCGTTCCATTAAAATTTCGAATGGCCGGTACGGTTCTAGTCAAGGCCGCATAAGCTGCCGGACAATATAAGAGCTTGCTAGATTGGTCTCTATATTCGGAGACCAGCTGGGTCAACGCTCTCCCGCACTGCCTAGCATCCTCTATGAAGATCTGCTTCAGGGTGGCCAGAACAGATTATCTCTATGGACTGGTGGTCCTGCAACTGTCGCTCAATGTCACAGAGGCCCAGCCACAAGTCCACCACTCCAGATAGGATCTGGGCTTCAAAATCCCTTACCTGTAGCAGTTGGCGTATCTCCTTTCCACTTACATGTCCCTTGGTCAGACCCCCTTGAGGTGGGTTTGCTGGACACCCATAGGGGTTCCAGCAGAGGGCTCAGTATTGCAGTTTAGCTTAAATGAGATCTGGAGTTCCTCCGCTATAAAGTCAATACAGTCGTGGTCTACTAGATGCCAGGCGTTGAAGCGCCACATAGCTCGTAAGTAGACTGAAGAGTTTCCATTACAGAGATGAAGGGTGTGTGATGTGAGATGCCTCAGGGCAGGAAGTCAATGGATGGGAGCCAAATCTGACTGATTCAATCAGGATTTGTAGAACACAGCAGCTTCACCAGTGAGGGTCTCTAGGTCTGGAACCCATTTTATGCTCTGCTGACACGTAAGTGTACAAGCGTGAGGGGTTCCATAATCTCCAAGCATCGCTTAGGACATTTGAGTAGGTCTACAATGTAAGTTGGGATGAGAGTTTTATTAGGCACAGCCAAAGGGCCTCGGAAATATCCAGAAAGGGGTTGGAGAAAGCGTTAAAAAAACACCACAGCTACCAATCAGATAGTCCAAGTAGCGGGGGCACCACAAGGTCATGGGGTGCCTGCAGTGTCCAGTGCAACATATGTTGGGGAACGTAGGCAGATAAGAAGTTCTGGTGTCTAGTCTCTAGGGTGCCCTCCGTTTCTATGTACCTCCCCTGCAGGTCAATGTAGGAGGAGGACAATGCCATTGGGAAGGACTTGTGCAGCAAGATCGCAACCCCTCATGAACCTCTGAAGAAACAAGCATGAAAAACTCAAGTCACAGCCAAACCGGATGAGCAAGGGACAGTGGGACCCTAAAAGATGTGTTTCGTGGAGCATGACCACATCCTAGCGAAACCGCTTTATATAACAAAGTACAGGCAATCCCTTATCGATAAAGAACATAGTTTACATTCCAGGAAATTACCATTATCATGTGTGGCAGGGCTGCAAAGTGGTGTACTAGCCACTCTCCTCATGAGAGGCCTCCCGGTCCAAATAGGGATAGACTCAGTGGAGCCATAGAGCATGTTGTATGTGAGTGGACCCAGTGGAGGAAATTTGTTGTTGGTGCCTGCAAAAGAAAGTCAGAACAATAAAGGAAAACAGAACATTAACCCATCCCACCACACCGCCCCCCCTCAACACATACTCCTAACTATGAAGCATCTGTCGCCAAACATTCAAATATAAAGAAACTAGTAGGGTGTCAGGATTAAATCCTAGGCTCCCTGTTGCCCAATAGAAGGATCATGGTAGCTGACAGCAATTTCTGATTATCACAATAAAACAACAAAAGAACGTAAGAACACAGGATAACACTCCCTCCAACCCATAACCAAAAAGACGACATGTAATACAGCAATAGAGTAGTTCACAGCTTATGTAGCAATGGTTGGCCATCCATGAAAGGGTTATTCTGCACCTCCATCTGCGGGGGTCAAGTGAGTGGCTCATGTTCGCCATCTCGAGTCTGAAAGATTGTGGGGGTGCCAGAGAGCGACACCTTTGGGTCAAGAGCTTCTGATTCACTCCCAGTAGGAGATGAGCTCACAGGGCTCGAAAAATCTGAATAATTGTATTAGTCCTGTAGGTCTAATACCTTGAAAAATCACCTTGACCTAACTGCAACCTACTTGACCTCAGTCTCTGAAAGCGGAGCAAATGTGACAAGATTTAAAGGCATCTTTATTGCTCATTAGCTTGGTGAGCAATAAAAATGCCTTCAAATCTCATCTTGTCACATTTGCTACGTTTTCAAAGACAGAGGACAAAGGTTTGTTAGTTTTCCTATTCGCCAGAAAGGGTGAGTAGGACCTAAAATTAGCTCTTCCTTAATTCTACCTCGCAAATGCGAGCGGGCGAGTGGATTGGTCGAGCCCTAGCCAGTAACCCTTGTCTCCTGTGCTGGTTCGGTCGGCCCCTGCTTGAGTGGGTTGTCTTTCCCCCATGGTACTCGAGAGAGCTCTAGGAGACCCAGCTGTCCTAGAGTTTGTGCATCTTCAATTCTGGTGGATCGGAGTAACCGTTGCCCCATTGCCCATTTCCATGCTTGTTGGGGAATGTCAAAGAAATAGGTGGAAGAGTTGAAAATTACTTTCAGACGGACCAAGAATAGGAGCATATATTGGATATGATGGGCCAGGAGTTTGTTGAACACCCTCAAACAAGCATCTGTGTGGCAGGACCGCCCGGGTGTAGTCTGAAGACCATGAGCTTCGTGTTGAAGCGCAGATCTTGATCCTCCTTGAAGATGACATTCCGATAGTGGTGGTTGAAGATGCAGCCTATCATGGGGCGAGAAACCATTACAGGCGGCCTGTTAGCCATGACCCGATACTCCCTCTCATCCAAAAAACAAAGAGACAGCTTATCCAATGGGACACAAGAACAGAACCATTGCTCCAGAAAGCAGTCTGTCCCGGAGGTCTCAACCCCCTCTGGGAACCCAATGAGGCACAGGTTGTTTCTCAGGAATTGCTTTCGGCACCCTCTTTTCGTTTTTCCAGTGTATCCATTGTGGAGAGCAACTAGAGACCTGCAGTTTAAGGGTTGTCACTTCATCTTCAACCACGGAGACCCAGGCTTTAGCCACCCTACCTACTATTTTGTGAGTATCTTAGTGCAGGAAGATACATCCACCCAGAACTTATCCACTTTTGTCTGTACTGCTTCCCTGGAGCCTTGAATTGCTTTGAGGATGATGGGCATGGCAGTTTATTGTTATTGATGGGAGAGTTGGTTTGCGGTCTACCCGGTATGTGCAGTAGGTGCAATATATAGTATTTTTGTGGCCAGTCTCCAACTGCAGTGACACATTCGCCATGGGAGGGTATAGGCACAACCCAAGTGGCCCACTTACTACAGGGCAGCGCGAGCAGCCAGAAAAGGCAGACACGAGGTGGATCTTTGAGAATCATCGTTGCAGTGCAATACCCCAATTAGATACAGTGCAGGATTCAGACTTCGGCAGTTCCCCACACTTATCCAAGCACCACAGAGCCATTGAGGCAGTCTATGACCTCTTAATCAAGAAAGGATATATAAAGCATGGCATATCACCTGTGAGTGTCTCAAGGCACTGGAGCTGCTCAACTGCTTTGTGGTGATTTGTTGATTCGAACAGCCAGGACTTGAGCAATTTCCTGAATTGCCGGGGTGATTGGGGTAGTCAGGGGGTGCAGTGGAAGGCCGTTCCAAGCTTTGGGCACCAGGTGTGAGGAGCGCCATCGGCCATTAACTTGGCAGATCCGAGAAGTTGTGTGCGAGAAAGAGGGAAGAAGATGGCAGGTGTCCGGTCGGTTAGTGGAAAGTTATTCTTTTGTTGATTTATGTTGGTCCTTCAATGTGCAGGACTTTGTATGAGTAGATCAGCATCTTTAACTGGAATCTCTTCTGTATCTGGAGCCAGTGGAGCTTCTGGAGGTGGGGTGTGATGCTTGTCTGTCTGGGGCGATCGAGGAAGAGTTTTGCAGCTGAGTTTTGTATTGACTGTAGTCTCTTCAGGAGATGTGCGGTGAGTCCTATGTAGAGAGTGTTCACACCGTCCAGCCAGCTGGTGACAAGGGCCTGCATAACAGTCCTTCCAGTGTTGAGTGGGAGCCAACTGAAGACCTTGCCAAGCATGTGTAGGGTGTGGAAGCAGGCAGATGAGAATGAGTTTACCTGCTTATTCAGAGATAGCTTGCTGTTCCAGATGACGCAGAGGTTGCATACGGGGTCTGTCAGGAGGGGGAATCGGCCAAGTTAAGCAGGCCATCGTGCATTGCTCCATGATGAGATGTTGTTCCCAAAGATCAAGACTTCCGTCTTGTCAGGGCCGAGCTTGGGATAGTTGTCCTTCCAGTCAGCAGCATATATCATACATCTGTGGAAGTTGCCTCTGGTGGTGGAGGGGTCTTCGGACAGCGAGAGGATGATGTGGGTGTCAAGTGAATAGGAGATGATGTTGAGTCTGTGCGATCTGACGGTGTTGGCCACGGGATCATATGCATGTCAAAGATTGAGGGGCTGATGGATGATCCATGTGGGATGTAGATCTGCTCAGGTTCTTAAGTGAATGGTGGGAGAAGGATTCTCAGAGTTCTTCCGTGTGAGGTGATCCATTTGAGAGGGTCTCACTGGATTCTCATGTGGTGAAGTCTGTTGATGAAGAGGTGAAGGGAGACTGTTGAAGAAAGCTGATAGGTCCAGGAGGAGGAGGAGGGCTGCCATTTTGCAGTAGTCCAGGAGGGCCCGGATGTCGTTGGTGGCTTTGATGAAGGCTGTCTTGGTGCTGTGATTGGTTCAGCATCCAGATTCAAAGTAGTCCAGGAGACTGTTGTGCTCTAGTTGTTTGGCGAGTTGCTGGTTGAATGTCTGAGACCATCTGGTGGGAATGGGCCGTTAGATCTTCAGTTCCGCTGGGTCAGCAGATGATTTCTTCAGGAAGGGCTGCAATTCAGCGTGTTTCAAGTCTTCAGGGAAGGATGCAGAGGTAATGAAGGTGTTCAAGACTTTGAGCTCATCGTCAATAGTCCTGCTCCTGAGGTTGAAGGTGGGGTGGTGACAGTGGTCTGTGTGTGAACCTGAGTACACAAAGTTCATAATGGTGATTGTGGCTTAACTTGTGAGGGTCCCAATTGGTGATCAGGTGTTGAGGGTGCAGTTTACGAATGTGAGCAGGCTGATGCGGTCGGCGATATGGGGTTACGGTTTTGAAGTGTTCATAGTTGACAGATCTGGTCATGGAAGAAGTTAGTCAGGGTGTCACATTTCTAGGGAGGGGATGGTGTGGTTCTTAGTGGCTGCGGGGTTGGAGATCTCATTCATGATGATGAACAGCTCCTTGCTGCGGTTTGTGCTGGCTTCTATGCGGTCTGCTTAAGCGTACGTTTTTTCTTTCAGGGTGGGGTGGAAATGATTTAGAGATGTCTTGAAGCTGCTATGGTTGCCTGTCTCTTTGCTAGTGTGCCACTTCCTTTCAACTTGCCTGCAGTTGCATTAGGTGGATTTCAACTCAGCAATGAACCAGCTGGCTCTTCTGAAAAGTCATGTGGATCTGGCTGGCTTGGCAGTGGTAATTAGGTCAACTCATTCTATGATCCACTGGGAGTAGTTCTTAGCAGCCGTTTCTGGGTCTGGGAGGTGAGCGTTTAATATTGTCCCACTGTTTTCCGGATATATTTTTACAGTTTCTGCGCATGGAGTTGGGGGCATGGTGCCAGTGTTGGTAAGTCTTGAGATGGTGAAGTGGATGCGGTAGTGGTTGGCCCAGGTGAGCTGTTAGACCAGGTTGAGCTTGACTAGGTCTTTTAGATGTGAAAATGGGGTCTAGCGTTGTAGGTAGGGTAAGTGACAAGTTGTTTGAGGCTAATTCGGGAGTGGATGAGGGTGTGGACGGGGGGGGGGGAAAGAAAGCACAATGAGGGAACACAATGTAGCAGATTTTTAACAATCATAGTCTAACAATACGGAGTGGAGAGACCACATCATAATGAAAAGTCGACAACAGTATCATCGTCGGGTCAGTAGGGAGAACACAGCACACTAGGAGGAGATCTAATAAATCAGGCAAGAAAGAAAACAGCACACTTGAGAGATAGTAGTATAGCAAACAGGCAGAGGAGAGAGTGAGGCACCCAAACAAGTCATGCCAGGTATAGGCATGACTTCTTGGCTGTCAATAGTGGCCATCCACCAGTAGAACCAGAATGCGAGCCTTGCCAAAGTGCAAAAGGCTACTTGGGCTCCATGCCCAGTGCTCAACTGAGAGGCTGCATACACCTGGTGATATTGCTATATGGCAATTAATGAGGGATTCTTTAAGTGCATTATTCACCCATGAGGGTTTCAAGGCGCGGGGGCAGCTCCAGTCAGTCAAAGAGCCAGGTCTTGAGGTTCTTCCTGAAGATGTGCAGGGTGGGGCATGTCTGATGTCAATCAGGAGCTAGTTCCAGGTCTTGGCTGTGATATAGAAGGCTCTCCTACCCATTCTTGCTCTGCAGATGCACATGTGGTTCGGCGAGGGCAAGGACGGCGGTTCCTCTTGGGTACATGGAAGGAGATTCTGTCGTTGAGATATTGGGGTCCGGTGTTGGAGACATTCGTGGCCATGGGTGACTATCTTGAAAGTTAGTCTCTTCTCAACGCGGAGCCAGTGGAGCTTAAGCAGGTGTTATGTGATGTGTCCATGTTGAGGGACGGCGAGGACAAGTCTGGTTTCCGGTGTTCTGTGTGGTCAGAGACTTGTTGATAGTGGTGTGGAGGGCGTTTCTTTAGGACAGTCTGATGGTTATGAGAGCTTGGGTGACAGGGGGTGGGGTCAGGGGAAAGAGTCCATTTGAAGGTCTTTCGTAGGATGCAGAGGCTGTTGAAACAGGTGGAGGCGACAGCGTGGACTTGTTGGGTCTTGGAGAAGGAGGAGTAGAGTACGATGCAGAGATTCCGGACGTGGTCAGTGGGGGATTGGGAGCAGCCGAAGGCAGTCAGCCACTAGATGTTGTACCAAGCCAAGGGGGGTGGGAAGAGTCAGAGGACCTATGTCTTCTCTGAGTTGAGCTTCAGGCAGCTGCTGCTCATCCGGGATGCAACGTCCTTCATGCCTTCCTTCCTGAAAGTGGAGTCTGCTGGTGAAGGGAGAGGATGAGCTGGGCGTCAGTGGCGTAGGATACTATGCGGAGTCCGTGCTGTCCAATGATGGCAGCAAGGGGGGCCATGTAGATGTTGAAGAGCGAGGGGCTTAGTGACGATCCTTGGGGTACTCTGCAGTTGATTTCTGTGGATTCGGAGAGGAAGGGTTGTAGTCTGATTGTTTGGGTTCTGCCAGTGAGGAAGGAGCGGAGCTGGTTGAGGGCCATTCCCTGTATGCCGTTGTTGTGGAGTCTGGCGGTGAGTGTGTGGTGGGAAACAGTGTCGAAGGCTGCTGAGAGGTCGAGTAGGATCAAGGCTTCAGTGGGTCCTTGGTCGAGGAGAGTGCCGATGTCGTCTGTGGATGCGAGGAGAGCGGTCTTGATGCTGTTGTTGCTGTGGAATCCGGATTGAGGGGGGGGGGGGGGGGCGGAAGAATTGAGTTCTCTGCAATTAATTTTGTTAGTTGGACATTACCGGTCTTCTCAGTGACCTTAGCCATAAAAGGGAGGAGTGAGAGGTGTCTTAGTTCTTGAGGTCCGTGGGGTCTGCTGAGTGTTTCTTTAATAGGGGTCTGACTTCTGAGCTTTTCCAGTCCTCAGGGAAGATGCTGGTTTTGAAGGTGGCTTGGATGGTGCATCGTAGTTCGGGAGCGATGGGGACTGTGGAAGATGCTGGGGGTCCGGGGTGGCTCCGGAGTGAATGCTTTTCAGGTTTGATGCGGTGTCTTTGGTGGTGACAGGGGTCCAGAAGGAGATGGTGGGCTGGCTGGCGCTGCTGGAGGAGGGGGTTGTTTCGGAGTCAGGCATCCGGTCGTTGAAGTTTTCGTAGAGTCCCTTGATTTTCAGATGAAAGTAGGAGCCAAGCATGTTGCAGAGGTCCTGGGAGGTGCTGATGTCCGTGGTTTCGCTGATGAATTCCTGGAGGACGCTGAAGAGTTCCTTGGGAGTTGCTGTAGTTGGCGAGGATCTCGTTCTGGATGAAGGTCCTCTTGGCGGATGTGATGTGTTGATGGTATTCCGTCATGGCGTTCTTGAAGGTGGTAGTCTTCCGCAGATTTGCTGTTTCTCCAGTTCTTCTCGAGACGTCTGCAGGCGAGTCTGGCATCTTGGAGGTTGATGGTGATCCATGTGGCCTTACTGGGGCGCGGTCTATCGGGAATACATAGGGGTGCAAGCTCGTCTGCACAGTTGGTGGTCAATTTGAGGAGTTATTTTGCTCAGAGGTTGGGTTGGTCCTGGTGGTGGGGGCATCGCGGGTGAGGCTGCAGTTGAGCTGCTCCTCTGTGACCATGCTCCAGTTTCTTGGGTTTATTGATAAGGAAGTGTACACAGTGGTGGTCCATCCATGGCGGTTGTGTGGTGTGGCCGAAACAGATGTTCCCACCTGTCAAGATGGGGGTTGAGGCTGTGTCATGCCTTGTGGGTAGGTGTGGTGACAAGCTGTTTCAGTTCGATGTTGGCGAGGTTTTCCAGGAGAATAGTGGATTGGGAGGGGTGAGGGGGCGCTTGTGTTGTCGAAGTGGAAGATCAGGTCTGTGATGAGTATGTAGTCCGTGGAGGAGATGCCGTGGGGTGCAATGAGGTCAGTGATGGTGGCAAATGAATTCTGGAGTCCAGGAGGGTGCCAGGAGACGTGGTTCTAGTGCTGGTCTGGATGGCACTTTACTCATGCATGCCCAAGCAGGGGGGGGGGGGGGGGGGAGGGGGGGACAAAAACATCCCAGAAGGAGAGTGCTATTAGTGATGGGTGAATAGAGGCAGAATGCTAGGTTTCTGCCGCCAGACAGCCTCCCTTCAATAGAGGCATGAAAGAGGGTTCATCACACCACTATGAAAGTGCCACCGTAAGCAACTAAAAAGGACACCGCATTGGGAGGCAGTCGCAGGTAGATCGCCGCAAGCGTCATACATGTGGCAACCATTCAAAACAGCCATCAGCGCGAACCCGGATAGAAGTTTTGCAGTCTTGGTGCCGGAAATGCCAGCCGACAGAGGGTTAACAAGGTGCTCAAATCAGTGTCTCGCCTCAATCTCGGTCTCAAGGTCTATCCTCATGCAGCGCCAGGGGGGAAAATCAAAGGGTGCAGCAGCCATTGTGCAGCTGCTTCGTTCACTGGTGTGAAGGCGGCAGCCATATTGTATTCGGTCCTTCCCTGTCAATGATTGGGTTAGCAGGAAATTATATTGCCGTGTCTACAACAATTATGCAGTTTAAAAAGCTATAGATGCCCTGACCTAAAGGGAAATCATACGGTATACTGGCAGGACGCAAATCTGGGGAAAAGTCGGTCACACAATAACAAATAACATCAAATGTAAATGTAATAGCACAAGACCCTTCTAGGAAACCCATTTGACTGCAGGCTACCAGGCATTTAAAACTTACTCCATCAACAATTCTGTTGTTGCTTCCACATGAATAAAAGAGCACCTGTCTCTCGCCTAGTTGTCCTTGGATCCTAAAACTAATAATCAAACTTAAGCAGATGTGACACAGAAAAGTAAAAAATGGTGAGAATGCCAACAATGTGTGATAGTGATTGAATAGTGAACATTATTTGGCATACATGGAATTCAGAGAAATCGAATGAGGAGGAGGGAGCGGGGGGGTTGGGGGTTATGGAGAAGTAACCTAGGCCTTAAGGCAAACAATAGAAGTAGGTCACCATGCACTGGGTGGATAGCAATAGACTTTATTTGGTACAATGGGCTACATAGTACTCATGGTCCACAGTGCCATTCCAACAGCTGCCCTCTGCATGCCACGCTCGGACCTCACACTATAAGAAACAAAGCAGCAACACAATGTAAAACAGGCAAGAGACTAATCATCAACTCAATGTATAATGGACAAGAGAAAATGTGCCGTAAGAAGTTGAACAACCATGTTTAAGAAATCAAGGTGGATGATTTTTAAAGATACATCATCTGTCATGTGGATTCTGCCCATCACGCTCAACTCTAAAAAAGGTACAACCGTTAATATATAACGGGTGGGGGACGGGGGATCAAAGGAGAGCAAAATCTGTCACATGTTAAAGAAATGCGGAGAGAAATACCAAAACACGAAATTTGCCAGACTCGCTGTGGACACAAAGCAGCAAGAAATGTGGTTATGTAAATTTTGAAAATACTTCACCTGCTTAGCGTGGCTTCTGCCTGCCACACTCAAACTTCACAAAGCAGAACACTAAGTGTTTACCTGGAGGAGGGTAAACCTGATGTCCAAAGGTAAATATAATAGACATTTCAACCGCATGTTTTAGTAAACATTAACGCTTAAATACATGTTTAAAGCTCAAAGCCGCATCCTTCAATGTGAAACCTGGGTACTGGACTGAGACCAACTCTAAGGCTGCTAGAAAGGATGGCCTCCAAAACATCAAGTGGCAAATGGGGCTATGGAAAAAGATCTGAAGTCTTTGTGGGCCCAACATCAAGGAGACATCTCATACTAAATTGTTATTTTGGAAGACACTGCAAGAGCTTTCTTCTCATCCCTCTAAAGACCTGACAGTGAGGAATGTGTTGCTTATGGGTTAGGGGTGCCCGTCTGTGAGAGGTGGAGAAAAGTGGCCTCTGGCCGAATTCGAGCCCCACATCAACCTAAAAAAGTGAAGGGCCAATAAATCAATCAGAGCTGGTAAAGCGCAACTACTCACTGGAAGGGTATCAAGGCGATTTTGGGTGGGGGCCTAATTTGAAGAGCCAGGTCATGAACTAGTTCATGAACCATGGAGAGTGTTTGCGTCTGTTGGAGGTTGAGGGAGGATGTTCCATGCCCTGGCAGCGAGGAAGAAGGAAATGTCTTCTGTTCTTCTTCATGCGTGACACTATCAAGGGGAAGCTGAGCAATCTTTGGGGTACGTGGAACAAGAGTCGGTGGTTCAGGTAGGTAGGCCTGGAGTTGGAGGCTTATGTGGGTGAGAAGCATGAAGGAGATTCTCTTCTCAACGGGGAGACAATGTAGTGTCCGCAGGTGTTGGGTGACGTGGCAGTCTCGAGGTAGGTGTTGGACTAGTCTGGTGGAGGTGTTGTGGACGTTCAAGTTTGTGGGTGAGGTTTTTGTTGATCAAGTCGTAGAGTGTGTTGCTGTAGTCGTGTCTGCTGTTGGTGAGGGCATGGGTGACTGTTTCCTGTGCTAGAGAGGAATCCAGTTGAAAGACTTTAATTGAGTTTGGGGGGTCCCAAGAGCAGGAGGCCACCATGTGTCATTCCAGGTGTATGGGTCCATGATGAGTACTTCAGTTTTGTCCATTGAGTTGTAGGCAGCGGTTCATCAACCTGGCGACAGCTGCCATTCATTCTTGGAAGTTGTTTGGAGATATTGGGTTCGTTGGATAGTGAGAGGATGAGTTAGGTGTCGTCTGCATAGGATACAATGTTGAGTTTGTGGGATCCGAAAATGGGTGCAAGCAGGCCATGCAGACGTTAAACAGGGCAGGGTTGATGGAGGATCCTTGGGGGAACTCCGCAGGCAGTCAGTGTGAGATCCAAGAGGAATAGTGGGAGTGTGAACTGCTTCGTTCTGCAGGATAGGAATAAGCAGATCCAGTCAAGGACCTTGTTCCGAATTCCTGCGTCTTGTAGTCTGTGGGCCAGGGTGCGGTGAGATACAGTGTCAAAGGCTGCGGAGAGGTCCAGGAGGATGAGGGCCACAGTCTCTCCTCTGTCGAGGAGGGAGCAGATGTCATCTGTCACGGCAAGAAGGGTGGTTTCAGTGCTGTCGTTTTTCCTGAAACCAAATTGGGAGGAGTTGAAGATGTTTTCTTCTATGAAGGAGGCAAGCAACCTGTTTACACTATTTGATGGCTTTCGCCGGGTAAGGGAGTAAAGAGAACGGTCTGACGTTTTTGAGGTTGGCGGGGCTCTGCTGAGGGTTGTTTCAGGAGAGGGTTGATCTTGGCGTGTTTCCAGTCATTGGGGAAGAAGGCGGTCTTGAAGGATACGTTGAGGATTCATTGAAGCTCTGGGCGATGATGTTGGAAGCTCTGTGATAGATGTGGTACGGTCAAGGGTCTGTGGGAGCCCCGGAGTTGGCTGACTTCATAGCCTTCAGGGTGTCATTGATGGAGAGGGCAGTACAGCTGTTGAGTGATGGCTGCGTAGAGTAGGGAGTGGTGATTATAGGTTCCGTGTGTAGATGGTCTTGATCTTGTGGTGGAAAAAGGTGCTGAGTCTGCTGCAGAGGTACAGGTGAGGTGAGGGGGGGGCCGGTATTGGTCGTCTCTCTGTTGGGTTGGGCAAACTCTGTTGATGCCGGAGAGTTCCTTGCTGTTGTGTGCGTGGGTGCAGAGTGTGTCCTGGAGTGCTTTCTTCCTTGTGTATCTGCTGAGCTTGTGGCGAACAGCAGTGGCTGCTTTGAAGTTGTCAAATTTTGCTGTGGTTTTGGAGTTCATCTCTTTTTGAGGCATCTGCAAGTTACTCTCAATTCTAGGAGTTAGGCGGAGAACCAGCGAGCTCTCTTGGCTTGTGGGTTGATAGTTTTCTTGAAGGGGTGGGTGATGTTGGCGCAGTCGGTGAGCTAACTGTGCAGGGTTCAGGCAGCGTTGGCTGGGTCGTCATCCGTGTAGGTGGGAGTGGAACTTCTGAGGGAGGCAGTGAGCTGGTCACTGGTGTTCCAACTCCTGCGTTGGAGCTGGTGTGGACGTTTGCGGTTGATGTTGGTTTTGAGTGTGTGGGTTCTGGTAGGATCTGTTGGAGTCCAATGTTAAGGGGGTAGGAGGAGTTGGGGTCTTGGAGGTTGTTGAGGTGGGAGTGGAGTTCTCCCAGCAAGGTGTAATACGTGGAGGTGATGGCTTGCGGGATGATGTTGGTTATTGAGTTGGAAAAAGGTGCGTGGGGTCTATAGATGAGGGCGCCTCGAAGGGTGATAGTCTGGTTGGTCTGCATGTTGAAGTGAAGGTGTTCCATCAGGTCTGTGGGCCTGTCTGTGTGGGTGCTCTGTCGTATGTTGGATTTGTGAGCGATGGTGATGCCTCCTCTGGGGAGGTCCTTCTGAGTGATGTTGCAGCCTTTGGGGATGGCGATTGCAACACCAGTTCCAGGAGTCGTTTATCAAGGTTTCTGTGAGGATGGCGACATCGTAGGAGGTGCGGTCGAGGAGGTCCCAGATTTCCTCCATGTGTATGTGGAGGGAACAGACACTGAGGAGGATACATTGCAGGGTTTGGGGTGCAGTGAAATTGTGGCAGTGAGTTGAGGTGGGTCCTGGGTCTAGGCGAAGGCGTGGCGACAGTGGCAGCAGATAAAAGGTCCGGGGGTGTGAATAGATTAAGAACCCTTGCAGTTGTCCTGGCCTGTGTTGAGTGCCTATAGGGCAGAGTAGATGCTGCACTGGCGGCCGGAGGTCCAGGGTCCCTGGTGATGGCCGCGGTTGGGACGCGCATATATGCCACAAATTATTATTATTAAATAGAGGGTTAGCAGGGAGAGGGCGGGACCATGCTGGAGGAGCCGCAGCGGAGAAAAACATGGGGAAGAGGCGAGAAATATGAAAGGAACAGAAAAAAAAAAACAGAAAAAAAAAAAAAAAAAAACGGTAAAGGCAAGGAAATGGGAAGCAAAAAATGAAAACTTAAAGGGCAGAATTAGGAAAGAATAAGGCACAGAAGGGGAGACTAGCGGGAGGCACAGAAGCCTCAAACACATTTCTTGCAGCGTTGGGGGTAGGCAGTTAACGGTGGAGCTGCCTGAGGGGAATAGCAGTATTCTGACCAGAAGGTCAGAGGTCTAGGGGGATTAATTCAGCAGTCAGAGCCTAGGAGGATCAAGAGTGGCAATAACACATGGAGCAAGGTCAGGTTCTCTTCCACAAATGGGGATAACCTTCGCTCTGTTTGCCACCGTCAAGTACAAGCAACGTCAGCACTTCTGCAGAATGGTGTTTCAAAGGCACCTGTCACTCAGACATGCGTTCCGTTCCGCCTTAGGTGGATTGTGGGACTCCTGTATGCCTTCTTGTGGATACCACTCCTGTCTCACGTTCTCAAGAATATTAGGACCAACTGGTTCAAATTTTCCAAGAGAACCCAAATTGAACACAGAAGGTAATGCTGGAGTATCTGTCCTCTGATGAGGCTACGTCAACGGGAGGACCTGCTATTGCAGTAGCAGAGCTGGGTTCTCAGGCCAGGCATTCGCAAAATCCATGTCCATGCATAGAGAATGAGCGGCGACAGCTGAACATGTTTGATCTTACTCCAGAGGTGATGGACATTCTCTTGGCTGCGAGGCATCCCTCAACAATAACTAAACTATATATGTAGGTTGCTGTGAACAAAGTGTTGACTGGTGCAGTACTTGGAACCCAAAAGTGTGGATCCTCGATACAGATTTGCCCCAAAGACCTCCAGGTGGGTGATCAGCTCTTTGTGGAGTTCACTGTAGTGAACAAGCATCAGCATAGCCAATAGGTCTCGCTTTTGGGACTTTACATGTTTTTTGCCATGAAGCACATTATCCTGGAAGCTGTGCCACCGGGGATTGAAGAGCTATACAATTATTACACACTGGATCATGCAGCCTGATTCAGGAATACATGCTTGCCTCAGGAAACAATAATGGACATATTCCAACGCTTTATAACGCACAGACAGAAAGACAAGTGCATTGATGCAATTCAACCGCTCAAAATATTCGGTGTGCAACTGAAATACTAGAGCAGTGAACATCCTATGAAAAAAAAAAAAAATGAAAAACATTCCAATGGCGGAAAAGTCATAGCCCTCCTCCCCCAGGTCTCTATTCACCAGGCGCCCTTCTCCAGAGTTTTCCACAATGCATGCACCATCGGTTTACCAGCAGGGCATGGTCCCGAACTGTGTCCCAACCCCCTGGGTACAGGAGCACTAAACATGGCAACAGCATCCAAATATCCCATTTGTCAGGCACGGAAAAAATAATAAATAAACAAACAAGGGTGGCAATGGCTGGGAGTCCTAAACTATCTAAAGGAAAAGTGGAGAATTTAGAGCAATGACAAAGGTGGCTTAAAATGACGGACAATCTACAAACATTGCAAGTACCAAGAAATTAGTGAAGCAATTAATCATATCAGAACACCACATAACTACAAGGGGGAGGTCTATGTGATCAGTCCCACAGTAGTAGGACCAGTATCTGCAGTTTTACTGCAGCCAGTACACACCAGACTGTTGCAGGTGAGTGTTGCCTATAAAATCTGATTTCCTGGCCTACTTTTTCCAATTTCATCACAAGTAGCAAAGCCAACTACCTCTTTGGCAGTATCCACATTCCCGCTGAGTGCAAGTAATGTGAGATTAAACTAAAAAGTGTGCAGGCCAATAAGGCTTGGCCCAGATGCCTAGCTCTGGTGCCGCATGGGGGCCCCTTGAGAAAAAAAAGAATCCAAGCTTTCATGTGGCTCCTGGTTGTCGCCCACACTAAACTAAAGCACCACAAATTAAACACATTATTAACATTAACCTTTGATGTAAACTATGAGAGGGCACACGATGCTCATCCAGTGGCTGAATGAGCACTGTAAAATCAGAAAACCTAAAATTTCTTCCAAGCTTCTCCGCTTAACCAATTAGTTAAGAATGCCAGTGTCTGAAACGTGAAGCTTGAAAATTTAGTTTGGTGTGTGTGCAAATCCTGCATTGCCAATCCCTGGCGAGTTGCCCTCCTACTGCTGAAACAATGACAATGGCGGTACCAATGGGTGGGGCGGACTGGCCTCAATGGTCCTGTGACCGCAGTGACAGTCAATGTTGCTCTAGGGAGTGCTGCTTCGTGAGATTACCCACAAGGCTGGAGATGAACTTCAGTATGGAATGTAGTGGACAGGCCTTCAAGCTTAACCCACACTTCCACTGCTAGGGTCCACCTGCTAGTGCTAGGAGAGCAGGGCTTCAAAGGTCCAGTGAAGCAATCTAAATTCTAGTATGGAAATGTGCTCCCTCCAGAGAATGGTCTGGTCATTAAGGCTTAACCATGGTTCCTCGGTTCCAAATTGAACAGCTCTGGCCGTAGTGCCACATCCTCTCTCTCTCTTACTGAACACCATAATGCCCCGCTGAGAGAAACATGCAGTTCTTTCAGCTACAACCCAATTGGGCCCCGCTATAAACACCTGGTTGCGACTCAATTCAAATTATGCACTAGAAAAAAGTAATATGCAGCCTGAAAAAAAGTAACATCCTAGAAAAAGCAAACACTCGTAGTGAAAGCAAGATTTTGTAAAGCGTGTCAAATATAAGCAGGAACAACATGGTAAACTTAACTTTTACATTTTTCAGAAATCAATAAGTATTTTTGCCTGATAAGTTAAGTACATGACAGCAGTATGGTTTATAAAGACCACATTCCTGAAAACAGAGCAACGGTATACATTTTATAAGCTAAAGTAAGCAAAAAAGTAGACATCATATTAAAAGTTTAACACTCCACGCATCACAGAGTATTGAGTACCTACATGAATAGTGCACTTACCCACCCGGGGAAAACAATACTTTTCAAACAAAAAGAGCAGAAAACAACAGTAGCGCGTAACTGGCAAACTCTGTAAAGTGGCCCTAATGTGTTGGGGTGTGAATAAAACCCAATCAGGCCACTTTGCGATCACTCTGGCTTGTTTCATTTAATTATTTATATTTCGAACCTTTTTTCCCCTCTCCATCTCGAGGCTGAACTTTGGAATTCAAAAACGTTAGAAAGACATTTCCAGCAAAAATGTTGCTTTGTTTATCCATTTCACAGGGGGGAAAAATGAAGGAATGGAAAAAATAGAGGGTAAGAGTCGGTGTTCTCACTAAGTGAGGAGCGAGACAAAGAGGGAATAAGGGGGGGGGGGGTTGCAGCGGCAGCGCATAAGTGGAGAATGTGCTTGTCTGATTTGGGTAAGAAGGAAAAGACAGTCAAGTCCTTGTCCTGCTCTGCCCACCCGTCCTCGAACGGCCAGGGAGGGCTGAGTCTTATCTACAGGCCTTAGTTATTACTGACTTTCTAGGGCGCATTTTTTAAATAAAAAGGAGGGGGTGAAAGAGTGATATATCCATTTGAAGGCCAAGGGAAGTTGAGGATTAGCATTGGCGCGTTGTGGGCGTGATGGCTGGCTGTACTAAGGAGCACTAGGGGAGACATCAGTTTGACCTGTTCGCACCAGGCCGCGTTATGGCCAGAGCTACGTAAGATTTGTGAATAAAAAGACCCCGCAGCTGAGCATAGCAGGGATTAAACAGCACACCTGGGTACTGCTATCATTTGGTTCACCCACATGATCCTTTCAAAACTACAAAGGCGACATGCAGGTCTCGACGAGCCCCTCTCTCCTGCGCACTTAGACCTCACATGCCTTCCCCACAGCGGCAACCACGGAGAGCCCTGCGGCGGCCACGGAGGCCCTCGGAGACGCCTTCCATGAGGCTGCCATGTGTGCTCTCCGGGCCGAGGGGAGTGCCATCACACACTCTGACACCTTCGGGTAAAGTCCGCGCTTTATAAGAATGCATGAAATAAATAATCTCAGAGGGGCTTGACCGCTTCTGGGTTGCCTGCCTAGCCCCAGGGGCCTTCAGCTACACGGCCCACTGACAAGAAAGTGGTGAGCACAGTTAGATGCGTTTATAACAAAGCCTCTTAATGACCGATAAATTACACAACGCGCAGTACCTGAAGCAGCCTCTCCTGTCCTCTAGCTGGGCTTCTCAAGGGATGAAAGTCTGGTCCTCGTCCAGCAACGCGCCGCGGTCACAAGCTGGTTAACTGCCACTATCACTGCCCCGGGAGTTTCAAATGGAATAACAAGGACTTACTGCGCATGCGTGAAATGACACGCATGCGCACTAAAAAAGACTGCAGCTGGGGAGCACAACTGGCAATGGTGGTAACGCTGCCGCGGGAGCTTCAAACGGAATGAAAAATTACTTCGTGCGCAAGCGTGAAATGACACGCATGCGCACTAAAAAAGGCAGAACGGGGGGAGATCGAAAATACCTGTACTTACAAAAAGGGCTTCCTGCGCATGCGCCTACTGAGACGCATGCGCACAAACGAGGGGGAAGATCAGCCCGATAGGAAGATTGAAACTACGGTACACCGGTGCTAGGACTTCTGAGGCCCCGGGCGAAAGGGAAAATGTGAGGCCCCTCTAATTGCATAGTGCATTGCAAGAAGTGGCATCACAGAAAGTGACATGCAGGACTATTGATATTATTTGACATCACTGAAGCAACCTAATGTGGATATCAGTAACACAGACAACAAGCATTTGCAATGCAATGGGTCTCGCATTAGGAAAGTTTGATCTATTGGTATTGTAAATGACAAATATTTTATTTATGTGTTGGTTTTTAAAATAGCAAAATTAATAGTTTTTGTCATTTACAATCCAATAGTTTTAACTTTCGCAAACGTGACACCTATAGCATTTGTAATGCAATATGTGTTGTATTTACATGACTTAGATGTATTAATATTACAAATAACAATGGCTTTTATTTTTTTAATAATTAATATTTACATAAAAGTTATTGTAATTTACAATGGCAATAGCTTAAACTTTTGTAAATAACTTTTGGGAAGATTATGTTAATTGTATTTTATTGTGATGAAAATCCAAGAACAGCAGTGAAATATTAACATCTTTTTGTGACATTTGTAATAAAGCTTGAAACACTGGGAGAACATATTAGAACCAGTTGTTGTTGAATGGTTGCACAGAGTGATGCTGTGGCGTTCAGTGGTGCTGGGTGATGCTGTGGCCTTCAGTGGTGCTGAGTAATGCTGTGGCATTCAGTGGTGCTGAGTGATGCTGTGGCATTCAGTGGTGCTGTGGCGTTGAGTGGTGCTGACTGATGCTGTGGCGTTGAGTGATGCTGTGTCGTTGAGTAATGCTGTGACGTTGAGTGATGCTGTGGCGTTGAGGGATGCTGTGCTCTGAGTGGTGCTGTGGCATTGAGTGGTGCTGTGGCATTGAGTGGTGCTGTGACGTTGAGTGCTGCTGTGGCGTTGAGGGGTGCTGTGGCATTCAGTGATGCTGAGTGAATCTGTGGCGCTGAGTTATGCTGTGGCGTTGAGTGGTGCTGTGGCGTTGAGTGGTGCTGTTGTGTTGAGTGGTGCTGTGGTGTTGAGTGGTGCCGTGGCGTTGAGTGGTGCTGTGGCGTTGAGTGGTGCTGAGTGATGCTGAGTGATGCTGTGGCGTTGAGTGATGATGTCGCATTGAGTGATGCTGTGGCGTTGAGGGATGCTGTGCGCTGAGTGGTGCTGTGGCGTTGAGTGGTGCTGTGGCGTTGAGTGGTGTTGTGGCATTGAGTGGTGTTGTGGCATTGAGTGGTGCTCTGGCATTGAGTGGTGCTGTGGCGTTGAGTGGTGCTGTGGCGTTGAGTGGTGCTGTGGCGTTGAGTGATGCTGTGGCATTGAGTGATGCTGTGGTGTTGAGTAATGCTGTGGCGTTGAGTGGTGCTGAGTGATGCTGTGGAGTTGAGGGATGCTGTGCGCTGAGTGGTGCTGTGGCGTTCAGTGGTGTTGTGGCATTGAGTGGTGCTGTGGCATTGAGTGGTGCTGTAGCGTTGAGGGGTGCTGTGGCATTCAGTGGTGCTGAGTGATTCTGTGGCGCTGAGTGATGCTGTGGCGTTGAGTTATGCTGTGGCGTTGAGTGGTGCTGTGGTGTTGAGAGGTGCTGTGGTGTTGAGAGGTGCTGTGGTGTTGAGTGGTGCTGTGGCGTTGAGTGGTGCTGTGGCGTTGAATGGTGCTGTGGCGTTGAGTGGTGCTGAGGCGTTGAGTGATGCTGTGGCATTGAGTGATGCTGTGGCGTTGAGTAATGCTGTCGCGTTGAGGGGTGCTGTGGCATTGAGGGGTGCTGTGGCATTCAGTGGTGCTGAGTGATGCTGTGGCGCTGAGTGGTGCTGTGGCGTTGAGTGGTGCTGTGGCGTTGAGTGGTGCTATGGTGTTGAGTGGTTCTGTGGCCCTGTTTGTACCCTAATCGAAAAGTCCACTGCGCGCCATGATATTATGGCCTTGGTGGATGCTTTGTGTTGTATTAAAAGCAGTTGTAACATAAGAGGGTGGGGGGAAATAAGAACAAGCAAACAAGGAGAACTGGAGAGTTTTTGTTTTAAAAAAATGGACAGTTTAAGGGGAAATAGGGGTTTGAGGGAAGAGAAAAGGTGCAGGACACATGAGGATGTTATAGAAAGTGCTTTAAGTTGTGTGGAAAGATATGGCCAGATTGGAAGGAAACGTATGAGGAACAAATCACTGACGGGAGAAACAAATGGTAGGAAAAGAGTGGTGGAGAAGATGTGTTGTGGCTGCCTGCTGTCCATATGGCGTCGCTGGTCTTTCCTGTGAAGCTTTGTGACAAGGACTTGTTATTTTATATTAGTAGGAGCGCCCAAGGCCGTGATTACATTTGTAGGAACATTTGGCGTTTGGTGGAGGTTTATTGCAAGTGGGGGAAGTGAGCTGCATATGCCTGCAGGAACTGTAAAGGAGCAGGGTTGCAAAAGGACATTTTAAAGGCAGGATGCTTTGTATATGTATAAGCCATATTGGTTATGTGTAATTTTTAAAATAGAAAAAAGGCCAAACAAACATGTGTACAATGTTTCTAGAAAAAAAGTGTAAATACAGTGTTAAGCGTCCCGGAAGACCCCGCCCTAATTTAAGCTTTTTGCACGTGATAACAATACGGCACTAATTTGACTAAACCGGAACAGTTTTGCACAGTACATTGTCAAATAGGCACAAAACTGTTTATAAAAATTTGATTGCAGAGGATTAGGCACTGTTTATTAGCGGCTCTGGCAGCCTCTTGGCGCTTGAGTAAAATGCGTGCTACGAGAGTCACCGATTAATTAGCCCTGAAATGGAAGATCCTCTACGGCCAGGGACGAATTGTGTGTTGGTGATAGGGAGAGAATTTTAATATTTTTATGGACTTTTATATAGCTCGAACTGGACCCGAAGCACCAGCTGCACATTCATTTGTGTTGTTGTTGGGCACAGGGATTTGCTCAGAATCACAGGATGTTGAGCGTCCTCGCCGAGACTCAAAACCGGTCCTCCAGCTTCAAGTTCGACTGCTCTAGCCGTTAGGCCACATCCTCTTCCCTACTGGACTGCTTACCGGATTTCAGACTGTCTCGTGGAAAGTAAATAGTGAACCATTGAGGCACAAAAAGCGGACAATGAATGAAAGAATGATTATATAGACGCCGACTGGGGAGAAAGGGCGAGCAGGGAGTAGCAGAGAGTGGACAGTGAGGTGTGGTTGCTTCTGGTTTGTCTTCACAGAGGCCTGCGCGTGCTCGAGTGCAGTGATTCCTAGGGGGTGGGAGATGTCACTCCTCCCACCTCTGCTATCCCGACAGGGAGAAAGAGGGAAAAAAACACATTCTGCAATTGAATCAGGACGCATTGTCAGAGAACCTGAATAAAGTGGGCAACGGGCAGTGGTCCAGAGCGGAGAAGGACCCCATGTGTGCAACGGGACCAATGAATGAACGCAGGGAAGAAAAAGGACTGGCGTGCGCATTTGGAAACTGCAGGGGGGGATGTAGATGAGAAAGATACTGAACAGGAGGCTGTGATGCTCCTGTACGGCCTAGTATGGTGTCACGTAAAATATCAAGGGACCCCTTGGAGCGCTTAAAGTGTGTGCTGGAGCACGGGCGAAAGCGATGTGTTGATGACCAGTTACCCCATGTATGACGGTCCGTTGCGCAAAGATAGAAGCGGATCCTGTGTGAAACAGGAGCAGATAGATGCCTCGGGATAGTGAGGGTACTGTAAGTAGGGACAGGAGGGTGGGGGAGTAAAAGTAAATAGCCTGCATGCTAGAGATGTGGCAGCGCCAGCTCTAGTATTACCGGCAGGAACGTGTGTGTGGTAAAAGAAAAAAGCCTTCAAGGTCAAAATATGGCAGTGCCCGTGCCTGTTGCAACATCAGGGAAGGAATGTGGCATGTCCGACACGCAGTGAAAGTCGAGAAACATGCGTGAAGATGCGCTGGCGAGAGGGTAAGATGAGATGCTGTTCAAGGAACGTGTGTGTGGTAAAAGAAAAAAGCCTGCAAGCTCGAAATATGGTAGGGCCCGTGCCTGTTGCAATATCAGGGAAGGAATGTGGCATGTCCGACACGCAGTGAAAGTCGAGAAACATGCGTGAAGATGCGCTGGCGAGAGGGTAAGATGAGATGCCGTTCGAGGAACGTGGAATGTGGCATGTCCGACACGCAGTGAAAGTCGAGAAACATGCGTGAAGATGCGGTGGCGAGAGGGTAAGATGAGATGCCGTTCGAGGAACGTGTGTGTGGTAAAAGAAAAAAGCCTTCAAGCTCGAAATATGGTAGGGCACGTGCCTGTTGCAATATCAGGGAAGGAATGTGGCATGTCCGACACGCAGTGAAAGTCGAGAAACATGCGTGAAGATGCGCTGGCGAGAGGGTAAGATGAGATGCCGTTCGAGGAACGTGGAATGTGGCATGTCCGACACGCAGTGAAAGTCGAGAAACATGCGTGAAGATGCGCTGGCGAGAGGGTAAGATGAGATGCCGTTCGAGGAACGTGTGGACAGAACTAATGAAAACAAGTCGGATGTGGGTGGGGGGCGGAGGAGCAGGGGAGTGAGCGAGTGGGAGGGAAGTGCTGACGAAGCATCGCGCTTCAAGAGCCTGGTTGGGGGGCGGGGGAGCGAGCGAGTGGGAGGGAGGAAAGGAGCATATGGGTATGGGGTGTGAGTGAGGCCAAGCGTGCGCCTGGTGAAGCGTCACGGTTCATTAGGCAACATGAATTGGGAGGAATCCGGCTTGGAATCCTCTTGGTCAAAGAGTTGTTTTCAACCCAATAGGTTCAGAGCTCGACCTAAAAATATGAGGGGATAGAAAACAGGTAAGCAAATATCCATTTCTTAAAAGGAGAGATTGCAATCAAACAATGAGGAGAGAATGAACACATGAAAATACAATTCCAGTGAAACATAAATAGAGTAACTCCAACGTTCTAGATTATTCTCATTGAGTGGCTCCTGGCATTGATTCATTTAGGGAAGGCCAAGTATCTGGGTGTGTGAAGTGAAAGTGTGCTGCAGATTCAAGGGCTTTTCAACTCACCCTTTTTAGGTCTCGCGCAGCGAAAGACCTATTGTCAGCCGTATTTGGGAATGTGGACACGAGAGGGTGCACGAGCGCAGAGCGCAGATTTCACCTCGTGGGCGCGCACGGCGCCGTGCCCCTCTCGTGCCTCATTCCCATGCGCAAACACAGCCTCACTCACGCATGCGCACACACATTCCCACGCGCACACACGCATCCCCCTCCTCCCCTCTCCACACACGCGGGGCTTACATACACACACAAACGCGCGCACACACACACACACACCCTCCCAACCCCACTCACCGGGCACACGCAGGGCTTCCATCATTGTTAGAGATGGCGGGGGGGCTGTGCATAGCTGCGGGTGGATGGCGGCACGTCTCAAAGCAGAGCGTCGGTCTGACGTATTAGGCTCTCACCCAATTGTCACTCTGAGTTTGTTGCCTACGTCATTCCCGACATGCCTTGCTCGTTCAATGCGTGTTGTACAGTAACTGTTAATATTATTGTGTGCCTGCATATCGTCGTTATGTGGGTCGAGGTTGTTTGGGTTTCTTTTCCTTAACGTCGTTGGCTACACTGCGGAGTTTCCCTCCTGTCATTCACGGGAGTCAGCTCTGACACAGAAACAGAAACTTCTTCCGTGAGGGGCGGAGACATCGGTGAATGCGGTAGTGAGCGTCTACCTGGAGATCGTGGTGGGCAGGCACTACGTGCCGGGACACAGAAGTGCTGGGCTTTCGTTCAAGCCCGGCGCACGCAGTTTAACCCTCAGCTGCGCACGCTGCACAGCTACAGCTTTCATCGGAGAGTCGAAAGGACGGAGCCCAGCAGACTAAGCTTCCTAAAGGTAAAGCCTGGGTTTCACTTTAGTAGTACCCCTGTTGCGCGACTCCATCCTAGTACTCACCCAGGAGAGATTACTAATACCCCACCGTAACATAGAGCCCCCTCCAGCATTACTTCAACCGTACGTGCATTTCATACCCCTCCGTTCGTAGGAGCCCAGAGCTACTTTGTAAAGTGTGCGAGATAGGTGGCTTTCATGCAGCTGTAATAATTAAAATAGCGCTTTATATTCTGGGACGTGTAGTTTCGCCGCCCCCCCCAATTAGTTACGGGACACAACGCCTCTACATGCAAAGTACTATATACTAACACGGAAGGAGTTAGAATTTGTCACACGTTATAGGGCATTTAAGAACCTGCTTTATAAACGGCGTGCTTCACATTTCACCAAACCCTGCAGTGTTATAAAATGGGCAGGTTCGAAAAAGTATTCTGCATTTCTTTCATGTGAATGAATAGGAGATTACCTGCCTTTCTTAGAACGGCTGGTAGGTACGCTAGGGTGTAAGTGCCTACACTTTTATATTCTCATTTCAAGCACCGACACAAACCAAACGCCTTTGATCGCGAGTGCGAAATGTCCTCGTCGTTGCCTTCAGTCGTTTTTCAGTAATCTTGTGATAATCGCAGTGTTCCAAATGTCACATTCTGCTATCATTTCAAATCCAAATAACTGACTAACCTATCCACCACTTAAAATGTACTTGCATGTTTCACTATACTAATTCAACACTAATCCTCTATGGGTCCCGGAGTAGCATGCTACTCACCGAAAAAGTGCTTCATCGCCTCGTCAGGGGTAGTAAGCGCTATGTAAATGCAATTTACAGCTGTTGAGCTAGGCCTGCGGCGTGCTCTGGCTTCTCAGATACTTTTGCCTATGAACTAATGTTCAGTATTGGCTGCATAACGTCATCCATCGTTAAATATTTAATTTCGGTGATACTTTTGCCTATGAACTAATGTTCAGTATTGGCTGCATAACGTCATCCATCGTTAAATATTTAATTTCGGTGATACTTTTGCCTATGAACTAATGTTCAGTATTGGCTGCATAACGTCATCCATTGTTAGAATTTAATTTCGGTGCTGCACTATTTCCGTACCGCTGTGGTTCCTTTTGATGCTGTAACCGCACATATTGTAGTGGCTGCAAACCGTGATCTCACGTTGGCCATGCTACGATTTAACTGATGGAATAAGCTCACATTGGACCATTGGGGTGTCTTGCTGTACATTCAGACCTCACGTTAAACGCTCTCGTCAGGCCAAGTCTCTAGATATAAGCGGTTTTACTGACAAGAGAGCGCCTTTATGCTCAAAGTACAATTTATACTGGTTTTGTGAAAAAATAGTTTTCATTTCAGAAGGAAGTAATTGCAGGGGAGGATGCTTTTACTTTAAATTAAGTGTGGTTGTAATTTAAGTGGTATGTTACCTTAAAAGACGCCAAGATCATGTTGCAGCCCTCGTTGCTTGTATTTTTCTAGCATGAAAATGCTGCGGTATATGATGTGAACATTTAAATGACCATGCATGTTAGTGCAGTAGAACTTTCCCAGTGTATCTATTGTGCTCTGTGTTTTTAGGTCTGGCTTAAGCATTTGCAAAAGTTTAAGCTATTGGCATTGTAAATGACAATGCTATTAATGTATCTATTTTCAAAACCAACACATAAATAAAACAAGCATTGGAAATGCAATAGGTCTCGCAATAGAATAGTTAGACATTTTTCGTTTTGCAAATGGAAGAGTGGTGTTGCATGGATGAGTGGCGTTGCGTGGATGAGTGGCGTTGCGTGGATGAGTGGCGTGTGTGAGTGGCGTTGCCTGTGTGAGTGGCGTTGCGTGTGTGAGTGGCGTTGCGTATGTGAGTGGCGTTGCGTGTGTGAGTGGCGTTGCGTGTGTGAGTGGCGTTGCGTATGTGAGTGGCGTAGCGTGTGTGAGTGGTGTTGCGTGTGTGAGTGGCGTTGCGTGTGTGAGTGGCGTTGCGTGTGTGAGTGGCGTTGCGTGTGTGAGTGGCGTTGCGTGTGTGAGTGGCGTTGCGTGGATGAGTGGGGTTGGAATGCAATAAGTATCGCATTAGAAAAGTTGTAGTTATTGTTCTTGTAAATGACATAATTTATTTATTTTTGCGATGTTAAAATTGCTATATTGATGGCTTTGTCATTTAGTGAGAGTGAGGGTGAGTGAGGTGTTGAGGGTGAGGGGTTGAGGGTGAGTGAGGGGGAGGCTGAGGGGATGAGGGTGAGTGAGGGTGAGTAGTTGAGGGAGGGTGAGGGTGAGTGAGGGTGAGGGTGAGTGAGGGTGAGGGGTTGAGGGTGAGTGAGGGTGAGGGTGAGTGAGGGTGAGTGAGGGTGAGGGTGAGTGAGGGTGAGGGGTTGAGGGTGAGTGAGGGTGAGGGTGATTGAGGGTGAGGGGTTGAGGGTGAGTGAGGGTGAGGGTGAGTGAGGATGAGGGTGATTGAGGGCGAGTGAGGGTGAGGGTGAGGGGTTGAGGGTGAGTGAGGGTGACTGAGGGTGAGTGAGAGTGAGGGTGAGTGAGGTGTTGAGGGTGAGGGGTTGAGGTTGAGTGAGGGGGAGGCTGAGGGGATGAGGGTGAGTGAGGGTGAGGGGTTAAGGGAGGGTGAGGGTGAGTGAGGGTGAGGGTGAGTGAGGGTGAGGGGTTGATGGTGAGTGAGGCTGAGGGTGAGTGAGGGTGAGTGAGGGTGAGGGTGAGTGAGGGTGAGTGAGGGTGAGTGAGGGTGGGTGAGGGTGAGTGAGGGTGAGTGAGGGTGAGGGTGAGTGAGGGTGAGTGAGGGTGAGGGTGATTGAGGGTGAGTGAGGGTGAGGGTGAGTGAGGGTGAGGGTGAGTGAGGGCGAGGGTGAGTGAGGGTGAGTGAGGGTGAGGGGTTGAGGGTAAGTGAGGGTGAGTGAGAGTGAGGGCGAGTGAGGGGTTGAGGGTGAACGGTTGAGGGTGAGTGAGGGTGAGGGTGAGGTGTTGAGGGTGAGTGAGTGTGAGGGGTTGAGGGTGAGTGAGGGTGAGGGTGGGTGAGGGGTTGAGGGTGAGTGAGTGTGAGGGTGAGTGAGGGTGAGGCTGAGGAGTTGAGGGTGAGTGAGGGTGAGTGAGAGTGAGGGTGAGTGAGGGGTTGAGGGTGAACGGTTGAGGGTGAGTGAGGGTGAGGTGTTGAGGTTGAGTGAGGGTGAGGGGTTGAGAGTGAGTGAGGGTGAGGCGTTGAAGGTGAGTGAGGGTGAGGGTGAGTGTGGGTGAGGGTGAGTGAGGGTGAGTGAGTGAGGGTGAGTGAGAGTGAGGGTGAGTGAGGGTGAGTGAGGGTGAGTGAGGGTGAGGGGTTGAGGGTGAGTGAGGGTGAGGGTGGGTGATGGGTTGAGGGTGAGTGAGGGTGAGGGTGAGTCAGGGTGAGGGTGAGTGAGGGTGGGTGAGGGTGAGTGAGGGTGAGTGAGGGGGAGTGAGGGGGAGTGAGGGTGAGGGGTTGAGGGTGGGTGAGGGTGAGTGAGGGTGAGGGGTTGATGGTGAGTGAGGCTGAGGGTGAGTGAGGGTGAGTGAGGGTGAGGGTGAGTGAGGGTGAGTGAGGGTGAGTGAGGGTGAGGGTGATTGAGGGTGAGTGAGGGTGAGGGTGGGTGAGGGTGAGTGAGGGTGAGTGAGGGTGAGGGTGAGTGAGGGTGAGTGAGGGTGAGTGAGGGTGAGTGAGGGTGAGGGTGATTGAGGGTGAGTGAGGGTGAGGGTGAGTGAGGGTGAGGGTGAGTGAGGGTGAGTGAGGGTGAGGGTGGGTGTTGTGCATACAAAGAAGAATGGTCGGGCTGGAAAGATGATTGACTTTGTACATAAGTCAACCATATTCTCAGAACTATTACAGGGAAGTCGTTGAGCATACGGGAAGGCGACTTGCAACATAAAGAGAGCAGCACGTGAATAGTTCTTCAGGTATGATTGTGGGGGTGAAAAAAAGGAGAAAGGGCAAGCTCACAGTGTGTGGTCAATAGTGCGTAAGATGGAGAGTACATGGGTGGAAAGGACAGGTACGATTGAAAATTGGGTTTCCCTCATTAAAGAAAACACAAATTGATTATTACCACGGCCCATTTGATAGAGTTGCTGTATCAATAAACCAGTGTTTATTTACCTAAAAAAGAGTTTAGAGATCCCTTTTTATGTTCTTATAACAAAACATGCACACCATGCGTTTCTTTGAATCTGTAGTAGAGCAACCCCAGTGGAAAGAAATCGAAATCAAAAAGATTTGGATGATATGCAGTCTTGCAGCAGAAGTGGAAAATATATTTATAACTTTATTTACAGGAATGGATTAGTGCTGAACGGGGACGATGGGTGAAGCTGATCACATTTTCACGGTATGTTAGCAAAAGGTATTTTGAAAGCCAAGGGAAAAAAAACTTGGTACAAAACGATGTAAATCAGAGAAGAAAGAAAAAAGGCATCTGAGGGCTTACATTGTAGCAAATCAAGACAAGCGGCACAACAGTACGACAAACAGGAGATGGTGACTAAAGTTTCAACCATGAGGTTGGAAGGCAGTGAAGTGAAATGTGAGGAGGCACTCCGATTACCTCTTCAAATTGTAAAACAGACGGAGGGCATTGCTGTGGGGAGGGGGTGTAGGAGAAATGCACACGGCGGGCAGGGGAGGGGGCGGAGAGGGGAGAGCGGCATGTGGGTGTGAAGAAGCCGGGGCCTTTGAAGTGAAGCTAAGCTTCACTTCAAAAGGTGTCAGAGGAATGCGGCTGAGGGAACAGACGGCGATTGCGGCTGAGGGAACTGATGTGCACGCGCTTTTAAGCTCAATGCACATGCGCATTGAGCTTAAAAGTCACGGGCACTGCAAGGAATCGCCACGATTCCTTGCTTGTTAGTTAAAGGTTGTTTAAGCCGCAATAGGCTCGCAAGCTCGATGCGCATGCGCATCGACAGGCGAGACCTAAAAAGTGTCATTTACAATGCCAATAGCTCAAACTTTCCTAATGCGAGACCTATTGCATTGCAAATGCTTGTTAATTTGGTGTTTGAACTGTAGGAAATGATAGAGGCAGGATCGTAAATTCTCAAACTCGACAAAAAGACAACACCATTGTTGTTTATGTTTCCAACTTTATGGGGTTGTCCAGCTTGGGTAAAATTGGTGTAATGGTAGGAATGGGAACAAAAAAAATTGCCATCTTCATATCATGTCCTATACGCATCTGGAGGTCACTGGCCCCATCTGCCTGTTTCGCCTACATCCGAATTCAAACATATACATATAACAGTTTATCAGGAAGTTTATTTATAACAAACAGAGAAATAATACAAGGCAACAAAATGAGTGTAACACTTACTGGC
The DNA here is from genome assembly GCF_964261635.1 of Lissotriton helveticus. Classification (NCBI taxonomy): domain Eukaryota; kingdom Metazoa; phylum Chordata; class Amphibia; order Caudata; family Salamandridae; genus Lissotriton; species Lissotriton helveticus. Next base: position 1,732,525,344 of record NC_136057.1, on the reverse strand, counting down.
TCCTTCAATGATTAGTTGGTGTCGATCCTCTGAGTGCATCAGGATATGCCCCCAAATTTCAAAGGAACCAGAGTGTCAAGAAAACATCAGCATACATTTCACAGCTGATTCTGAAGGAGGAACAAAACAGGAAACATAAGTTGAACTCTGAAAAACAACACAGTAAAGATCCCAATTAGTTCTTTCTGATAGGGCAATATTGAATAAGGAAATTTGTTGTGACAAATCAATAGCGTGTGTGTAGCACTACATGCTAAAATGTGATCTTCCTAACTGTAGTGTCTTCATTACATCCTTCTCTGCCTCATTACATCCTTCTATGCCTCTGACTTGTCCCTGTACAATGTTCATATGGTTGTGATGCATTAGAATGTTCCCTGACTCCCTCAAGTCAGTTGAGACCTGGGGCTGAGCGGGTAGGAACCTGCTCCTGGTGGGGTTCAGTGAATTATTATCTGCTCATCTTCTAATGTACTTACTTGGAATAAACCTTATAATCTACCACTCAGACTGTCTACATCATAGGTCTTCAAACTGTGGGGCGCGCCCCCCTGGGGGGGCGCAGCATCCCTTCAGGGGGGGCGCGCACTTCACCCCACCACTTCACCTTCGCGAGCCGTGTGTCTCAGCCCAGGCTTCTGCAGCTCCAGCTGCTGGGGGCTTGGCTGAGAGTGTCTGGAGTCACAGGTCAGAGGCCAGAGGGGCAACAGTGGGGGGGGGGGGTAATTCTTCCAGCAATAGGAAGAGTAGACATTCAGGGGCTCTAAGAAGGGGTGAAAAAAAAGAAAGCCTCGTTGACGCGAAATGGTCTTTTGAAGACCTGTGAAGTACTCGGGTGCGGCTGTTTTAAAGTGATAAATTCAATTGAACAGATGTGATTGAAAGTGAAGTCTTGAGGGACAAGTAGGCAATATTGGGGTGAAGAGTGTTCTGAGAAGTGAGGAGATATAAGTGAGGTAGAGAGAGACGGGGCAGAGAGTTAAAGAAAGAGGAGTGAAATCAAGAGAACTATGAGGACAGTTATGCAGAAAGATTGCTAATTTAATTGCACTAACTACCCGGGAGCGTTAGGCTGAAACAGGAACTGAAAACTGCAGTAAAATCGTACAAGAAACTCATTGTTATGGCAAAATCTGAGTATTATGCCATGATCATTCTTGAACCACTGAATGCGACAAAAAGTATTTTCCAGAGCTTTGGCTCTTTAGTGCTCTCATTTCAAGCCTTATGTAATCATTCTTTATTATTATTTAACAAACTTATAAAGCGCGGCTGTCACCATTGCAGGCATCCTGGCGCTGATAAGGTCTGATGAGGCGGAAAGGAAAGGAACACAGGGAGTGCGAGCTTCAGGCAGTTACCTTGGGAAATAGCCAGGTTTTAATCATTTTTCTAAAAGGAAGGAGTTCAGTGATGTGTCTAATCTCAGCCGGGAGGGTATTCCAAAGTATGGCAGCTGCCACTTCAAAGGATCTACCTCCAGCTCGGACCTTCCTGAATCTGGGGACCACTACCAGCTTAGCATCTGAGGATCGAAGTCGTCTGGGTGGACAATACCAGTCAAACTTTGATTGCAAGGAGGCTGGGCCAGATCCATGGAGAGCCCTGAAGACTATGCAGAGGGCCTTGAATTGTATCCTCTGTCTGATCGGGAGCCAGTGAAGTTTGCCCAGGGCGGACGGTCCATGAGATCTTCTCGGAAGCCCTAAGGCCAACTTGGCCGCCGCGGATTGAACCCTCTGGAGCCTGTCCAACAAGAACCCAGGAGAGCCAAGCAGAAGGGCATTGCAATAGTCCAACCTGCTGAGGATGGTACACCTTACCACTTGGGCACGGGCATGGATAGGTAAGAGAGGCAGGACTTTCCTCAAGGATCGAAGAATGGCGAAACAGCAGGCAGACGTCTTTAGCACGTGCGTCTCCATGCTGAGCCTTTGATCCATCATGACCCCAAGATTGCGGACTGATTTCACCGGCCGTACTATAGACCCACTTTCCGGGGGCCAGAAGTTGTCTGGAAATGGCCGGGAGACCTTAGTTCCGGCGCTAAAGAGCACCTCCGTCTTCCCTGCATTAAATTGGAGGGAGTTGTCCTTTAGCCACCGAGACGTGGCACGCAGGCAATGTTATGTTATGTTATGTTATGTTAATTAAAATTTATAAAGCGCGCATACGCCCAAAAGCTTCTTGGCGCTGAGGAGAGATAAAAAAACATAACAAAAGGAAATAGGCAATTGTGGAACACCTCCACAGATGTAGATTCCTCCCCTTCTAAGGAGAGGATCAGCTGCGTGTCGTCGGCGTAGTTTACAATCCTGATATTAAAGCTTTTAATAAGAGAGATCAATGGTCTGAGATACAGATTAAAAAGAATCGGGCTAATAGCAGAGCCCTGGGGTACCCCGTGTGATATTAATGAAAAGGCTGACTGAAAGGGTGGCATGGATACTGCCTGCTGCCTATCCTGCAGGAATGATTGGAACCACTGCAACGCTGTTCCTCTCACTCCTGCCTCAGACAGCCGCCTAAGCAGAATCTTATGATTCACCGTATCAAAGGCGGCAGACATATCAAGCAGGATCAGAAACGCTGCCTGCCTTCTGTCTGCCCGCCTTTGAAGCTCGTCCATAGCGGTGATTAAAGCTGTTTCGGTTCCGTGGGCAGGCCGGAAACCGAATTGATCACCATCCAATAGTTGTTGACATTCCAAGTGATTAGAAAGGGTGTTACTAACCAAACGCTCGACGATCTTAGCCGGGAAGGGTAACAAGGAAATGGGCCTAAAAATTTTTGAGCAGTCTGGATCCAGGGAGGGCTTTTTTAGCAAAGGAGAGACTAGCGCCCGTTTCCATTGAACTTTAGAATAAGCGCATGGACTACCAAAACTTCAGTTTACTAAACACTCTACCTTTATTTAATATTTTTTGCCCTATATGACCTGGGCTCTGCAGGAGGGAATGGCTACCAATTATGCAGAGTGCCAGCTTCTAGAACTTTTTTGTCAGGTGGCGGTGGCGGTTGGGGGGCTCGACATGTAAAAAGGTTTATATTGGGGGGTTCGGCCGAAAAAAGTTTGAAGACCTCTGGTCTACATGATTCATTATATTCAAACAACAAGAGAGGTAGGGATAAATGAACACTCCTATTCCCCAATTAATAATTCTAGAACAACAAAGGAGTGACAATAAAAGGGGAGAAAACCAACCCAAGATGATCTTGACTCAGGGTGATAATTCCCAATTCATGTAAGGAAAAACAAAAGGATGAAAAGTAAGTACACACCGTCAGGCTGTATGACTCGATGAAAAAGCAACTTTTGTTAAAAAGTAGAACCCTCACTCATCAACATAGTTGATGACATGCTTCATCATAGGGTTCCACCAAGGAGACCGAATGTCTCCTTGGTGTGCTGCAACGCCTGAATACAGCGGAGCTGGTATGTATAGGACGTGTGAGGAAGTGCTCAAAAGAATAAGTGAAGTTAAAAGATGGCGGACTGAACTCCAAACAACTTTAATGAAGAGTCAGGCCACTATCATTAAAAACAAGTGATTCGGACACTACTGTCTGTAAATCTGAGCCTGATGTGTCCTGTGACACCGGACCAGTGTACCTCAACAGCCGACTCAGCCGCTACACCCCCGCCAGCTCCGCTCCGCAGACCACGCCCTCGCCACCGTCCGGACATCCGAAGAGTGACCGCCGGAGGCAGATCATTCTCCCACCTCACCGCCAAGACGTGGAACACCCTCCCCATCCGCCTACGGCAGACCGAAGACCTCCTAACCTTCAGGAGACTCCACAAGACCTGGCTCTTCGAACAGTAGCAGCGTTCCCCCCTAGCGCCTTGAGACCCTCATGGGTATGTAGTGCGCTTTACAAATGCTATGATTGATTGATTGATTGATTTCTTCTGCTAAAGGCGTCAATCATTTCACTGTAGTCCAATGTTGCTGCTTCCTCCCTTGTTTTTCCTGACCTGTGGTTGTTGGCTATAGAACTCTGGGCACTTTACCACTGCTGATCAGTGCTACAGTGCATATGCTCTCCCTGTAAATTGTTATTGTGATTGGTTATCTATGATTGGCATATTTGTTTTACCAGTATGTCCCTAGTAAAGGGCACTGAGTGTGCCAGGGCTGGTAATTCAAATGCTACTAGTGGGCCTGCAGCACTGATTGTACCACCCACCTAAGTAGCCTAAAATGGTGTCTCAGGCCTGCCACCGCAGTGCCTGTGCACAGTCTGTGAACTGCCATGTTGTCCTGGCCAGTGTACACACTGACCAGGCCTGACCCTTCCCTTTTTGTTTTACACTTTGGACACCCCTATGGTAGGCTCAAGGTACGCCCCTGGGCAGGGTACAGTGTATGTGAAAGGTAGGTTCAAGTGTGGGTAACATGTCCTAATAGTGAAATACTGCCAATTTAGTTTTTCACTATTGAAAGGCTATTTTGCCCATAGGATAGAATGGGGAATGCTGTGTCCCATGTGTACCTGCATATCTCCCAATAGGAGCAAGATGGGAAGCTGAAGTCTGGTATCCCTGAACTCAGAATTTGATAATGCATCTTTTAGGAAAAATGTTTTTTAAATTCCGTGTTTGAAAATAGCACTTTTAGAAAGTGGCTATTTTCCGGGTTCAACCGTTCTGTGTGCCTCTGCCTGTTTGAGTGTTGACTGTCAGGTTTGTGAGTGACAGGGGTTGGGAGTGGCTCCAGGAGACTGTGTGAGTCAGCACTAGGCTGAATAGACCCATCTACATGTAGAGTGGTGGGGAGTAGTAGCACCTGGGTCTGAATATGGCTGTGCCTGCCTCCCACAATGCTGGCTCCACCTCCTGCGTTGCGTCTGATAGCCCTGGCCCACACTCACAAAGGAAGAAGACATGCCCAAGCAGAGGGCATCTATAACTGGTTTGGACTGGATCCTAAACCCCTCACACATGTAGGAACAAAGACTTTTGGGGTATAAAAGTAAGAGATGAAACCCCAGTAAAATTAGACAACTTCTGGAGTCAAGAGGAATCCCTGCCGAAGAAGATCAGCTAAAGAGACTGAGGAGGAAGACTGCCCTTGCTCTGTGCTCTGGCGCTGACCTGCAGTTGCTGTTCTACAAAAGGGCGAGGACAAGGGACTTTGCTGTGTGTTTTGTCCCCTTCCTGCAACAAGGACTTTGCTGTGTGCTGTGCCCTAAGAGAAGAACAAAGTCTGCAAGGGCCTGAGGAGAGCTGGCCTCCTGTTATTGGAAACGCAGGGTCATAAAAGTTTCCAAACAACATCATTTTAATTTGCTGTGTGCTTGTCCCTGCGCACAGCCTGTGCCCTTCGTGGAGCCTGCTGTGACTGTGTGTGATTCGCCCCTGGGATCAACTCTGGGACTCGGTGTGCGTGTCGCCACACAGCTGGTGCCTGTCCTGAGTTCTGCTTCGCCTCAAATGTGATCTGCCCCAGAGTCATCTCTTCAACATTGGGTGCAAACCGGCCCGCAGCAGGAGACCTATGGGGAGTCTACATTTCCCTAGAGTATTGCCTGCGTTCAGCTCTGTTGAGAGGAGTCATCTGCGGGATCACCGCTTACGGCCCGAGTCCGGGGAAGAGGCCCCGCTGTGACGAGATCAGCTGCGAGGCATTGTTGTGAAAGCAGCTGCATGCTGACCGGAGCCGCAGGGAACTCCTCGCAGTGGGGGAAGCCGGCGCTTGTTGCGCAAGGAGGAAGGAGAGCTCGAAAGAGGCCGTCCCAGGCCCTGGAAACTGCGGAGAGCTGAGAGCGGAGCGAGAGCTCGAAAGAGGCCGTCCGAGGCCCTGGTAACTGCGTAGAGCTAAGAGCGGAGGAGCCAGGATCAGCGCGAGACCGGCCCCAGGTAACCGATCCCAGCCTCACTACTGCTTGTTGCTGAGAGTGGGTTACGAGCCATCGGGGCTCCCGGGGAACTGAGTGGGAATTCAATTTTCCTGGGACTGTGTCAACATTAAACAAGAGATCAGCACGGCCCGCACCGGCTCATCGGGAGAGGTGCGGTATCGGGCCCGTCTGGTTGTTGATCATCTGTCACTTCACACTTTGGGGGGCATAGTTTCACCGCTGGCCGCAGAGTCAGTTGTGGAACAGTCTTGAAGGGCGCAGGTCCGTGTCAGTCGGTGCCTACGTGAAGAGGGTGGCGATACCCCGTTTGGACACCTAATTCTGAACTATCTTGCCCTAGTGAACCTAGGTAAAGAAAAAAGAAATACAGAAACCTGCAATTTTATATTTTTTACCAAAGAATACAGAAATCAGAAAGCATATTTTTATGAGAACTTAACCAAGAAATTCAAAGAAAAAACATTTATTGTATGTGGAGTTATGTCATTTGGGGCTTGTCTAAGTTAGATAAAAATTCTCTAGTTTTTATAAAAATCTGTGTGGTGTCCCTTTGTGGTGTTTCACTGTATTATTGTGAGTGCTAGTACAAATACTTTACACATTGCCTTAGGGATAAGCCAGTCTGCTCATGCCAAGCTACCAAGGGGGTGAGCAGGGGTTATCAACGGTGTGTTTCCCCCTTGCCCTGACTAGAGTGGCGGTTTCTGCCTTGCTTTGGCGTAAACCTGAGCCAACCAGAAATCCCATTTCTAACAGCCTCTAACATATTTAGTTATCCAGAAAGGACTTGAGCAAGAAAGGAAATATCCTGAAAGAATTCAATCCCAACTAAGTTAGAAGATATTGCTCAATCAGCTAAGCTGTCTTACAAAAGATGAAGCAGTTCATTTCAGTGCTTTTGTAGTTCTCCACTTTTCATGTCTTTTAAGCTGGAAATATTATAAAGAAGGCCAAATTGCTTGTGGTGATTTTCAGCTGCTCAAATCGTCAGTCAATGCACACAATTGCTATATCAACAAGAGCATTAAAAAACTTGATGCGAAATTGCTCCTTTGGGTCCGTTATTGGCATGTCCTCTCCCTCATATCCAAACATTTTCTTTTTGTTAGATATTCTTCGATCACATTTGAATTCTTTTTGAATTTCCAATTAATCTGCAAGTTTGTTTGCTGAGATCAATGCCCCTGTAAATCTTTCATGGCAGTACTTTGGTAAGAATGCAAGTAGTTCCTGAATGTGTTGAACTTGTTTCACAGCTACATCAAGCTGCATGGTCTCACTCTGCATCAGTTTACAGACTGTGTTGATTCTCATTAAAATATCATACCATATGACCAAGTATAGGAGGAATTCATACGATTCAAGCTCTGATGCTAGTGATGTTGCTTCACTTCTGGTTTTCACATCTTTACCCATTTCAGACACCTGCAGTAGTGCTTCATGTATTAGACTCATCTGAAATCGGACTGCTTTCACGCTTCCCAGACGGCATTCCCAGCGAGTAACAGAGAGGCTTTTGAGGGAAAGAGTCACGGCATCTGCATCCTACGCAGACGATCGGTACGGAATGGATTCTTTCAACAAGACTTATATTCCCGAAATCACGACTATGCTCTCCCTTATTCATTAGAGTTGCCGTCCATATAGCCTAACGTCGTTAGACCCTTTCATATGCACCATTTGCAGCGAGGCTATTTTTCGTGTTTAAGAGTATCCATCTCCTGCAGCATATCGACATAATACCAAGGATTCCTATTGTAATAGGAGATTGATTGTCCCGTCTCCGTTGCCCTAGCCTGATATTATTACCTTACACTCCGCTGGTGTGGTGTAGGCAAAATTTCCTTTACCACTACCTTTCCTAAAGGCCATAAATAACTTTATGTTGTCACATGGCAGAGGTTGCTTGGTTATAAGAGCAGATGAATGGGCTGTCATTTTATCGCAAGACCAGCTCATGTCCCGAGTGCAGGGGCTGGGGATAGTATCCGGGCTTCCGGTGAGGTTAGAAACATGTGGCCTTAAGCAATGAACGTCTTTGTTTAATTGCAATGTGACCATTATTTCCTAAAGAAATTTCCCATGTGCAGTTAAATACCGTATGTTACTGCTCACATTCCTCTTAGGCTGTTTACATGTTACCAGTGTGAGTGGTCCAATGACATTATAACAGGATCTAAGATTCCCAGTTTATATGTTGTCGCAGCCCACCTTTTTGTGGGTCCGACTGGGACCCCTCTGCTCACTGTAAGTAACCTAGGTACTTCATGCGGCTCACTTAGCACACATGCCTGTCACTCAAGAAAGACTCCTATAAACAACTTGACACACTACAGCTTGGTGAAGGGGATTTTTGAGGCCAAACGTACCATGCTCAAGTGCAGCTACAAGTCCCAGGATGCAACATATTAGACTGGCCGTCGGTATTACCATGACCGTCGACATTTGGGGCTATGTGCTACTTCTGTGTGCTTTTACCTTTGTGAGCATGGCTTGTTTTGTTACTATTTCATTTTAACTTGCTTGATGCATTAGTGTGGGGGGGGGAGGGGCGGCTGTAATGCCATTGCAGAGAACGTACTTCTGTGTGTGTGGTGGGGAAGTGCATTTGTTTACTTTTGATGCTGTTTCAACTCCAGAATCTTGAAACCTTCCTGGAAATGCTGTCCCCATAATTCATAAAGGAAGTTGGGGAAGATCTGTGTAAATGTAAGATCTATAGAATTGGCAATTGCAACAATAATGTGTTATACCTGGCGCTTCAGACCGTACTTTGCTATCTCAACACTGTATCTTGCAGATGCTAGTATCTGTATGTGTTTCCTGTCCTTACCACAGGAGGAGGAAAGGTGGCAAATCAGAGGAGCTAGTGACAATTATTGTGATTGACAGTGATTGTGCCAAACATACCGTGTATTTGTGCACACCTTCACCCCAAAAGATATCTTGGCACTGAATAACAGATGTTTATTGATACCCAACTGTTTGGTACTCATTTAATCGACCTCAGAAAGATGAAAGGCTGAGTGGACCTGTCGGGATTTGAACCTGTGACCATGAGGTCACCCAATTTCCCCTAATGCTTTTTGTATTTCTAAAGCAAGGAATGGCCACACATGCAGCGCTCCATCACTACTGAATAATAATTACCTGCACTGGCAAGGTAAAAAAGGAAGTACAGGGGGGTATTACCTGCTAAATGCAGTAGCGCTGTGCTGTGTGAGGCTAAGCTCAGGGTGTCGTGGAGTGCTCAATTAATTATTTTCTTTTGCCTACACACTCCTGTGTCTGCCGCCAGGTAGTGCAAATTATGCACAGTGTAGGAGGGGCCCTCTAATGCAGCAGAGACGTGTTGTAATCTGCTGGTTCATGCATGGGTTTTCATATGATAACTCCAACTATCAGCATGCCTGCTGCACAGCACTGCCACTTGCCGCTGGGTCATCATACATAATTGAAGAGCCCTTCTTCCTACCTGGCTTCCTCAATGTCCTTATTGAAAATATTAATACTGTTTGGCATATTTTGTTGCTTCTCTGGTTAACCATCTGGCTCGATGGAGCGATTCTTTCATATCATCCCGCCTCCCTCTAGTGAGGGGCGTAGTGCTGCAATGCTTCTCTGTTGCTCTGTTTTTCGAGTATCTAGCATAGATGAGTTACCCCATTGAAGTCCTGTATGGGTCCTACTTAAGACTTAATGGATTGCCTGTTTTTATCGTCCCAAAGAAATTGTTTTTTAAAGCCATTACTGAAGTCTCTTAACATAATATAATGCTGAAGGACCTTGTTAAATCTTCAATTCCTCCAGTCATGATTTGTCTGTATCAAAGTATATACATTTATTTTGGCTGTCGTTAGACTGAGAAACATGGTGTACCGGCGATTTAAGGCCATGATATTCTGACACGCGCTCACATCAGCAGAACCCATGCGACTGGCTGAAGCCTCTGCCACCACTTGCTGGGGGTATCGCAATGGTACAGAAAGGTGATGCGTACACCCTCAACCAGGTCCAGGACACAGCCGTGAAAAGTTTACAGAAGGACCTGGCCAGTATAAAGAAGCCGCCAACAGAGCTAAGGAAGTCACAATCAAGCTTCAAAGAGTGCTACTCCAACCAGATGCATCACAACGAGGTGGGGGGGGGGGCTATTGCATATCGCTCCAATATTAAAGCTACATTCTCAGGTATTCCCCAACTGAAGGAAAAAGCTATCCTGCCTACTTTTAAATGCAACAATACGTCAGCTTTTAATGGGCTTCTAATTTACAGACCACCCGGTCCTAGGAATCCCTTCCTTTCATCCATACTATACGTTATGGAGACTTGAATGGAATATCCTAATTTCTCAATACTGGGGGATTTCAACTTTCATCCAGAGTCCACCGAAAATCAGAATACCATCAATGTAATCAACGGGCTAAAAAGTCTAGACCTAAACCAAATTATTACTGAGCCCACTCATATTGGTAAAAGTACTTTGGACGGTATCTTTACCAATTATGCACAGATCAAATTTAGCAACACGCTACCGACGACATGGATAGAACATAGTACTATTTTCTTTGAATTATTCCCCATTGAACAGGATGGGCGCATTGCGCCCCTAGCGATAAATAAATACTCCTGACCTGGAAATCACTTTACAGTCCCATAGCCCCTGTATAGATATTGACCCGATTCCGCAGCTCTAAATTTCAATAGCTGGATCGACTCGGCAGCAAAGAAACTAGCCCCAGAGACACGTGGGAGAAGTTGGCCTGGTATATGCTGACCACTAATTATAGTGGGCACCTTGTACCAGTCCAAACAACCCTTATTGATGATTAGGTTAAAGACAACCTTTATTGAAATCTATCCTAGTAGTAGCTATGGAGAGCAGCCTTCAGGCTAACCCTCGAAGGAATGTAAAGCAGCTTGTTTTACCAGATCAGAACGTCCTGAATCACCAAATGAAAGGAGAACCACATAAGGAATATATAAAATATATGTATTTATTACTAAACACTCTCTACTAACCTCTTTATGAGTTTGGAGAACAAAGCACACAATATTAATTCACTAGAACGGCAGAAAATAGCACAATACACAGTGGGCTCCATTCGGAGAACAAACCATATACTAAGAAAGTGGTATAACAACCACGACTTGACTATACACAGTGCCTAGAGCACGTAGAATCGCTGGGACCCCAAGGTAGTGACACAGGGGACCCACGGAGGATGGGTGCAGTGTGAGAACACAGGCGCGAGCTCCGTACAACTCTATGGGAAAGTCGCGGTTGGAATTTTAAAGATTAAGGACACTTCGGAGAGAACTTTGAGCAAACCCTTTCAAACATAGAAGGCCAGCACCCTTGTGAGTACCGGAGTACCCGTGTTATCTAACCCAGGGAAGCCGGGTGCATAAGTGTCAAGTGATGTCGGGAATCTTCGTCCTTTTCAGTGGCGTGATGCGGAAAAGAGCGGCTGCCGGGAAGATGAAAAGTGACGGGTGGAATCCAAGCCAGGATTCAAGGTAAGAAGAACCTGAAAGCAGAGGAGACAGAGTCTGGGTCACTTCAGGGTGACCCACGGGCTTGGTAGACGCATGCCCACTGATGTTAGGTGCTTCAGGTGAGTTGATGCAATGCTTGACTCTGGAGCCACGGGGACCAGGAGACGTCGACAACGACCAAAGTCCGGAGGTGAGCTGTCCCACGAAGGATGTCGAGTGCTGGGGGGTCAGTGCCAGATTGAACACCAACAAGCCTTGGCAACTGCAACCCACGCAGTCAGAGGAGATCAGCTTCGGTGAGGACCAGCAAGGTCCTGGGGACTCTCCAAGCAATGGAGAGTCAGGGCACGTCTGGAGCAACCAGGAAAGCTCAATGAAAGTTAAAGTTACCTTCACATGGACCCACAGGCCAATGGACCACGGACCGCAAATGGACCTCGAGATGAATCACGAAATACCAGCCCACGGAACACTCGTGGAGTGTAGGCCGGTAATCTTCAGTGGAAACACTGCTCGGGGTCAGGACTACAAGTAGACCAAAGCGCAGCCTCAGGGATCGCCGAAAAGCATATGCTGCTGCAACAGTACACAGTGCACAGGGGTTCGGGTTGCACAGTCCCCAAACAGGGATACAGGCCTCAGAATTGCTGAGAGCGCAGATCAACCTCAGAGACCTCGGGAACCCACCCCCTGTTTTGCAGAAATCTTCGAAATCCTCAGGAGCTCGAGAGATGCAAACTGGTCAGATGCGTTTAGGTGCCTCCCTTGCAGGGGAGTAACTCCTTTACTCCAAGGGAGATTCTTCAGTCATCCAGCATAGTGTAGATCGTCGAAGTACTTGGTTTCTGTAGCAGAGTTTAGTCCAGGTAAAATCTAAAGTCCTGTAGTCAGGGGTTCCTACTTTATACCCAAGGAAAGGGTGGGACAAACTCTGGGGACCCACCTTTGGGAGGGTCAGGACAGAGGGGTGATTACACCCATGTCCTTTATCCAGGTTCGCGCCAGAGCAGAAGCCAATGGCTCCTGCAATCGGTTTGAACTGGACTATGCTCAGGGACACCAAATGTGCCCCCAGTGCAGACAAAGCACTCTCGGCGTGCCCCCACCCAGCTCCAATACTCTAAAACCTATCTGGGAGGTGGTTACACCTCCCTGTGACAGGAAGCCTATTGTCAAGCCTTCCCCTGCTCGAGTTTTGCTCAGCAGCAGGAGGGCAGACTCGTGTCTGTGGCTGGCAGCAACCATTTCATGATGCCCAGGTCGAGAAAGCTGGTACCGGGTGTACCGGTGTGTCGCATATGTCTCTTTAGGAGGGTAGAATCATACCTCCCTCGCCAATTACTGGCAGGGAGGTATGATTCCAAGGTGTTTGACACCAAACACAACATTTGTCTTAGCAGCCGTTTTAAAGTTAGCATTTACAGCGAGGTTATATGCACTTAAAGGTATATGTTTAACTGCATCATAAACAACCCCAGAAAATAGGTTCTGAAGGCTGCAGAGGGGCTCTGCTCATGCATGGGTACCCTCTCACATAAAACCAAGCACCCTGCCTTCAGGTTTGGTAAGTCCTGCCATAGGGGTGACTGATATATTTATATGTGCATTGATATAATGTAGATATAGTGAACCTATATCTAAGTGAGGGTTGCATGCACCACCTTACACAGGCTGCAGTAGCAGACCTGTGGTGTCAGTTTGAGTGGTCTCTCAGGGGTGGCACAATACATGCTGCAGCCCTGGGAGGCCTCTGGGGTACCTATGCCCTAGGTACATAGTATACCATATACTAGGTACTTATAAGGGAACCCCAGAATCCAATCTGAAGTGTACCTAATGTACATGCAATCTATTTAGAGGCGAAAGCAGCTAGGCTGGGGTCCTGAATGGCAGGATCTCAGCCAGTTTAAGTTGAAACAGTGAAACATCAGCAAAAAGTGTGGGTAACTATAAGAAGCAGATCCTACTCTCCTACATTTGTAACCTAAGTGGGATAAAGCATCAGCTTTCCCGTTCTTTTTCCCTGCTTGGAACTGTATAATGAAATTATAATTACTAAAAAACTGAGTCCAACATAGTTGTTTAATGGATAAAGCCCATGCGGATTTCAAGAATTGCAGATTACGGTGATCCGTGAGGACTGTTATCCTGTGATTAGCCCCTAGCAGATACTGCCTCCATTTCTCAAAAACCCTCTTTATAGCCAATAGTTCTTTGTCTCCTATAGAGTAATTAATTGCAGCCGGAGCCAATTTCCGGGAATAATAAGCTACGGGGTGAAGCCGTCCTGTACTAGGATCTGCCTGAGAAAGGACCCCTCCGACTGCCACTTGAAATGCATCAGCCTCAACCACAAAGGGTCGTGAAGGATCTGGATGCCTTAGTATGGGCACTTGTGTGAAAGCTTCCTTTAGTTTAATAAAGGATGCATCTGCCTAGGGAGTGCATTGAAACTTTTTTCATGAGCCTAGTTATTGGGAGGCTAAGTCGGAAAAATTGCTAATAAAGCGTCTATAGAAATTGGCAAAGCCAAGGAAACTCAGGATCTCTTTAACAGTTTGTGGTGCTTGCCAACGAGTAATGGCTTCTACCTTCTGAGGGTCCATACTAATTCCCTGTGGGGACACCATGAATCCAAGGAAGCTTACAAATTGTGTATGGAAATGGCACTTCTCTAACTTACAGTACAGATGGTTGTCTCTCAAACGTTCGAGGATCCTCCTAACATGCACTTCGTGTTCTTGCATGGATGATGAATAAATCAGGAGGTCATCAATGTAAGCAATGACGAACAGGTCCAAAAGGTCCTTTAAGATTTCACTGATGAAAACTGGAAAGCCGAAGGGGCATTACACAGCCCGAATGGCATCACTAGATATTCATAACCCATACTTGGTACAGAAAGCCGTTTTCCACTCATCTCCCTCCTTGATTCTCACAACATGGTAAGCCCCTCGCAAATCTAACTTGGTGAACACTTGAGCATCTTTCTTTCTGATCAAAGAGGGAGGATATCAGTGGTAGAGGATACCTATTCTTGATGGTGATGGCATTTAATGCCCTACAGTCTATACAGCATCTAAGCACCCCTCTCTTTTCGGTATAAAAAAGAGAGATGATGATGGCGGTGACCTGGAGGGACAGATAAACCCAATTCTCAACATTTCATCTGGATATTCTCACAAATACACGTTCTCCTTTTCTGTTCAGCAGTAAATCCTACTGCAGGGTATGCAAGCTCCAGGCAGCAGATCTATCCGACAGTCATAGACCCTATGGGGTGGAAGGCTAGTGTCCTTTTTCACGTCAAAAATGTCTTTGAGGTCCTGATAAATGGAAGGTAACGCAGATTTGTCTGTACTGGTGAGTGCAATTACTTTCTCTAGATTGCTTGTGTCATGAACAATAGGTTCCATACAATAGTTGTGGTTAAAAGTTAACGTCATCCTCTTCCAATCAATAAATGGATCATGTTGACATAACCAGGGCAGCCCTAAAATAGCTGGAAACTGAGGGGATTGTATGAGATCAAATGCAATGAGTTCATGATGTCTCTCCTCAATGATTAAAGTTAAATCGATAGTAGCATGTGTAATGGGACCAGACTTCAAGTTTCTACCATCAATGATTGTGCCTTCTTCCCAAGAGGGTTTTGTCATCCAAGGAATGTTTTTGCTCTGTGCCCACTGTGCTATTTGCATTGGTTCTGGTTCTTCAACTGTTCTTTCGGGGTCAGACTTTCTTTCCCTATAAGAAAAAACTTGCCCATCTGACCTGCCTCTTTCTCTCTTCCTCTCACTGATTCTATGGTCCAATTTGACCACAGGTCAATAAGGGCAGTACAAGACTCAGGAGGATGAACCACTTGTGCAAACATATCTTTTAAATCTTCTCTCAAACCCCTGAAAACAAGGTGCTATGCTTCTCCTCGTGCCAACTAGCTTCTGCTACCAATCTATTAAAAGTGGAAATGTATGTGGTTAAATCTTTAGTTCCGTTTTAAATTCAAAAGTTCAGTGTCTACCGACTGCTTGAATGTATGTCTGTCGAATAACTTCCGGATTTCTCTTTTGAAGGCGTTATAGTCTTGTAGCAGTGGATCGTTTCTTTCTATTAGAGGTATGGTCCAATTGGCAGCAGACCCCTCTAGATAAGTTATAACAAACACCACTTTTGCTTGATCTGTTGGAAAGCAAGCAGCCTTGCACATGAAGTGAAGCTGTCACTGACTGATAAAGGCTGCAAATTTAGTTGGATCCCCAAAAAACGCTCAGGGGGGCCAAAGGACTGGATGGTGGAGCTGTGACTTGTATTATCAGGATGCTAGTACCAAGATTCTGGGTCCCTGCACCTGAATCAGACCTCATTCCTCGTTGTATGGAATCCACCCAGGCTGACAGGGCTTGGGTTTCCTTCTGAAGGTTACCCAACATGTGGGCTAAATCTGCTAGAGACACCTGACTCATCTCCATGACGTCCGGGCGGAAGAGAAAACTTTTCTCTTTTGGCTTCGCGTTTTGTCAGGGCTCACCTATATTTCAAAGTCAGAAAGCGATCCCCTTCGGAGCAAATATGTAACCAACAACACTATTCGTCACACATACCCTCAAGAATTCTCATTCAGCCAAGGTGGACCAACTCAAGGAAGCACATACTATGAACTAAAGAATCAGGTTAGTGCAAAAATAACAGTCATTATTAATAATTCTTACAGTTTATTACAAACATCAATACATATAATACTTAATCACAGAGTTAAAAATCATGCAATTCAAAGACAAATTTGACATTCAAATATGTCATTCAGATTTGAAAACAAATGATCACAGTAATCAATACAGATTAAAAACACAACGACCAAGTGGGACAAAAAAGCAGCAAGAAAAATGATTTCAAATCAAGAAAACATCACGATGATCAGACAAACAGATAAATAAAATATAGATGCACACAACTTGAACAGAAACATTCCTGTTAAATATCAATAATCAAGTGTTGCATTTGTCATTAATCTGTGATGTATTCCAATACAAAGCATCGGCGCGTTTCCGTGGGTCCAACGTAATGTCTCCCCCACCTTCTTCAGGAAAGAAAACTACTTCCCACCTCGTATCAATAGTTCTCCAAATGCTAGTACTCCCAGATTCAGGTGTATTTTAAAAGACGTAGATAAAATCCTCACCACACACGGCTTATAAAGATAATGATCTTATTCATGTTACGAAGTAGCATACTAGCTCTTTTTGTCAAAAAGTCACTTCCTTACATCAATAGATAAAAACA
The DNA here is from genome assembly GCF_964261635.1 of Lissotriton helveticus. Classification (NCBI taxonomy): domain Eukaryota; kingdom Metazoa; phylum Chordata; class Amphibia; order Caudata; family Salamandridae; genus Lissotriton; species Lissotriton helveticus. The sequence continues at coordinate 1,732,508,697 of NC_136057.1, read as the reverse complement.
GGAAGGAGATACACCCAGTCTGAAGAGATTGTCAAGACTGATGACGTCTGTTATATTCAAATCCAACGGAGAGAAGGCAAATTCTCACTCCACACAATGTGTACTAAAGAGCCTGTCTAAAATATAGACTCACGTTCCTCATACCGGGAATCTGAAACGGGGTGCTCTGCCTCCGTATACGACTTACCTATATTTCCGCAGGAACGTCATGGGCATTAAGAACAGTCCACAACTTCGCCAAATCACCTATTGCACCCAACAAGGTCAAAGTGACAATGGTAACGTTGGGAAGAAGGGAAACAAAACAAGGAGAGATAAGGGTCTCACATCGAACCCCAGGCTGCAACAGGACCAGGCAAGGACAAGGCAGAACAACTGTAAACAAGAGAGAAGAACAACAAGCATTTACAATGCAACGGTTTCGCCTTTGTAAAAGTTAGAGCTATTGGCATTGTAAATGACAATTTTTTTATTTATGTGTTGGTTTTGAAAACATATAAATAAATGGCATTGTCATTTACAATGCCAATAGCTTAATCTCTCGCAAATGCGAGACCTATTGCATTTGCATCCACACGCACACACACAGAGAGCCACACACACAGAGCCACCCACACATAGAGCCACCTACAAAAAAAGCTAGCCACACAGACAGAGCCCCAACACACACAGAGCCCCAACACACAGAGAGCCCCAACACACACAGAGCAGAAAATAAGTTGAGGACTGTGCACCAACGCTCTGTAATGAGTACACATTTGCAGGCAGCTGCACACTGTAAAGAAAGCTTTTGAATTAAAAAATGACCAGCTAAAGAGCGCACAGAAAGTCGTTGACACAAATACATGCATTAAGAGACACAAAGTGCATTCACCAAGAAGTTATATCAGTCAAGAGAAAAGGGCCAAATTTAATTCTAAGGATACAAGTTTAACTTGCAACAACAGAACGATGAATCCTTCTCATCGTGAGACAGTCAAAGAATACTTACATATATTGAGAGATGGAGGGATTTTGAGGGATGCAGGATCAGAGAACATATTTTAAGAAAACACTACAACGAATATTCACAGCTATACAAAAGAATCTAAACAATGGAAGCTATGACAAAAAAGCTAAATGAATCAAATGGGGGTCTAGTAAAGAATATATATATGTCAGTTCAGTGGACAGGAGTATTAGCTCATATACTCCAAGTCAAACATCAAACTACAGCACTGGCTAGCACTATAAAAGAAATATGGCAAAGGTTACCCAGACTTTTGGAAAAAATTAGTAGGCTGGTGTTATTAGCTTGTTCCATTTGCCACCCCCTCCCTTATCCCACTTCCTGCTTGTTACTTGTTGTTAACAGGCTCGCTAACATATCGATGACGCTTTGCAGTGCCGCAGGCCCCACTAGGGTTCTCGTCACTCAGATAAAAGCTGATGGCATTTTTTTCCATTAATTTAGGTGACTGCAGCTCCTAAGAGTTTATTTTTGTAGCCAAACCCCTATGCTTTTATTGGCTTCAGATAATACGGTGCTCTGTCCTGTTTAAACAGCGAAGATTACAGTGTTTTAGCAGCTTTTAGAGTTTGCGTGCAATTGATAAGGCACAAGCGCCACTTGCTGGGCAAAAGTTAGATTCATTTTACTTTGAAGTTAATAGTAACATGCATCACCATTAGTTGTTTGGTTGCAGCAGGGTAAAACGTTTAGCTTTCTCAAGTAAAAGAAGGCTAAAATAGTTTATTTAATTTTCTCTCCCTGCACAACCACCCTACCAGTAGCTTTTAGATTCCTGGCATCATTCCAGGTTGCTGTGACCCTGTGATTTAAAGCCAGCGAAACGGTTACGTATATAACGAAATGCACGCAGGGTTTCTATGTGCCATGAAAAAGAGCTAGGTGGGACTTAGTGGAATATAATACTGCCATAACAGTTTTTCCGAACATATCTGATCTGTACAAGTGTATAGAAGTTTACGGAAAGATGTAAGCTTATGTTTTATCTTAGATGGACAGGCAGCATATTGGACAGCCTTTAAACTGACTCCGAAGTATAATTTTCTTCCTGATTGATCATAAATTCACGAATTTGAGAGGCTTTACCAAAGACCATCTCCGTCGGTTTCAGCATTAATCATTCATTATTGCTATATGCAAACCCTCGAATAAAGCACTGATTGTAATCTAGTATCGGTAACAGAGATAAGGAACAATATTTCATTAGCTCGCACACAAACTGCAAAAATACCAAAAAAGTGACGTAACAGCCCTGAGGAAGTCACAGGCTGTAAAGCCATTTTTTGAGGCAAAACACGTGTTGGTGGCTGTACTAAAAATCTATTGCTCTCAGTGATGCATTACATCTTTGAATAACTCTGAAGAGAAAAGAGTTTTTTACGAAGTACACTGGATTCAATAAAAAAAAAGGATCAAAAAATGATTATAAACACAGCTGCTTGTTCTGGCACTTTCTTCAGTTTTATAATTAATGGGAAAGGGGTGTCCCATTGCAAAGGATAAGTAAACACATTAAATAAATCCTCATATATATGCAGGAGTGCACAATACATCTGGACCCAATAACCCCTTCCTGTTTTAGCACTTTGACTTCTAGGGGCTATCACTTCCTCTTGACATTCTTTCTCTTATCCCACTTCACACCTTTCCCCAAGTGTGTTATAGTACCCCAACTTGTATAAGTGTGCTCTGCCCTTTCCTCTCTTCAAAGAACTCCACCCATTCACTTTGCCCGTAGGACAACACTTCTTCTGTCAATACACATTTCTATAAATCAAGGCATTGTTCACATCTCACTAAAGAGGTCAATTACGGCTATTCAATAACGCTAAATCTGACCCTCACCACAACAATATTTTTTGTCCCATCACTGGTCTATCTTTTGTAGCTAAAATATTGCAGGTGTGTGTATAGCTAGACTTCCAAATCATATAATTCACTAAAACAGCCTGTGAAACAACCATCAATCTTTCTCTCAAGCCATATCACTGAAACGTCTGTGCTCAACATCATAGACGATGCGTTCCTATAAATCATATTGAGACTAGCCAACTAACGGTGCTTGATTGATAATTACAAAGGACACAGTAATCAAACCATTGGGCTTTTCGTTTACAAATCATTGTTTTTACAGGCATGTTTTTCGGTTGGATCAACTCAAATGAACCACTACTAAAACTCCCATAATAAATGGACCCAGAAACGGAGCATCACGCTTTCGTGACAAAAGTCATCTGATGACTTTATATGGTCGGAGTTCTGATGTCCTCTTGGCTTACGCAAGCGCTACAGGAACTAATTTCTTATCTGTCATCTTACCCTCTTGTCCCTGCTTCTTTCTTTTAATATGGTCCTTTTCGCATTTTCCAGATGAGGCAATACCGACTCTGTTGCCCCGAAAATCCTCGCTCCCCCGTGATTCCCTTTCTGCATCCCCCACTGAGAATACCTTATTTCCAGCTAGTAAGACCCCTTGAGAAAACCCCTTCCTATACAAAAATCCATAGTTTCCAATCCCGGAACCGGAAACTAATGGATGACAGGAACATATATTCTGGCGGAAGCGACAACGACTAGACTGCGTAGAAACAAAGTAACATAAAATAGATTGTCGGCCACTGTACAGGAAAGGTTGAATTCGCTGGTCGTCGTTAGTGTTTTCACAAAAGCCTGTCTGCTGTCCACATACGGTAAAAGTGGCAGCCATCTTAGTATGTGACTTGAGGGTTCGGTGTCGACTGGGCATTTATTTTAATGCAGTTTTATACAGTATTCACTCGACCCGAAGATAGTGGAACGCTTTGTCTGTGCACAAGTTACATACACAAGGACAGTTCATTCTTGCAGGCACGGGAAAATTAAGTAAATTGCTCCAAACCCCAGGATATTGAGCTGAGGCTCGATCTCAGCCCCCAGTAGCAGTAACGTGACTGTCATGGTAACATTCAGCTTCGTGTGCAGCAAAAGTGCACTTATTAATATAAAAAAGCAAGTCTATGTTGTGGGGGCTCAAGAATGAAATAGGCTAATGTTAATACGTTATATATTAACTTTTATTAATGTAGATGTGTTCACAGTATCAATTTTCTAGGTGTTTGGAAAATACTAAACAAGTCAAGTCCCGGGCCGGCAGCCAATCACAGCGCGGCCCGGGAATGACGTCACAGGGGTGTCCCGGGCCGGCAGCCAATCGCAGCGCGGCCCGGGACAAAGGGGCGGGGCTTAAAAAAAGCACCAGAAACGCCCCCGAATCGCGTTTTCAAGAGAAAGCGCGATTGACAGCCTCTGTCTCCCAATGGCTAGCCTCCATTTATGGAGCTAGCCAATTGGAAACAGAGGCGGTCCGAACATCCCCACTGTAGACAATAGTTTTCGATCTGGGAGGGGCTTTGCCCCTCGCCAGGTCGAAACCTAAAAACGGGTAAGTATGGAGTAGGGTATCTCTATCTCTAAATCTCTCTAATGGTTATGTCATACCTTGAGGTTTCCCTTCTTCTTAGTTATTCAAATAGCTAGGGTTATCAGGCACGTGTCTGGTTCTGGTATGAAAAAATAGAGCACTACTAAATAGAGGCAGATAAATAAAAAGGAATGAAATGAAATAAAAAAGGCCCTAGGCTAGAACCCACCTTAATCACCAGACTTCTGTATGAGTAATATTCTTCACAACATAAACGTGTATAAATGCGAAATAAATCAGCCTTAATGTTCAGGTAATATATCTAATGTCTATTTCTTTCTTTTTGGACAGGTTACTAAATCTCAAAGAGAGAGAAGGAACGGATGCCCCTAGCGTAGGAACACTGGATCAGGTAAGTATATGCAGGGGCGAGATTAATAGAAATACATGGCAGCGCAAAGCGCTGTTACCGTCATGTGGCAGTAATGCAGCTTTCTGTTTTCTTTTTCTCTCAGGACAGCGTGAAACCGAAGAGTACAGAAATCCGGAATGGCTCGCCGAAAACAGGAACACCGAGATAGTGAGTCAGTAAGATGAACAACACACCAAGGAAATAGGACACGGTAGAGTTTCCCAAGGCCTCGGAAGCGCCGTGAAGACCCGGAAGGTAAGCCCCCAACTCCAGAGACTGGACGCGAAGCGTTGCCGCACGGGGATGGCTGCGCTTTGAACTGTCTGGTCTTCTGCTGCGCACGTGTGTCCCCGTGCAGCAGCCATTTATGTAGTTCACAAGCTCCCAGTCCGGCAGCCGTGACAGTCGGCACTCAATGGGCTGCTGTGTGCCTAGGCGGGCACCTTTGCACCATGGTGCAAGTGTGCCTTTGTTGGTGGATGAATATTTTTGTGCAGGAAGTTAAACCTTCCCACACAAAAACAATCACATGAGGCTTTTTCCTCTTTCTCTGGGTGCTGCAGAATGCAGCACACAGAGAAAGAGGAAAATCAAGGAGATTAAAAGATTTGTCTCCTCATGTGCCTGCCTTACTCCTCCCCCGGGGAGGCATAACCTATTGTTGCAGCCTCAGACTTGCGATTTCTCATAAATCCGGGGCAGTGTCGAAAAGCCATGGATGTTGCTGGGAATAAGCGATACTTATTTATAAGGCCATTAAAAAAAGCCATGTAGCGTGGCTTTACATGGCCTTTTAGATATGCCAATGGCACATTGCTCCACCGGAACATCAAAAAGAGTGACATTCCAGCGGCGCAAAAGTGCCGGTAGGGCCTCATACACAAAGCCCCTGTTGAGAAATGTAGTACGTGGTTGCAATCACACGAGTGGCAAGCACATAAACACTTTACAAAGGAGCAAATTGCAATTCCAACACTATATTTCACATTCTGATGTGCCTTTGATATCAGCAACCTGGACATCAGTCACATATGTACATACCATTGCGAGGTCAACGATTGTAGCATAGCAAACATTCAACTATGGGTGCCTCCCGGAAGTTCAAGCTTGTAATCTGAATAGGTTGTACCATTTACGCATTCTTTAAGATTTTTCAACTGGTTGTCATATCAACATAGAACATCATGTGATATCTTTGGCATAGCAATTTCTGTCATCTACGATGTACTAGTCACTCAATTCATTGGCATAGTAGCACCAACCATGCTGACCTAAACAGGGTTGAATTGCATTGCTTCACATGTTGCATTGATAGATATTGACAACCAAAATATGATGAAATGTACGTTTCACACAACATAGGTCTTTGCTATGAGTTATACTGGGCCTGTCAGTTCCCAGCATGTAATGTACAGCAGCACAGCAAGCTGCCACACTGCACTGCCTTTGTGTTATTGTAAACTTAGAAGGAGGTGACATCTATGGAAGATACAGGACATTCCTTACCATTGACCCTGCAGCATGAAACATGCAGCAGCCTTACACCAGTGGAGACACCCGTATGCCATGTTGTAAGTGTGACTCATTTTCAGGAGTGATTGGTGTTGTGCAAGGAGAGATACATTCCAGACAAATGCTAAAGGTATGATGGCCTTTCTGTCATGTAACGTGTGTTGCAGATTGTGACACACAGGCCACAGGCAACACCACAAGAAATTTTCCAGCACCTGCCTGCATCAGTGCAAAAGGTCATGAATGTGCCATTTTGTTTGAAAAAATATATATGTTTCTTTTACAAAACAACAGCACAGACTGGTTTGGCATGTGGTAAAGTAGTCATAACGATTACTTTTGCGCTTGTAAGGTGAATGTATGGACTCGTTTGGAAACCTTCAGCACCACTGGTGCATCACTTTTGAAATTGAATAGCGGCACAGACTTGCAGGAGATGCCCCATAAGGCAGTTTCAATGGTCACTCTATGCATCAAAAGACATAGTTGATGTTACAATAAGGTGAACTATCAACATTTTTCCAAGAGGAACAACACTATCCACACACCTATATTGGCATTATGGAGGCACTAAGAGGTGAAATTAATTTCTTGCTGAATCCTTCAATGTTACATGTGTGCATCATTCTACAGTACACATCTGTCTGGTAATTTGCAAATTACAAATGATTATGATTAGGGAGGCTTCCATTCTGGCACTGACTCAATCAGCCCAACTACACAGGCACCCTTGGGGGCGGAGCTAGCCACGAAGAGAAATGGCCGCGTCTTGAGTGAGCTCCTCCGAGAGCCCACTGTTTTCATCCTGATCCTACACTTGCAATGTGACCACTGCGCCTGAAATAACACAAAAACGGCGTCCTAGAGCCTCAGCGCCCCTCGACAGAAGTTTCGGAGAGAAACTGTGCACCAATCTGGCACTTTGGCGGCCTGTGGCCCAGCGAAGATCGGCATTGCGGCGCACCGACATACTGTGCGATCCTGGGCCGGCACGTACAGCACGTCGCCCGGACTAGCGTAGACCCGCCCACCGCTGCGAGACGGGGAGAACGGATCGGCCCGGAGCACAGGGCAAGAGGAGGTCCCGAACGGAGATCCGTGGTCCTGAGGTGCGTCGGGCGGGGTGTTTTGCGGCGATCACAAGCTGCGACCTCCCCCCCCCCGGTCCTACCGGAGTGCGGGACCGCGGGATGGCTGGCGGGACGGGTGTCGAACTCCTATGTTGCTGGCAGTGCCTGTATTGCACCATCGGCACAACGCCCCCCAACTCCATCACGAGGTGCTCCGAGACAGTGGACCTATCTCGCCAGATCCAGCACACCCTGTTAATCCACGGGCGGACACTGCCGCATAACTGTGCATCACGCTACACGCGGCCCTGGGTGGGGGGAAGGAGAGTTGATTGCACACCCCCCCAGGCACCATATTTTGGAGCAGCGGGACCGTCCCCGGATTCCCTCTGAAGACCCGTCAATAGCCACCGGAGACAGGGGGTGAGTGACTACCGTAGCGCCAATAAACATCGTGCCAAGTTGAAATCTAGCCGCAAGTGGCAAGGTACCCCTTAAGACATCACCCGGGGGTGTGGCAGAGAATCCACAAGATGGGCAAGCCGGATAGGAATCAGCCGAAGCTGAATTTCGATCAAGTCAAGAAAATTCCGGAACAAAATGGCCATTGCCCGCCGTCATCCACTCAGGCGATGCCAGCGGCAGGCAACATGGAGGCCAGCACCTTTCCATTCAATGTTTCACACAATACAAACGGCCCTGACAAACATCGACGGCAAAATAGACAGTCTCACGCACAGAGTTGGCCGAATGTCTGAGAGGCTGGACAGACATACGGAGCGACTTGACACGGCCGAGCGCAGAATATCGGAGGTGGAGGACACGACCGCCCAAGTGTCTACGAAACAAGCGGGGGTGGAAAAACAGCTAGCCGCACTATCCGCCAAGGCCGAGGATTTGGAAGCCAGGCCCAGAAGGAGCAACATACGCATAATGGGCGTTGTGGAAACGACCAATACAGGACCGATGGAGCAGTATGTGGAGAAGCTCTTAATAGCCCTGATGGGTAGGGACACGTTCTCTGAAGTCTTCCTGATAGAAGGGGCCCACAGATCCCTGGCCCCGAAACCGCCGGTGGGCGCCAGACCGCGCCCTATCATAGCAAAAATCTTGAACTATAGAGACCGCGACGCGGCTTTGCGCAAGGCACGCGAATTGGGCCCCCTGCAGCACGAAGGTATGGACATAGCGCTCTACCCGGACTTCACTCATTCAGTCCAAGAAGAGAGAAAAAAATATGTGCAAGTCAAGAAAAAACTCTGAGAGCTCCAGATCCCGTATGCCATGTTATACCCAGCAAGGCTGAAGGGAGTTGTCTTTGTCCAGGGGGTTGCGACAAAGTGGGTGGGGGCGGGTATTGGGGGAAATAGTTAAACATCACCTAGCAATAAGTGACTCCACTAGTTTCAGTTCGCATAACCATGTGGCAATGAGATCTGCCCTAGACGCACGATCCGCCCGCCATGATTGGACTAAGCAGGATGGCCGAAACAAGTCAAACTAGGAATGTAATGGAATGTACGGGGCCTACAGAACCCGCGCAAGATCAGAAATGTGCTTGCATACTTGGACAGACATAAGATAGACATTGCATGCCTCCAAGAGACTCACACAGCACCTCGGAAAGACAATGGAATAGGGAACAGATGGGCACAACACCGGGTGGCGTCCTCCTATTCCAATTATGCCAGGGGTGTCCTGATATTGGTGAAGCGCAATATCCCGTTTACACTACATCACACGGCCACAGACGATCAAGGGCGATACGTACTACTCAGGGGGGACTTCGGGGGTACGGATCTTACGATCATTACAACCTATGGCCCCAACACAGATGACCCAACTTTTTATGAAGACATATGGGCTAAACTTCGCGAAACAAACCCGATGGAGGTTGTGTGGGGTGGGGACTTCAACACCTGTTTAGATCCGAAGATGGATAGAGCTACTGGGTCTGACAGCCACGGTAGGCGAGCCGCGTGCTCTCTCCTTGAGGGCATGCAAGAATGGTCCATGCTCGATGTATGGCGATTGCGACATCCAGGGAGAAGGGAAGGCACATGCACCTCGATAGCCCACTCTACCTGGTCCAGGATAGATTACTGGCTGGCCACCCAGGCTGCCAGCACCTGGGTAAATCAGGTGGAACACTTACCAAAAACCCTATCTGATCACTCGCCAGTGAAGTTGGTGTTAGACATACCGACTCACACCCCAAGGCAATTCACTTGGCTGCTCAAGCCGTCTACTCTGAAGGACCAGCCGTTCTGGGAGGACCTGAGACAGGCTATAGAAACATTCTTCCAAACCAACGAGGGCCCAGTAGACAGCTACAGAACACTGTGGGAGGCGTTTAAGGTGACCATAAGAGGGCACTGCATAGGAAAGCACGCCGGGATACTAAAAGACATCAGACAGCAGTTACAGATGGTGGCGAGAGACATACGAGCACTAGAGTTAGAATATGCTTCCACATTACACACCCCTCTATTAGCCGAAATCCGAAATAAGCTGGATACATACAATGAATATGCAGACACAGAGACAAAATACCTCTCCAAGCAGTATAGAGCCAGGGTATATGGGGAGGGGGGGGCGACCGGGCAGAGCGCTGTCACAGAAAATTAAGCCAGCCCTGAATAATTCACTAATAACACATATTACCAGCGAACAGGGCACCACACTATACGATACCCCCTCAATCTTGTTCTATTCCACACTATACACTACTAAAACGGCGCATACCACACCAGACATACATGCCTACCTAGACGATGTCAGCCTGGCTTGGTTATCGGATACTCATAGGGAATACCTAGGTCATCACATCACGAAAGAGGAATTCCAGGAGGCGATAGACTCCTTACCTAATAATAAAGCACCGGGACTGGACGGTTTACCCGGGGAGTTCTATAAAGAATACAAAGATCTGCTGATCCCACAACTAGCTCAGATGTTAGAAGAGGCATATGAGGAAGGAGCTCTCCCACCGACCCTGCGCGAGGCACTCTTAATAGCGTTATCGAAGCCAGGCAAAGACCCAACCCTGTGTGAATCGTACCGTCCCCTCTCCCTTATCAACACAGACGTCAAAATACTAGCGAAAATACTCGCCACCAGACTACAGCCACTGCTGAAGATGCTAATCCTCCCAGACCAGGCGGGATTCATACCCACGCGCTCCACATCCCAAAATATACGCACTATCTTCGCTATGTACCATAGCTTGAACCCCGAGATGCCAGCGGTGGCCGCGCTGCTTGATGCAGCGAAGGCCTTTGACTCGGTTGAGTGGGACTTCATGACGTCTGTGATGACCAGGATGGGTTTCCCGATGGCATTCCTAAAATGGGTGGCCCTCCTTTATGTGGAACCCAGAGCCAGGGTAAGGATCAATGGCCATACCTCGCAGACATTTGAGATCAGTAGAGGGATGAGGCAGGGGTGCCCCCTATCGCCCATCCTCTTTGCGATCATACTAGAGCCACTCGCTTGTAAGATTAGGCAGAACCACCCAGAAACGGCACTCCAGTTCAGCCTGAGACCTGTGAGCATATCGCTCTATGCGGACGATATGGTCCTATACGTTAGACACCCGGACACGAACCTGAATCCACTAATCAGGGAATACGTCAAATTTGAACAATATTATGGCCTGAGTATCAACTGGAGTAAATCTGTAGTGATACCCCTAACACCGGCGACCTTAGAACCCCACATGGACTATCCCTTACAGTGGAGCGCAGACCCGGTGAAATACCTGGGGATCTGGATTCATCGAGACCCTGAGACGGTCATTAGGGAGAATTATGGAGTGGTGGTGAGCAAATTGGAGGACCAGATTGAACGCTGGATCAAGCTACCCCTGTCCATGGTGGACCGGATAGCACTACAAAAAATGGTGCTGCTACCCCGCCTCCTCTATCTATTCTGGAACATACCAATCTGGCTCACGCAGGCATTTTTCCATAGATTACACGCTGCACAGCAGAGACTTACATGGGCTGGTAAGCAGCCAAGGGTGAGCTGGCGGATTCTTACTCAGCCTTATCACCAGGGAGGCTTCCCAGCACCTGACCTACAGCTGTACTATTACTGCACGCAAGCGCAACACGCTCATTACTGGACACAGCCACATTCACACATCCCACACATCGCGGTGGAAACTGACAGTGTATTCCCACACAAGCTGACTCAATACATTTTTGACCCGATAGGATATTACCCCAACGACATTATACACCCTGTCAAGTGCACCTCTAGAGCATGGCATACACTAGCCTCGAGAGCACAGAAACTGCCGGTTTACGCGCCAGCGCTCCCTTTGGCACATCACCCTAAACTATCAGTTACACTGGAACGGAAAATGAGGGACACCCTGGGAGACATGGGACTAACAACACTAGGCAGCCTCTTCCCACACCACACATTCATATGGAGCAACGATCCCGCCCTTTGCGCTCATCAGACAACGCTCAAACTCTTTGCTTATCACAGGCTACGGGCGGCTTTGAGAGACCTCTACAGTGAGTTCCCGGCAGAGCCCGTTGCACTGCTGGCTCTCCAAAAGCTGCTCACCGCACCGACACGAGTGGCGCTGGTCACTACACTATATACTGCGTCACAGAGCGAGCAGAACAATGATGGTGACAAGGCCAGGGCTAGATGGGCAGTGACAACAGGATCCGAAATATCAGAGGACGACTGGAATTACAGCTGCGCGCAATTGCATCTACTTACACCAAATTGCAATCTCCGCATTATACACTTCAGATATCTACACCAGACATACTATACTCCAGCGAAGTTGTGTAGATATGGGCGAAGAACCGATGATAAATGTAAAAAATGCTCTGCCCCAGGGGCGGATTTCCTGCATACAACATGGGCATGTCCTGCGCTGGAGGGATACTGGCAGGCAGTCACGGCTGCGCTGTCTCAAATGCTGTCTGAACCAATACCTAATTCGCCAACAAACTGTCTATTAGGAGTATATAAGCTTGGGCAGCATGGTCGACGTAAGCTAGTGGCAGTGGCGCTGTTGTTAGCAAAACGACGAATAGCCATAAAATGGGGAAGTAGGTGGCCACCCAGATTTAAGGCTGGTTGTCGGACATGGTATACTGTAAAGAAACACTGCATTTCTACGAGGAGAACCTGCCAATTGCTTCTAGACCCAAGGACTTCTGGCAACCGTTTGTGAACTATCTATTAAATCAACCAGTAGACCCCTCGGATGAGCGGGTAGGGGAGACGACTTATTAATACGCTGATAGAGCTGGGGGGCTGATAGGTGCTATGATGTTACTGTTGGCAGACCCCAGAGTTCTACTCCATTTTAGGGTTGACGTTGGCCTGCGATGTTTCTACCTAAAAGCCAAATGTGTATTGCGAACTGTAATTGTCTTACAATGTAACAATAAGGAATGTGGTTGTAACTACTGCTTGGTGAACAAAAATTTTTTTTTTTTTTTAAAAAGAACATAATAAACTCTGCTTCATTCAAAAAAAAAAAAACTACACAGGCACCCTTGCAACATAGTGCAAGGATGCTTACTTAGCACAAGGCAGCCCATTGTGTACCACGCAGGACCAAAAGTAAGGAATGCCCTGTAACTTGAAGATTGGACACAATTCACACCTTTTATTTTGACACAGGGCAGGGCAGCAAGACTCATTGAAGCTCTGCCCAGCCCCAAAAACACCTACATGTTGCTCCAAGTATTTAGTAGACCATGGATGTTGTGTCAAAACACCAACATCAACCCCCGTGCTACAACACAGTCCCACATAGTACTGGCTGGAAGGGAACCATGATGACAAGGCCTAAAGAAGCCATACAGGATGTCTCTGCATGATCTTAAAAATGGGTTCTGAACCATTGTGCCACCAGTATGACTGATGAAGGGACGCACAAGTGGTGATGTGTTATTCTTCCTAAGACCCTATGGAGCTTTTTCACCTGCACCTACACCTTGGTGTTTCAATTTTAAAATGTGTCAAAAGTGACACTCCAGTGGTGCAAGGGGATAATGTGTGAGACCATATGTCTGTTGCAGGATGTTGTTGAAGTTGGAGTTCAGATGGGCTCTGTACACCTACATGTGGAATTTCACGGGGGGGGCAGTTGCCTGGTACTGAACGTCTGACACATCTTGTGAGTTACATGATGGATCTAGAGAGAACTGGGCAACACCTAACTGTCCAGTGTACAAGACATGTATGTGACACTTAACTGTGATTGACATACATGACTTCCCATTGCACAACTCATGTCCCTAATGAGGACTGGTAACTAGGTAAATGCACTGGACAACAGTAGCTTGTTAGCCACATTGCCCCTTTTTACGACTCACCCTGTGGGTCTTGCAGTTACTCATGCTCAGCACTGTCTTGTCCTGGAATCCTCTGGGATGACTACTGCAACACGCTCCTCCAGGGCATTCAGCTCCTCCAGTTGTGCTGGGCTCCCTCCTCCGGTCTGCATTGCTGCCTTCATGTTTTGGGCTATTTTCTCTTTGGTCCTGTGCTTAATGTCATGCCAGCATTTCTTCAAATCTGGCACTGTCCTCTTCGCTTGAGCCACACAGTTGAGATAGCCAATATGGACCACCAAATGGCATCTTTTTTTGGATAACGGCAACTTAGAGGTGACAAACTGCTGGTGTCAGTGGTCTGTCACATCATTGATTAGTATTTCATTAGACTTTGCACTGAAATTTAATTTCCTCTTCCCCTGGACTTCCCCTGGGTTTCTGACTGGACATTCTGGCTAGTGTCTGGGAGGTTCTCTTAGCTGCTGGTGTTTCTCCCATGCTCCATGAAACCTGTCTTTGCCTCCAAAAATGACTTTTGATGTAGATGTGTGTGTATTTTGGCTCTTTTCAAATCGTGACACAACGAAAAAGTGGTGGAAGGCTAGTCTGTCTTGCATCGGAATACAACACTCTTTGAGCAGTTGTGTCAGTTTTTGTTACATCAAGACAGCCACGTCAATGTCAGTTTTTTAAAACTTTACTTGTCACTTGCATGTCGCAAACCATAAATCTGACGCATCCCAGCTGCAAAAAAGTGATGAGGCGTATCGTAAATAATTGTGATGCATCCCTGCACCAGCGCAGAGATGCTCCACTTTTCATAAATGAGACGATTACTATTTTGGACCTTTCAGAGGTATGGAGTAAGGGGCTGTTATTATTGACTTCATAAAAAGTCAGACATTATCGCTTGAACATGAAACGCCTCCAAATATTGTTTCTATGACATTTCCAGAGTGAATGAACAATTTTAAAGCCTTAGAGTGAGCAAAGTGGCCATTTTCATTCACTTTTACCTATACCCCAAATAATGTGCTAAGGCGCCCCTGAAAGCAAGAAAATCACTTTAAACATAATCATTTAGCTCCAAAAGTGATAATCCACATTCAAATGTGAGAAATAGTTGAAAGATGCAACATTTGAAAACGGACCATATTGTGGAACAACTCTGTTTACTGAGGTCCACAGTGTAGATAACACAGCTTTCTGCCTACAACCAATGGCCGGCAGCGTATATAATTAGAACCAGTAATACACAGCTGTATGCTCACAACCCAGAGGCCACAGCGATGCAGGGACCATTTAACCAAAAAAAAGGAAAATAAGTCACTAGCATAACTTCAGCCACTAAACCCCTCCCCCACATTCCCCTCTCCTCCGTACCAGAATCATGTACTTCTTGCACTTCAACCAGGGTTATATCCCCAAAGGACCCTGGTAGAAGTCCAGTCTTGTAGAGAGGGATTATGCCAGTTCAGCTTCTCATGTGGGAAGCGAATGTAAAATATGTACTTATTAGGGGCAAGTCACTTCCCTAAATTCTACTGAGAGAAGTTGATTATAGGGGGGGCCATAGATCAGGCTTGTTAGATCTGGGGGTCTCTAGTTGGCAGAGGTAGGTACCTTAGACCAAATAGGGACCCTAGCTTCTACGTCAGAGTAAGAAAGATACACGCTTGTCTATTAGCTCCGCTCACTCCCTCGGTACCTTGGCTCGAGCAGACAGGCTTATCTTCAAATTGCAATGCGTAAAGTATTTGTACGACCACTCACAGTAATATGTTGATAACACCACAAACGGACTCCACACCAGTTTAGAAAAAAAAAAATCTTCACGAAACTTTTAACAAGACCACAACGGTAAAAAGCTTTTACATCAATAAGGTTACTTGGTTGGAAAGGTTCTTCTTAGAAAGTTTGTTTCAAATCAAGATTACGTAGTAGCCACCGGTAGCTCCACGGTGGCTTCCCCTGCGTCAACATCACTCACGATTCCATAGTTCAACACGGCCTGCGGTACTTGCAGCGGCTGGGGCAGAGTCCCACGGACCCTCGTCAACAGTACCTTGGACAGAGATGGTGATGACGGTGCACGGCGTCAGAGGAGAGCAGTGTCGTCTCCGGCCACTTGCGACGTCGGCTGTTCCTTCGAGAACAGAAAGCGGATTCTGTTCCTCTGGTGCTTGCACAGCTCCTCAATGACAAAAAAGCCTTACTCTCAGCTTCCGGCCCTCCTCACAACTGGAACTCCCAGCAAGGAAGCTCAGGGACACTGGCGGTGAAGTCCTTTTGGGCCTGGGACTTCATAACAGGAGACCAGCTCTACTCTGGTCCTTGGAGACGCTTTTCCTTCAGCCGGACACTGCACTTCAGCAAAGTCCGTCTTCAAGTAGGGGGACACAACTCACAGCTGAGTCGCTTCATTTGCTCCTTAATGGCAGCAACAAACTGCAGGCCAACCCCAGACACACAGCATGGGCAGTCTTCTCTTGAGTCTCTTCAGCTGCTCCTTTTCGGCAGGGATTCCTCTCGATCACGAAGGTAGTCAATTCAGACTTGTCTAATTCTCTGGGGTTTCGGTTGGTGTATTTATACCCCATAAAGGTTTTGATCTCTTTGTGTGAGGGTTCCAAAACCCAGTTCAAACCTGTTCAGGGTGCCCTCGGCCAGGACCCGTTGTCTCTCTTTGTGCAGGTGTACCAGGGTCCTCAGACGCACCACAGGAGGTGGAGCCAGCTCGAGGGGAGGCAGGCACAGCGCTACTCCTCCCACCACTCTAGGTTTCGATCGGCCTATTCAGCCCACCACCGGCTCACCTGGCCCTCCCAGGGGTCACGCACTTCACACCAGACCCTGTCATTCTCAAACCCAGACGGTCAATAAACACAAAATGCCGAGGCATATAGAACTGTTGAACATGATGACAGTCACTTTCTAAAAGCGCTGTCCTCAAACATAGAATTAAAAAACCATTTAGCCTAAAGGATGCATTATCGAATTCCGAGTTCAGAGGTACCAGACTCCGACTCTGTATCTTGCTCCTATGGGCAGATAGGCGGGTAACCTTTATATGCAGCCTTCCCCATGCTAACCTATCGGGCAAGTTAGCCCCTCAATAGTGAAAAGATCGTTTGGTGGCCTTTCACTATCAGGACCCGTCTCTCACACTTAGGACAGGTCCTGCCTTCCTCACGTAGTGCACCCTGCCTAGGGGGGTACCTCGGGACTACTATAGGGGCGATTAACGTGCACGAGAAGTGAGGGTCCGGCCTGGCCGGTGTGGACACCGGCCAGGTTGTTCGTGCAGTCGACAGACTGCGCGTGGGCACGGCGGTGGCCGGCCCGAGACATTATTTCCGTGCTACTCTTATGGGTGGCACAACCAGTGCTGCAAGCCCACTCGTAGCATTTGAGTTACCAGTCCTGGCACATGTAATGCACTTTACTAGGGACCTACGGGTAACACAAATCTGCCAATCAAGGATAATCAATCACATACAATTTCTCTATGGTTCACTAGCACTTTGGCACTTATCAGCAGTGGCAAAGTGCCCGAAGCGCCTAAACCAGCAAAACGTAATCT
This sequence comes from Lissotriton helveticus, assembly GCF_964261635.1. Taxonomy (NCBI): domain Eukaryota; kingdom Metazoa; phylum Chordata; class Amphibia; order Caudata; family Salamandridae; genus Lissotriton; species Lissotriton helveticus. Next base: position 1,732,491,394 of record NC_136057.1, on the reverse strand, counting down.
GGCACAGTGTCAGAAATACAGGAGGTAGAGGCAAAAAGTTATGGGTAACCACGTCAAAAGCTGCCAAGTCTAACAAGGGTATGCAGCTTCTCTGTTCTCCACTGTGAGAGACAGTCGCTTCATTGTAAAAAAAAACATTGTTTATGGAGCAGGAGGTTTTGTCCGGTATGTACTTAGATCCCCAGTGTGAGAGGATCACTTGGTGCGCAGCATTTAACGCTAAAGCCAACTGCTGACCTCGTAGCGACCGCAGCAGGAAAGTCGGGGTTTGGCAGCCCATGTATAGTGTATGCAGGGAAGGGTGGAAGTGTAGTGTCATACGCTGAGTCAATGTCCGTTAAGACCTGCTCTCAGAATCTGGACAGTTTGGGGCAGTGCCACAGAAGATAAAGAAGAGAACCCATCTGTCCGCAACCCCTCAAACATTTCTCTGAGCGGCGCTTGTTCCATCTGTGGATATGTGCTGGCGTAAGATACCAGTATGAGGCTATTTTTGTAGGCTGCCTCTGTACAGTCCATGCTGTGTGCTATAAAAAATGACAGCCCACTCATTGGAGCAAAGAGCATGCACCAATTCCTCCTACCAGTTTAACCAACTGGTCTTTGGATTTACACAAAGAGCCACCATCTGAGAGCATAGAATAGAGTTCAGAGCTAAGGCACTTATCGCCCTCTATGAGGACCAGCCATTTCTCAAAAACGGTAAGGGACGAGAGGCTGCCGTGTTATAACCCGGAGAGGTCACCCAGTGCCTCAGCTGTAGATAGTGGAACACATCTGATGCCGGGAGAGAGTAGTCCTGCTGAAGTTCTTCAAGGGGTATAATCCCTGAGGGACTGAAAAGGGAGCCCACCCATTTACACCCTTGCTCATGCCAGCGGCTGAATACCTCCGAGCCGCATCCAGGGGGGAAATCGGGGTTATCGACAATCTTTGACATCAGGCCCCTTCTGAGGGCAACGCTGTCCAAAACTTTCATTGTCGTAGCCTTCACCGTTGAAGAATACAACCCCCAAGCACTGAGTTTGCGAGGTAGCAAAGCTTCTCTCCTGATATTCACACCCGCAATCATCTGTTCCATAAAGGACCAATGCTTTTCGGATAGAGGACTATTCGGCTGTACAAGATATTGGAGTTGCGTGGCTTGGTAATACTGATGGATCATGGGGAGTCTTAGGCCGCCTTCTCTCTTAGGCCGTGAAAGTTGTTTTCAATGGAGATGCGGTCTCTTCCCGCCCCAGATAAATTTGTTGATAGCGAGTTGCTAAGAGCGTAGCACCGAGGGAGGGAGAGTCAACGGTAAGGTCTGAAAGATGTAAAGAATATGCTGGAGTACAGTCATTTTGACAGCCGCGATAGGTCCCGACCAGGCCAACCAAGGACGGCCCCATAATGACAGCAATTTATTCGTCTGGTCAAGAAGGGACCCACTGTTCGCCGGCAGCGTCTTTGCTATAGTGGGAGTAAGCTGAATGCCCAGATACAGCATGGCTCTGTCGTCCATGCCAAGGGAAACTGGATGCGAAGGGCTGCCTCATGAAGGGGAGTGGCCGAGAGGTTCAAGATCTGAGACTCTGTGAGGTTAACTTTAAACCAGAGACTTCTCTGAAAAGCCGCAATTAATCAAGTAGGGATGGCAAAGATGTCATAGGGACCGAAAGCTAGAGGATGACATCATCAGTGTACAGACTAATGGTATAAGTGTCAGCGCCAAACTGAATGCCGGAAATCATCAGATTGTCACTGATTCGCTGCACAATCGGCTCCATATAGAGCGCAAAGAGGAGTGGCGATAGCGGGCACCCCTGAAGGGTACTCCACGTTATCGGGAACGTAGCGGAGGGTGTCCCATTGACCTGGATGCAGGCTCTAGGGGTGCTATAAATACAGCCTATCTATCTGATCAATTTCTCCCCAAATCGAAAGTGTATGGCGACTGGACGCAGTCAAATGCTTTCTCCACATCAATGAAGAGGAAAAGCGCCTCTTTTCGGGACCCTTGCGTGATGTCAAGGAGGTGTAAATGCCTTTCGGTATTGTTCCACCCTTGATAAATCCGGATTGGTATGGGTCGACCAACCCCGACATGACCAGGTTCAGACAGGAGGCCAGGACACCGGCGAAGAGCTTGGCATCTATGTTGAAAAAGGAGATGGGTCTACATGATCCACAGTTCCCAGGGACCTTCGATGGCTTAAGTATCACAGATATGGATGCCACCATCATCAAGTCTGTCACTGCGCCCATGTCAAAAAAGGAATTAAAAAGTCGGGTAAGGAAGGGGCTACCTCCTGGCAAAAGTATTTGTAGAATTGATCTGTGAACTCATCCGGCCCGCCACCTTAGCGGATTTAAGACGCAAAATTGCTGCGACCACCTCCTCGACCCGAATCGGCTGATCCATTTGGGATGCGAGCGCCGCCAGCCAATGAGTCAGGGGGATACATGCAGATAAGGTCTCAGGTCACCCTGAGTGCCGTCTGAATCTGAATACAGAGTATTGTAAAACTCCTTAAAGGTTGCAGCGATTTCGTCATCTGTGTGCACCTCCTCCCCCGATGCCTTCCTAATAGCGCACACGGAACCTGACAAAGTCTTAGTGTAGAGCTTATGGGCTAGTATCGGTCCGCAGCGGTCACTACTCAGGTACAATTTGTGTCTGAGCTGAAGAAGGGCATATACCGCCCTATCCAGGTGCAGATGCTTCAAAAGAAGCCTCTTTCACTTCAGTTCTCGCCAGACCCTGGGGCCCCTGTATGCTTAAGAATGGCCTCAAACTCAGAGACCGGCTGTTCCAGATGCCTGCACTTCTCATGTCACATCTGGTTTTCTATATTTATAAACAAAGAAAGGAGGACCCCACACAGACTTATAAGGGACTGGGGGGAAATGATAAGTGTCAAAGGAAAAAAGTCCCGAGTAACAAGTGGAAATCACAAAAGTATATCCAGATTCAGTATTGCTCATCAGGGTATCTCACTAAAAACAGCATGCCCATTAAATAGGCGGGAAAGGCAAAGGTACAAATGCACATAGGGGACAAAGGTTCATAAGTGTGTGGCAGGCTATAAAGATGTCTGAGGCATATCACAACAAAAAAGAAGAAGAATTTAAGCTATAGTCATATTTAGGGCATATAATAACACGTTTGGTAAAAGATCTTGTTTCGAAGATATTTTTATTATTATCAAAAACAGTTTGCACAATCAATTGTAATTTATAAACACCATTAAAAACAAGTTAAAATCCCATATTACATATAGGCAATTAGTTACTCATAAAAGAATTTTTTGATTTTTATGCAACATCATTAAAAAACATAAAGAATCACAAAGGTCGACGCGGCGTTTCGTTTTTATTTTTTTTTAATTTTTTTTTTTTTTTTTTTGAACACCTTCTTCAGGACTGATTCTAGACAATTAAGAAACACACAATTACCATACATTGTCACATTACTATATCTTAATCCAATACTATCTGTGATTTACATATTCCCATTGTACATGTGGTCATAGTAGCATCTACTTTTTATCTGCATTTCTCTACATTTTGCCCAGCCATATTAGTTCTTCTTTTTTCACATTAAAACAATGTTTTTTTCATGGTATCCCATGCATATTCCCATTCGGGTTATAAACATTTACTGACTTGTCGTACAATTTTTTACAACATATCCACTTTGTTTGCCTTTCCCTTGGAATTTACTATTCCACTGCTGTTTGACTCTCTTATTTAACCCACCTATGAAAGTCAGCCTACCTTATTCCAGAAAAGTAAAAGTGGCTCTACTGGAGGGTACTGACTATCCCAGAAAGGAAAATTCACCATCTGCCGTATTCAATTAACAGGTGTGAAAGACCTAGATAAAAGACATTTATTTTTATTTTTAGTCCTTCATCTTTTTTTATATTTACTTCAAGTTCTACCTGGCTATGTATGGTTCCCAGATCAGTTTTGTCATGGTTCCCTACCTTTTTATTTCCGGTACTGGACCAGTGTTCATAACATCACCAACTGCCGTGTTCAATTAACAGGTGTGAAGGACCTGGATAAAAGACATTTTATATTTATCGTCTCTTATTTCCCCTTTGAGTTCTACCTGGCTGTTTATGGTTCCCAGATCAGTTTAGTTATGGTTCCCTACCTTTTTAATTTGGGTACTGGACCAATGTTCATTAGATAGCCATCTCTATTGACAGGCGTGCTTCAGGTCGTATCTCTGGACCTAGGGGCACAGGTTTAACCATTAGTATTTGTTGTTATATATAGATTATCCTCCCTCTGTTATCGAAGATGTTAATGCAATTAACCATATACCTGTTGGTCTGTTCTATTCTTGTTGGAAATTGCTGCCAGGAGGAGCCACCGGTAAATGATTATGGGTAAGGCGATTCTTTCCCTGCAAAAATCAATTAATCACTCACTTATTCAGTATTTAATGTGCATTATGATCAACTTTGCTTGCATCAATGTCCCTTACCAAATCAATAGGGAATCAAACGCTGCTGTTATCTTGATCTTCTTTGGTGTGATCGAAGGACAGCATACAACTTGTCACCTGACTTGAGAATGGTCACGTGACTGTGTAGTTATCTGTGAAAATATAGTTCAGTGGTTGATAATACGCTCTTCCTGCTGTATCCTATGTAGCTACACTATATTGCTCTCAATTTTTCTTACATTTTTAGTTTAGTCTCTCACTAAGGTTATCTCTTACTATTACTGCGCCATCCTTAGTTTAATCCCTCACAAAGGTGGTCTATTGTTCTTACTCCACCACCCTTAACAACTCAGTGCGCTATACTTCTATTATCTGTTTTGTCCACATACAGGTCTATATTATTATTACAAGGCCAGCCTCTTCAGGACATGTTCACTGAGTTTAGGTTTCATCATTATTGCTCTCCTTAATACCTTTTAACTTAGAGTCGGCCTCCCTGCTCCTTTCTCCTGACAGCACGTCTCATCCGTCACCTCCGGTAGAATTCCCGAAAATGAAGTGAACGATTACCGTTTCCTTTCCTGTTTATAAATGCATGCCGTTTTCTAATTGGGCGCGCTTTTTGCTATCTCTGATAGGCGGGAGACTAAGCTGCGCTAGATACTGTTGTTAGGGTACAGGCGTCACTGTTATTACTTCCTTATTCACCGCCCATTGGTTAAGGTCATTTCATCCGACAGCCCGCATTGGTTAAGGAACTCGATGCGTTTCCATGGCGATATAGTTTACTCCATGTCCCCGCGTCTTAATTCCGGGCGGTCTTCGTAGTACGGGCCCATTGTTTTAGAGAACCCATACGTTTCTATGGCGATGTTTACATTATTTGTAATCTATGTTTTCATAGTGCCAGCCTAATTGAGGGCGGTTTTCGTAGGGCGAGCCCATTGGTTTAGAAAACCAATACGTTTCTATGACAATGTTTATTTTATTTTTAATCTACGGGTCTGCATCAAATCTAAGTCCTTTTATTACCGCTTATCTTTGGTAGCCGCCCTTGAGGATTTACTGTGGCGCTGCCTACTTCTTTTATATTACTACCGCACCTACTACTTCCATTCTACCGGTGCTAGGATGTTGTCGCTTCGAATCTCAAATAGGGGCACTCGTCGCTTTAAACTGTCTTGGAATCATCCGACCGTACCACAGCATACATAAATAGTGTATATTAAGGGGATATGTCATTTCAAGTATAACCGCCCTAATTCCATGGAGTATGTTTTTCTCTTTCATCATAAGTATTCTAGTCGGATTAATTTTCATAACATCAGAATTTTTAGTTACTATTCCATATAGGTATTATATTAATCTATATGTACCCCGCCAGGGGGTATACGGTTAGGTATCCGATTGGCGTCATTCAATCAGTCAACCTCAAAACTCTCAATGGGGGATTTAATAATCATCTCTTAGTTTACCATGTTGTGATTATTTTTGAGAATATCATTGTGTCCCAGTGTAAATTTCTCAGGGTTCACTCTCTATGTGCTTTATCTATCACTTCCTATCCTACATTTCTTTGTTATTTATTGGACCCTGGTTTCAGAGCATAAGTACACATACATCAGTTTCTATAGTATCACAGGTTCCCTGCTATAAGTGTCTACGATGGAATTCACCTAATGATTTTCTCCCAATCCTCTCTTGAATTGAGTCCACTCCTCACACTATTTAGGGTAGACATATAGAATTGTTCCCTCTTCTTCCTCTTGTCATCGCAGTTGCCTCCTCTTTTACTTAAAGTTATCCTCTCTAGTCCACACCATTTCAGATCCTCAATCTTATGACCGGCTACCCTCCAGTGTTCAGTGAGGGGTGCTCCAGTTTTCATAGTTCTGAGGGCAGAACGATGTTCATTCAGGCAAAGCCTGATTTCCCTGGATGTCTCCCCCACATAGGATTTCTGACAAGGGCATTGGATTAAGTAAATAGCATTTTTAGTCCTGCAGTTGATGAAACTTTTTATATTTACAGATCTTTCGTTTGCTACGATTTTACTCCCTTTCATGATGCTTGTACAGTTTACACAACCCCCGCAGGGATGTGTCCCTGTGGGTAGGGGGTTGCCATCAATAGTTGTTTGCAGGGTTTTCGGAGTCTCTCTGTACGTATGGACAAGAGAGTTGCGGATGGTTTTGTTTCTCCTAAATGAGAACATGGGCTTCGGAATGGGTATGGCTGTTTTATCAGCTAATAAGTGCCAATTTCTATTAATAATGTTCTTCACTTGATGACTCACTTGGGAGAAATTGGTGACAAACATAATGGGTTGTTGGTTTTGTTGGCTGTGATCTTTTGGTTTGAAGAGGTTTTCTCTATTAAAATATTTTGCACGTTTGTAGGCGTGCCTTACCATCCTTTTTGGATAGCCTCTCTCGACAAACTTCTCTTTCAGAATTGTTGCATGTCTATCATAATCTGGCATTGAGGTACAATTTCTTCTTAACCGAAGAAATTGTCCAAAGGGGATATTGTCCTTCTTTGATGCAGGGTGGTTACTGTTAAAATGTAGCATGCTATTGCTATCAGTGGGCTTGGTGTATAGTTCCACAGTTAAATAGCCCCCTGTTTCTTTGATTATGATGTCCAGAAATTCTACACGATTTTTGCTCACGTGTGAAGTGAATTTCAGGTTTACATCACCACAGTTAAGCCAAATTAAAAAATCATTCAAAGTCTCTATTTCACCAGTCCATATGAAGAATATGTCATCTATATACCGGCCCCATTCCGAGATGTTTTCATAGAATGGGGCCGTTGTATTATAGATGTGCTTATCTTCAAATTTGGAGACGTATAGGCAAGCCAGGCTCGGCGCACAGGTAGCCCCCATGCTGGTCCCCTTTGTTTGTCTGAACAGTTCATCCTTATACATAAAGATATTGTTTTTAAGGATCACAGTTATGCATTCTAAAATGAACGCTTGGTGATCTGTCATATCATGTTCATTACCACTCAAAATTTCTTCCATAATTTCTATGGTATCATCCTGTGGAATATTAGTGTATAGCGCTTCGATGTCCAAAGTCACTAACACTTGGGTTTCTGGATTAAAGATCAATCCCTCAACCTTCTTAATCATCGAGGTTGTGTCTTTGATGTAGGCTTTTTGCTTCTGCACTAAAGGTTGTAGGAAGACTTCCACATATTTACTTAAAGGCTCCGTAAGTGATCCTATGCATGATACTATGGGTCTCATCGGGGGGTCTGAAGTATCTTTGTGGATCTTCGGGAGACCGTATAATGCTGGAATTAGGGGATCTGTATTCAACATGAATGCAAATTCTTCTTCACATAAAATATCCTCATCCTTTGCTAATGTAAGCATTTTTCGTATGTCTTCCATCAGGGTATTCCATTCTTCCCTATTTGATTTTTGATAGTGTGACCTATTGTTTAAAAGTTTAAACATTCTATTGTCATAGTCTATGCTATCCATGATCACTACACTCCCTCCTTTGTCCGCTGGTTTTATTGTTAAGAGAACGTTACGTTCAAGTGCTTCTAGTGCTATTTTTTCTTCCTTGGTTAAATTAAAAGGTGTCCAGGTTTTTTGTTTAATCAGATTCTCTACACTTTTATCCACTGATCTCTCAAAGGCTTCCACATCTTTATGGACGGTATTAATTGATGGAGTCCAAGTGGATTTATTTTTTAGACCTGATTTATTTTCTTTAGGAGGTTTGTCTTTCCCATCGAAAAAGATTTGCAATCTTACCTTTCTGAAGAAATTTTGCAGATCCCTTTCGAGGGCATATCTATCTACAGGTGAACAGACAGCGTATCCTAAGCCTCTTGCAAACAGTTTTGTCTCTATAGGGGTCAACTGATGTTTGGAAAGGTTAACTACTGCTCCTTTTTGGGACTTCATTAGTCCCATTGTTTCTGACTTCTGGTACGTGGACGTTGAGGGTGTTGGGCTTGTGCATATTGGGATTGATGGTTGTAGTTGGTTCGACCTCTCCCTCTCCCTCGTTGTTGTCCAAATGTCTGATTGCGTTTCTCTAAAAAAGACAAACCTTCTTTCAGAATCGGTTGAGGTTGTTTGTTACTTTCCCCGTTTTTACTTTTTTCATTTATTGATTCACTTTCTGAGTCTGTACTTGTGTACGATGAATCAAAAAACCTAACCCTTTTTCTGGGTTGATTTCTGGGTTGGTTCTGCCACTGTCTCCGGGATTGGAAATGTTCCCTGGGACGCTCATAAAAGTCTTTCTGCAGATAGGGATAAACAAATTCGGGGTTGTAATTCTCTATATCTTTTTTCAATTTATTACTTTTCTTTTTGATTAGGTATTCGCTATACCCCGCTACATCGTTTTGGATCTCTTCTAATTTCGCTCTAGCATCCTCTAGTGCTGTACTCTGTTGTAATTGGCTCTCTAGATCTTCTATTTCTTTCCTTTCGATCACTAGAAATTCATTAGCTGTTTCTAATATTAGTAGAATCCAATCCCTACTGCACCGGTTGGCTACCAGTGTCCATTTTTCAATGAACTTCCTGTCTGTTATGAAAATCCCGGGTTCATTTGTCACCTGTAGGCCCTTGGGTATGATCCCGTTTTTACAGTACTCGACTAAGAACTCTGCATGGAGTTCCGCCCTTACGGTTTTCTTCTTTAGGTTCCAGAGCTTCTCCCATTGTTCTTCGTCAGATTTATCTAACCTGATAGTAGTGGTATTACGGGATTTGCTATTTATCAGTTGATTAAATTGATCTTCGGAAAAACTGTATGTTTTTATTCCTTCCATTGTTATAGAATACACTGAAGATTGTGTTGTGGAATTATAATTTTAATTTTAATTTTTAAACCACCCTGCTGATTTGCAGTGTAATTAAAGGCCTCCTCAGCTAACAAGCTGAGTATACATTTATAAACAAAGAAAGGAGGACCCCACACAGACTTATAAGGGACTGGGGGGAAATGATAAGTGTCAAAGGAAAAAAGTCCTGAGTAACAAGTGGAAATCACAAAAGTATATCCAGATTCAGTATTGCTCATCAGGGTATCTCACTAAAAACAGCATGCCCATTAAATAGGCGGGAAAGGCAAAGGTACAAATGCACATAGGGGACAAAGGTTCATAAGTGTGTGGCAGGCTATAAAGATGTCTGAGGCATATCACAACAAAAAAGAAGAAGAATTTAAGCTATAGTCATATTTAGGGCACATAATAACACATGTTTGGTAAAAGATCTTGTTTCGAAGATATTTTTATTATTATCAAAAACAGTTTGCACAATCAATTGTAATTTATAAACACCATTAAAAACAAGTTAAAATCCCATATTACATATAGGCAATTAGTTACTCATAAAAGAATTTTTTGATTTTTATGCAACATCATTAAAAAACATAAAGAATCACAAAGGTCGACGCGGCGTTTCGGTTTTTTTCTTTGAACACCTTCTTCAGGACTGATTCTAGACAATTAAGAAACACACAATTACCATACATTGTCACATTACTATATCTTAATCCAATACTATCTGTGATTTACATATTCCCATTGTACATGTGGTCATAGTAGCATCTACTTTTTATCTGCATTTCTCTACATTTTGCCCAGCCATATTAGTTCTTCTTTTTTCACATTAAAACAATGTTTTTTTCATGGTATCCCATGCATATTCCCATTCGGGTTATAAACATTTACTGACTTGTCGTACAATTTTTTACAACATATCCACTTTGTTTGCCTTTCCCTTGGAATTTACTATTCCACTGCTGTTTGACTCTCTTATTTAACCCACCTATGAAAGTCAGCCTACCTTATTCCAGAAAAGTAAAAGTGGCTCTACTGGAGGGTACTGACTATCCCAGAAAGGAAAATTCACCATCTGCCGTATTCAATTAACAGGTGTGAAAGACCTAGATAAAAGACATTTATTTTTATTTTTAGTCCTTCATCTTTTTTTATATTTACTTCAAGTTCTACCTGGCTGTGTATGGTTCCCAGACGTGCTGTCAGGAGAAAGGAGCAGGGAGGCCGACTCTAAGTTATAAGGTATTAAGGAGAGCAATAATGATGAAACCTAAACTCAGTGAACATGTCCTGAAGAGGCTGGCCTTGTAATAATAATATAGACCTGTATGTGGACAAAACAGATAATAGAAGTATAGCGCACTGAGTTGTTAAGGGTGGTGGAGTAAGAACAATAGACCACCTTTGTGAGGGATTAAACTAAGGATGGCGCAGTAATAGTAAGAGATAACCTTAGTGAGAGACTAAACAAAAAATGTAAGAAAAATTGAGAGCAATATAGTGTAGCTACATAGGATACAGCAGGAAGAGCGTATTATCAACCACTGAACTATATTTTCACAGATAACTACACAGTCACGTGACCATTCTCAAGTCAGGTGACAAGTTGTATGCTGTCCTTCGATCACACCAAAGAAGATCAAGATAACAGCAGCGTTTGATTCCCTATTGATTTGGTAAGAGACATTGATGCAAGCAAAGTTGATCATAATGCACATTAAATACTGAATAAGTGAGTGATTAATTGATTTTTGCAGGGAAAGAATCGCCTTACCCATGATCATTTACCGGTGGCTCCTCCTGGCAGCAATTTCCAACAAGAATAGAACAGACCAACAGGTATATGGTTAATTGCATTAACATCTTCGATAACAGAGGGAGGATAATCTATATATAACAACAAATACTAAGGGTTAAACCTGTGCCCCTAGGTCCAGAGATACGACCTGAAGCACGCCTGTCAATAGAGATGGCTATCTAATGAACATTGGTCCAGTACCCAAATTAAAAAGGTAGGGAACCATAACTAAACTGATCTGGGAACCATAAACAGCCAGGTAGAACTCAAAGGGGAAATAAGAGACGATAAATATAAAATGTCTTTTATCCAGGTCCTTCACACCTGTTAATTGAACACGGCAGTTGGTGATGTTATGAACACTGGTCCAGTACCGGAAATAAAAAGGTAGGGAACCATGACAAAACTGATCTGGGAACCATACATAGCCAGGTAGAACTTGAAGTAAATATAAAAAAAGATGAAGGACTAAAAATAAAAATAAATGTCTTTTATCTAGGTCTTTCACACCTGTTAATTGAATACGGCAGACGGTGAATTTTCCTTTCTGGGATAGTCAGTACCCTCCAGTAGAGCCACTTTTACTTTTCTGGAATAAGGTAGGCTGACTTTCATAGGTGGGTTAAATAAGAGAGTCAAACAGCAGTGGAATAGTAAATTCCAAGGGAAAGGCAAACAAAGTGGATATGTTGTAAAAAATTGTACGACAAGTCAGTAAATGTTTATAACCCGAATGGGAATATGCATGGGATACCATGAAAAAAACATTGTTTTAATTTGAAAAAAGAAGAACTAATATGGCTGGGCAAAATGTAGAGAAATGCAGATAAAAAGTAGATGCTACTATGACCACATGTACAATGGGAATATGTAAATCACAGATAGTATTGGATTAAGATATAGTAATGTGACAATGTATGGTAATTGTGTGTTTCTTAATTGTCTAGAATCAGTCCTGAAGAAGGTGTTCAAAGAAAAAAACCGAAACGCCGCGTCGACCTTTGTGATTCTTTATGTTTTTTAATGATGTTGCATAAAAATCAAAAAATTCTTTTATGAGTAACTAATTGCCTATATGTAATATGGGATTTTAACTTGTTTTTAATGGTGTTTATAAATTACAATTGATTGTGCAAACTGTTTTTGATAATAATAAAAATATCTTCGAAACAAGATCTTTTACCAAACATGTGTTATTATATGCCCTAAATATGACTATAGCTTAAATTCTTCTTCTTTTTTGTTGTGATATGCCTCAGACATCTTTATAGCCTGCCACACACTTATGAACCTTTGTCCCCTATGTGCATTTGTACCTTTGCCTTTCCCGCCTATTTAATGGGCATGCTGTTTTTAGTGAGATACCCTGATGAGCAATACTGAATCTGGATATACTTTTGTGATTTCCACTTGTTACTCGGGACTTTTTTCCTTTGACACATCTGGTTTTCTGCCACAGATAAAGCGATGAATTTGTCCCTTACTAACAACTTCAGCGCCTCCCACACCAATGAGAGGGGAGTACCCTCTATGTCATTGGTGCAAAGATAATCTCCAAGCACTGTGCACACAGCAGCCGTCGTGGAAGGCAATTGCAGCAACACGTCACGTAAGTCACCAACGATAAGCGCGGGGTTGAGTGCTGCTGACCTTAGCGTCAAAGAGATTATGGCCTGGTCCGAAAGAGATAATGGCACTGTGACCCTAGCAGTGAGTGTGGGGGATATAAGAAAATGGTCAATGTGTGCATACAATTTAGGTGCTGTTGAATAAAAGGTGTAGTCCCTCAATGAAGGGTGCAGGTGGCACCAGACATTGCAGAGCCCCCCACCCTTCGTCAGCCAATGAAGGCCTTCATATGAGAAGACTCCTGCTTTTGAAGAACGCGGGGTAGAGCTGTCGAGAGTGGTGTCCATAATCAAACTAAAATACCCCACTATCAACAGTGCTGCATCCAATGTCGCAAGCACCAATGCAGGCGCATTGAAAATAAAGGGTTCTTGTCATTCATTCGAGGCATAAATAAAAGCCAGGGTAAAGGGAACCAAACCCCACTGTATGCACACTACTAGGAGGAGCCCCTTTGTTTCCGCTATCATAGAAATTACCTTGCCTCTAAACTTTTGGGACAAAAGGATAGCTATCCCATTCTTCTTAGTGGGGCCCGAGGACCTGAGCTGGCAGGGAAACCAACGGGAGTGCATGTGAGTGTTGTCCTTGGGGATCAGGTGAGTCTCTTGAAGTAAACATATGTCTCCCCCCGAGCGCTGCAAGAGACAGTACTGCTGCATTCTCTACTCGATTATTCAATTCCGAACATTAAGGCTGAGTATCTTTATTTCCGTAGGCATGTCCCAAGGGGAAGAGCGTGTCGCAAAGCGTGCCTTAGCTGGAGGCATAGTAGGAAATGCAAGAAGACTAAAAGAATAAAAGAACTTGCACAGAAATTTGGCCAGTCGGAACTTAGGCAAACAATTCGAATACCTTCACTGAGGGATCACAGCTACCAGATGAAAAAGCTGAAGAGGAGTATCTGCGCAGTTGGCATCCCTCCTGACTTTGTCTGCCCTAAGCTCTCCTGCCTGGCAGTCTTCTGGGAATTCAGGGAGTTTCCGGTTTGTGTTTCTCAGAGGTTTTCTCTGCCTTGCACCATTTGTGTTACTTGTATCATGTGTCATCCGGGAAATCGGGCCTCACCTCCGGAGCCGCCTCTTCCTTAAGACCCATGACCTCAAGGGTCTTGCTAAGGGATCTTGATTTCCGTAGCCTGCCCTTCTATCGGAAGAAGAGGCGGAAGGGGTGCCGCATGAGTACGATATCCCTTTCTCCCTGAGGTGTGTCGTGACCGGGTGAAATTCTCTGCACTTGTGGAGAGTAATCACGGACAAGTCCTTATACAATATCAGAGTATGGCCCCTGAACTGGACCGTGTGGGCCACACTCGCCCCGCGAAGAATCAATTCCTTAATTTCAAAGTCATGCACACTCATGTATGTCCGTAGGAGGTGCGTTTCCAGTTCTGGGCAAGCCAACTCTATGGAACCGGTCCAGTTGAATATCTATTTCTTTGGGCTACCACAGAATGTGTTGAAACAAAGCCCCAATGTAGCCCCTCAGATCCTCTCCCTCCGCTTGAGCCGGCATCCATCAGATACGGATGTTGTTCCGATGGGACCCGTTTTCTAAGTCCTCTGCATGCGCCTGAAGCTCTTCTTCTTGTTTCTTCAACTGGAGAATCTCCTGCTGCATCCTTTTTAGTTCCTCATCTCTTCCGGATTCGCAGTCCTCCAGCATGGCTACTGGGTCTCCCACTTACTCCAAGTCTCGACGCACCTCCTTTAAGTCTGCAGGAAGCTGCAACTGCATAGCTTGTAAGTCCTCTCAAAGGAATGAGAAAAGCGATGCCATGAATGCTTTCATGGCCAGCCCGCCCATTTCCTCATTCTCCGCCTAGTGGCCGCTGTGGGGCGAGGGGGAATTTGATGAAGCCCTAGCAGCCCATCCCACTGAAAAACGCCAGGACCCTCACCGTTACGGTTCCAGAACCTCCTCCATATGCAAAAAAAGGCTTATAAACAGACCCTCCAGGATTTCGCGATTTCGCGTTTTGCCGCAAAATCGGCACTTTTGTAAAAATGCCATGATTTTTACAAAAGTACCTACGAAATCGTAAGGTGATTGGGCACTGAAGGAGACACCGTTGACGTAGGATTATTGCTAATTTCTCAACACTGGAATAAAAGTCCATTGTAGCAAACATGCACTTAGACAGGCTGTCTCCCCCTAGAATGAGGCTAATGGTTCGTCACACTGATTGAGATATTAGCTTTGTCTTGTGCTAAATACAGACCCGCGCTATGGCAAATGGAGCATGTGCGCGAAGTGCATGCAAGGATTAAATGGTCTTTCTGTCCGCTGTGGGCAGCTGGAGATGCACAGATGCGCCCGTCGGCCCTTCTTCCAAGACAGACATCTCACTTCAGCTGATACGTCGCCAGAGGGCTCGCTCACTCATCCCTTGGCTGCGAACACATTACCTCATTCACCTCCCGTGTAAAACTCGCTCCAGACATTACTTTGTAAGCTGAGACAATGATCACACAAGCGTGACCATCAACTTGTACCAAAACTCACCTTCCTGCCACATGTTTAGTTAGCGAGAGAATTATGGGATTCCTTCCTCACGGAGGAAGACTGATATATGCCTAGTAGAGGAATTAAATTGTTCTGAAGGTAACAGTTTACAGCAATTAGGACAGCATGCCGTTTTACAATTTTTTTGTTTTGTTAGTTTTATATAGCGAAAACTCGACCAGGAGGTATCAGAGCACTTTACACGAGCACCAGTTTTGTTGCAGATGGACACATTCATGTTGTTAGGCACGGGGAGATTAAGTCATTTGCCCAGAATCACAGGATGTTGAGCGTCCCTGCCGAGACTCGAGAAAAAAATGTGTCAAATGTTATTATAGTCATACTATGCAGGGCGGTCCGCATGCCTACCAGGGTGCTGTAGGTCGTAACTGGCATAGCAGTGTATCCGGGAGATGAGTACCTGCCATCTTTAGAGTAACAGTGGCTCCTCGGAAAACACTATACGTTTGCTGAGCCCCACCATGTTTCATTTGGCCGCTAAGCAAATTTTTGTGTTTTTTAAAAAGAAAATACCCAAATTGGAAGTTTGTATTGGAAAAGCTAAAAACTAATTGCCGAGGCACTATGAGAGTTTCCTGTGATGGTGTGGGGGCTATTTTAATTTTTTTCTGCTCAGGAATGCTAGACTTTTCATGGTGGTCCTGAAAAGACAAAATGGTATGTCAGGGCGGCTGCCCAAATAGGGCACACAGTCTGTGGTCCATGAGGCTGTCAGTCTAAGATTTCCATTGGCAGAACCAGCAGTTTCTCCGCTGGCAGAAACATGGCTTTTTGCCTGACTCATAGCAGAGTGGGCAGACCCTCAGTCAGACCCTTCAGGATTTCGCGATTTCGCGTTTTGCCACGAAATAGGCACTTTTGTAAAAATGCCGTGATTTTTACAAAAGTACCAGCGAAATCAGCATCATCATGTCACGGGCCAGAGCTGCCGACTTATGAACTGGGGAACCAGGTTGGAATACCATTTCCCATGGGTTGCTACCAGCCCAACTTTTATGGGCTTTTCAGAATCTATACTAAAGCAAATGGAGGATTTGATTTCCAAGGGATAACAGCCTTCACCTATGGGCTGCTTCCTCTGTTCCATATCCCAGGTTGCCTATTACAAAGCGGAATACTCTGCTAAAACAGTTTCCATTGATTTAAGGCTGAGAATGAATGATTATGAGCAAAATAAAGTGCCGCAAAAATGCAGCTAAATTTCCATATTTGTGCCGCTAAATTTCCATATTTGTGCCGCTAAATTTGCTAATCCATGCCACTATATCCTGGGGGGTCTGTATAAAGAACCTCTATCAGGCAGAACCTGTGAGGGAGTGCTAGGCAATCACGGAGTTTAGTCCAGAAAGTGGTGACGCCCCCTGGGGCTGTGACCCTGTGAGTCAGGAGCACTCAGGGTACCACCCCACAGCCTGGCAGCCAGCCCATCCTTCAGCACCACCATGGCAGACCGAGATCTTCAACAGAGATCTAGAGGGTCAATTCCCTATCAAAGCCCCGCCCTCAGTGCTTGCCGTTCCAAATGGATGACCCTGGAGTGTCCCAACACCTAAGGGTCTCCGCCTCAATAGCGTCGGGGCTATTTGATTCCAGTAATGTAGCCAGCCCTCGTACTCTCCCTCCAGAGACCAAGAGTAGGCGACTACACCCCAATGGGGGACATCCAAAGAAAGAGAAGCTAAAATCCAGGCGCTGGGTACTTGGTTGAGGCCACTGCCCCTGGTAATCTCTCTGCGCCCTGTGGACCGGCAGGGCCTCCTCCTTCAGTAGGGCCAAATCTTCACTGTGCCCCACTTGCTGGAGGCTCTCTTCGATGCTCCCGCCCCATCTTCAGGTCAGATACCCCGCACAGGGTGTTCAGGAATTCCCAGGAGCCTGGGGGCCTCAGTTCCCCCCAAAATGTATCACATGGCTTCTCCCCAATAGTCTGCACGTGGGAGCTGTTCCCCACTGTGCCTTTCTGCAGGTACCACAGTCAGAGTCTAGTTCAGTTCTGGGCCACTCCTGGGCTGCCTCTCCTCCAATGCCGTGAACTAGGTAGGAAACCCCTGACCCGGGGTCCCCACTTGTTCCAGTCTACTTGCGAGAGTGCTGGGGATGAGGGGGTCACACTGACTATATGTCCTCATTCCCCCCTGTACTGGCAGAGTAGTGATGCAGACTACCTCCTTCTCGTGCGCCGCAAGGTCTGACGACCATCTGCCTCCACACCACCACTGCCTCCCCCAGGGCTCGTCTGGTCTTGCGGCCGCAGCAGGACACTGCCAAAAGCAGTCCCCTACAGTAAGCACAGGGAGGCCGCCGGCTCTTATCAGTGCCACCACCACACTGACCCTGCAGCTGGTAGGCCCCAGCCCCTGGAACCACCATCAGGCGTCTTCGGCCGCACCCGGGCCTTCGTTATGGGAGTGGGGGGGCTCCTCTCTCCCTCCAGAGCTGCTCCTTTGTTATGGGAAACCAGACGGTCAGAGCAGCCTCCTCAGCCGGCAGGGCTACATATCCAGCGTCAGTGGTCGCTGAATCCGCAGCCGCTTCACCATCTCACACCAGGCAGCTGATGCCCCCTCCTGCTGCCAGCCTGCCACATGGCCAGCAGGCCCCAAACTCGGACCCAACGCTGGGCTACCTCAGCTACTGGCAGGCTCTCATCTTTACGGGGGCTTCCAGCGCTCTTTGGTGCTACTCCCTTGTGCTGAGGAGTAAGCAGGACAGCACAGTCTGCAGCAAATGATTGGCAGAGTCGCACAGACCAGACCGCACATCTCACCTGACGTCCCCTGAAAACAGCCATTTTGGCCATTTTGGAGGTATGGAATAAGGGGCGGGTGTTATCAATTGCGTTTTTGCTTGAACTTGAAATGCTTCCAAATGTTGTTTAAATGACTTCCCGGAGGGAATAAACACTTTTTAAGGCCCCAGAGTGAAAACATTCTATCACTTTTACTTATTCTCCATATCATGTGCTTAGACCCCCGGGAAGCACAAAAATCACTTTCCTTTTAGCTCCCAAAGTCATGATCCACATCCAAATGTGAGAAATAGTTGAAAGATACAGCATTTGAAAAAACTAAACATTTTGGGCCAGATGTAGGTGAAATAGATTTACCGATTTTAAATTACCGAATTTTACCGATTCGGTAATTAAAAATCGGTAAATCTATGGGGTCGACATGTAGGTATTCCAGATGTGCAGGAAGACCGAATCGGATGATTTCGGTATTTACCGATTCGGTAAATACCGAATCGGTAATGCCCATTCATTCCTATGGGCTATGAAGCCCATAGGAATGAATGGGCATTACCGATTCGGTATTTACCGAATCGGTAAATACCGATTTCCACAAGGGTGCAGGGGGTGTCACTTTGACACCCTCTGGCACCCCGAAAACAGGCTCGGGTGCCATGTGGCAGGCATACATGCCCTAAGGGCAGGTCTGCCTGTCACATGGCATAGGTGTGCATGCACAATTGTGCATGCACACCGGAATCGGTATTTTACCATCAAATTTATTTGATGGTAAAGTACCGATTTGGTAAGGCTCCTGGGACTCTGAAGAGTCCCACCTACATATGGGTGGCTCAGATTCGGTAAATTTACCGATTTTTTATTTTACCGAATCGGTAAAATTACCGAATCGGTAATTTTACCGATTCGGTAAAATAAAGCCCCCTACATGCCAATCACCTATTTACCGATCGGTAACGGCCGAAAATACCGATTTTCGGCCGTTACCGACCGACCTACATCGGGCCCTTTGTTCCTTCCCTTAGTAGGGAGTTGTAGTGTAGTTCCTTTTATCCCAATAGGCTCTGCGCATTGGAATAATATCTTCAATAGTATAGACCTAGGGCAGAGGTTAACTAGGTCTTCTACCGACGATATTAGACTTAAAGTTTTGTGTTTGCCAGCTAGCTCAGAGTTCACTAGAAACTTTCTTGAATAGGCAAGGAGGATTTTAACCTCCCTGGATAGACAAGAAGGGATTTAGTTTCTGACAACCATAGAACATGACAACTTTGCTCTCCCCTAATCAAGAGTGTATCTCTAGAGTCGTGTGAAAACAAAAGACAACTTATTTTACTCAGTCAGTTCAGTGCATTCTTAGTTTCACCAGATTGTAGAGAAAAGGAAGAGACGGGCGTGTTCAATAAAAGATGTTATTTATTGATCAGTCTCTTTTCTCGTACAAGAGAAATGAATCGCTATTATTGCAATACTTATAGTTAAGTAAAGTATAGTTAAGTAAAGTGCATACAGTAAAGACAGAATTATAAAATAATACTGTAAAAGCATTGATATGGTTTCTGAGCCATATGATACTTTAAAATGGATAAAATAGATACATACATATATACATTTGACTAATCGTACTCAACTGGTGCTTCTAACCAGGCCTACCCCAGTGTACCTGACCTAAGCCTAATACGTGGGCGGGAGTAGATAAGTAGCAGTTTAAGTTAAGTTTGTTTTGCCAAGGGACTGACTCAAGAATTCTCTGCAAGGGGTTATTCAGTTCTGTACCTGAGATCTAGAATGGTGGAGGGCTAGAGCTGGATTTCTCGGCAGGAGAAAGGCAGCGTCTCATTCTCAGCGCGTCAGGAAGGCGGGGCAGCGCCTGTGGGCTTCGCTCTCTGCTGGGCTCCTCGGCAAGTCTCGCTGCTCCAATCTCGTCACCACCGCGTGTGTTTGCTTAAGGCAATGTCGGTAATATTTATACCTGAAAGGTGCCGAGATTGACGTAAGGATGGACATATATACGTCAATAAGGATGTCATACGAATGGGTTCGTTCGCACATTCTTTTACTGAAGTTCTCGGTGAAATCAAAACAATGGCTACGGGAATTTAACAGGTCGCTGTAGGTTTGATTTGTTTTGAGAACTCCGTATGCCTTATCAGGGGCTGGAGGAATATCGCTTGCCTAATTAGATGGCATGCGTTATGACCTAATCAGATAACGCGCTTCTGTGCCGTGGTGTGGCTTAATCAGATAACGGTTTTTGCACCGTTGGATGGCTGCTAGTTAATTATTAACCAAACCAGGGTCAGGAATAGGGGAATCGATACAGTACCTATAGAAATACATCACACCCACTCCACGTAGACTATGTCCATATTTACAAATCTAGGCATAGTGAAACTAGTAGCGTTTGTGTATACCGTACCACCCCAAAATACATTCATATGCATACTGAAAATTGGAATTATGAAATATACGAAACACAATCACATGTACTATATGCACAGGCAGTATAATAATGCTAAACATAGAACGCATATTTTAAACTCAGCATGAATAAATTCAAAAACTACACATGAAATGGCTCTTAATACAGAAGAAAAGTGCGAGACCATTTCATCACAATCATAAAGTTTTGTATGGAAATGCTAGAGGGTAGCTAATGTCTCTTGACTACCTAAAATAGAAATTCAGTTCTCTAAGAATAATGTCTACTTTAAGCAGAAGATAAGTGTCCCAAAAAATCGTAAATATTTTGGAATTGGGGAAAAAGGTTCTCGCTGTCTGAAAAACTGATGAGAAAAAATTCCCATATCGCTTTTTAAAAGTTGAAGGCCAAATTCAGGATGTAGGGAACTCCGAGTGCTAGCTTGCTCAAAGTCATTCTTTCTGCTCGGGTGAAAACATCATATCATTTAGACTGTTGAAAAAACTGTCAACCGCTTCTTGCGAAAGTTCCACTAACTCGGAAAAAGTTGTTACCATGCATTCATGAGCATGATTGCCTTCATTGATGTTTTGATCAGCATAGCTGACTGAAGGTCGTACCTGATCGATGCTGCTTTCATCTTGTACTTCACTACCCCTCAATCGTAGTGGTGAAGTCTCCACGAATGCCGTCATCAGGATAGGTAGCCGCTGGGGACAGCACAATGTATGAGCCGTTACCGGACCCAACAAGGTTTCTGCGTCCATTGGCACATCCGATTGTAGTGCCAGACAGGTGTCCAACACGCATTCTTCGCCACATAGCAAGCACCTTAATACAGGCATAACACAACGTTGCCACATCGGTCTAAATGAAAGAAACCAAGTCATGTTCAGGTCCCGAAGCCATGCTAGTCCAAGGACTTTAGTTATGCGGTCCCGGTAGCCAATGGCTAGGATCGTTTCTTCCCTTGTCGCAGGTGTTTTGTCTGTGACATGGTTTGCCATAGCGAAATAACAGGATCAAAAATAGGATGCCTTCCACTAGTCCCAAAAGGAGAGGAAGTCCGCCAAAAATGGAATGGACAAAGTCTGGAAAAATACCCAGGATGGATTTGAATGGTGTTAAAGCTCCTGAAAACACTGTCTTAAATACACTTAAGACACCACTGGTATCAGAAATATTTAAGGTTTCGTTCAGTATTTCTGCGAAATGTATGGGGGAATTAGTTGATAACAATGAATGAATCTCTGCCGTTGTCCTTGCAACTTGGAGATCATACGTTTCTTTTGATGACGTTAGCCTGGTCGGCATCTGTAGGAGCACTGTCTTCATTCTGCTTAAAGTATAAATTCGAATAGAAGCAATTTTCAAGTTGGGCCATAACCTTGCCTCCCTGTCTGGAGAATCGTTCGGGAACAATACTCGTTCACAGCACATGACCTTCCTAGTCACGGTTATGAGATAAGGTTTTCCGGGCAGCAAACTACAACATCTGCGATCTACTATTAGAATGTAACTCCTGTTCGAGAGTCTCCTAAAGAATGGTTCTATTTGTGTTGCAGGTGTGCCTAGCTGGTAACATGAAAGGTTATTTGAAGTCCCTTCACAGGCTCCATGCAAGCTAATACCCTGACACAGAAGTGTACCGCTTAGTGATCTTGCACAATTATTGCCACTAAGAAACACTTTCTGGCCTTTATTACTGACACATGCGTGTGTATACGGCAAGTTCCATGTTGACTTAATGTACCCTTTACCCAACCTTTCATACTGGCCTGCCTGTATATATTTTTGGCAGTATTGAAACTGGAAAGTAGTTATCGGAATATTTATTATTCCATGTATTATCCATTCAATGACAGGTCGTTCTAACATTGTCAATGGTAATCTCTCAAGTTTTTCAATGCTCAGAATTGTATAGTCAGCACCCTTCTGTGCCAAACTGATTTGTTTATCAGTAAGGTTAAAGATATTAAATAATGACGTTGTGTTGATTAAACGCCAAGCCACATAGCCTGAACGCAGATTTTGTAACGTCCAGCCAAGCTGTACAATAGAACGCAATTGGGACTGACCGTGTTGTAACATCAGTAAGTCTTGCGATATTATATCGATTGCTGAAGACACAATGCTGTCCAGAGAATATATTCTGGAGGACAGAGTCATTAACCCATTGTCCACCACAGAAAGTGATTTTTCCAAATTAATACGGTTAATTTCCCGTTTTTCTCTGCTGTCTCAATTTGAGTTTCTTTCCAGGCTTCGTTATAAGCTGCATATATAGAGGCCGCTATGAAACGTTTTTGACGCTGTTTGCGTGGTCCCATAATGAAATCACGCAAATCAGCACCTTCTGTAAGTAAAGTTAGGTGTTGCTTAATTTCAGCCAGTGTGGACGTTTGTAGCCATTGAAGGCAGAGCTTGCCCACGCTGTAGGTGGTTACTATCCCTGGATGTTGTCTTTGGGAATATCTAGGGTCTGGCCTGGTCAATGTGAACCCCTGTATTTTGTTCAGGAATCTGTCTTGACAGTTATTTGTATCTGTGGGCCAGATCAACCATTTTTTCCATTCAGGATGTGTTCTGTTTTGGTTTAATATATGGTTTACGTCTATCTCAACATCTATAGAGCTATTACTGTTCACTGCTGGCTTTGGAATAGACGGTTTGTTTAAATCTTTGATTTTGGCTAAGCCAAGACAGGTAGTTTGTTGAATAGTGTCGTTCAAAAATATAATTTGTTCTGGGATCATGCAGGCTCTAAACAATGATTCTATACCTTGTACTTGCCAATCTCTTGTACCCCAAACAGTTTTTGCTTCAATATTATTGTTCCAGAAATCAAAACCAAATGTATTCATTTGCTCAAAAAATGAATCTGAATATATCAATTTTGTGTTTGTAAGCATGGTCTTCATACCTGTCTTATTTGACAATTTGAAATAAAATGTTTCTGCTTTACTTGTGTTAAACCCTGAAAAGTATGAATATTTATCATAAAATGTTTTCGAGCTACCTTTTGGAGGAGTAGCACAATGTTCCCATTGGTTATAATTTAAAACATTTCTAGGTTGTGCAGATTTATGTAGATAATGGTTACCATAGTGGTTGTAGCAGAACATCTGATCATAATTAGACGAACCCTACAAATAATCATGTTCTGTAAATTTAGCAGACATCACAAGATCAGACATCATATCATTAATACTTTCAAAGTCCCAATCATCAGCAAATGTGCTTGGTTTTACAAAGTCACTCAATGAGATCTTGAATTGGTATGGATACTTCAGGATTTCAACCGGACCATAGATTTCATAATCAGTTTTGTCCCATGCTACACCGCCTGGTATAGGGTTGGCTGTGAAGTTCACTGAAGAAAGTTCTCTTTTCTCGATGTGTGAAGATGTGTGTGGTTTAAGGACCAAGTTGATTTTCTGGCTTGCTGTGTCCATTTTAGCATATTTTCCTTCAATGAAATGTCCCAAGCATA
Source organism: Lissotriton helveticus (assembly GCF_964261635.1). Taxonomy (NCBI): domain Eukaryota; kingdom Metazoa; phylum Chordata; class Amphibia; order Caudata; family Salamandridae; genus Lissotriton; species Lissotriton helveticus. Next base: position 1,732,467,515 of record NC_136057.1, on the reverse strand, counting down.
GTACCATGATGAGCCAAAGTATGAGGATAAATGCACCTAAGGCCACCCAAAATTCAATCCATGGAGAAATCAGATAGGTTTCTTTCAGCTGTTGAAAAAGTTCCTTAGCTTTATCTTTAAAAGTTTTTGTTGATGGCTATTTCTTAGATTCACTCAGATCTTCAGAGAAATCATCGAAGTTGATGAAGTAGCCGGATGCTGTTCTGTCAGTTGTTCCAATTGCTTCTGGATTACTTTTTGCTTTTGGATTTTGCTTTGTTTCATTAGCAAAGTCTGTAGTTACATCATCATAGGTTGTTGTTTCTTGATGAAAAGCTTTGATTTGGGTTTTAAGAGGTTCAAGTTCCATTGCTTTGTTGCATAGTCCTTGTTGTTTCACTGTAGGCATTTCGAATGTGATTAGCCTCTTAGTTTGAACCTCTGTATTCGTAGCAAACATTGGTGTTCTGCTACTTCTTGGGAGTCCACTTGGCCTACTGTTTGTTATCGGCCACATGATTGTGGTTTTACCAGGTCGATGGATTCAACTCTGTTCTCCTTTTTACCAGCAAGGGGCGGTAGTACTACTGATCTTGTCCCGTTGATAGACAAGACAGGAATTGCTTTCCTGTAAGAAGGCCCAAATTCCTTCTTTACCGCGATCTTCTCTCTGACTAGATCCCCGACTTTTGGAATCCAGACAGGTCTTGCTGGGACAGGTGGTTTCTCTTCAGTGGTTGTTGGCTGTTGTTTCAACTTTATGTTGCTCAGGTCTTTTCTTGTTTCATTTAAGTCCTGCAAAATAGCCAAACGATCTTTGATATCAAAGATTTTGTCTTTAACCACTGAAGTCTGACTATCAAGATCTTGGATCATCATTCTAGTCCCGAACAATAGTTCGTACGAACTGAATCCTTTCAGAGAATTTCTTGGCAGGTTATTTAGACTACGTTGGACACTTATTAAATGTTTGACCCACCCAGCTCCCGAACCTAATACCTTTTCCGTTATAGATAGCTTTATGCCTTGGTTTTTTCTTTACACCATCCCGTATCCCTCAGGAAGGAAGTGAGAAGAGTCCTGCTATGCAATGCTCATTTGGCCATGCTTTCCCATAAGCTTGAGGGCTAAAGGGAAAATATTAGTCAAAACGTAGCATGCTCCTAGCGTATATGCCATTATAGACTCGCAAATCTTTTTATAACAGTCCAGACGTCAGCCGAGCGCTGGGGTCTACATTATAAGTGAAAATTAGTCTTTTTATGTTAATATGACGCTTTTTTCATGATGGGTACTTTCTTATTGTTGTTGTTTATCTGGAGCGAAATGCCATGGCAATAGTCCTCCTCGCTCGCCACTGCGATCTCTGTTACAGCCTGGACAGTTTTTAGCAATAATGTGATGATGCAGACTCATGCCTGGCCACCAGTACACTGATTGTAATTCTTCTAGGGAATCTTTTAGCTTGAGGTGTCTAAGACCCTCACCCATATGTGCGTCTGCGATTAACAAGCCTCTCCTGTCCATGTTTGGAATTACTCTGTCCCCCACTCCAGGGATTCGAGCAAAAGGAACGGAGTTTGCATCGATTATGTATGTATAGTTGAGTGGGTAATTGATCGGTAGCGCTGAGCAGTCGCCCTTTAATGACGTTTTCACCGCCAGCACTGTTTCACCATCAATGTGTTTTACTGTACGCTTTTTTGTAGCTACGGAAGCTGATTTAGTTGCTACCGCTGTGGCTGTCTCAGCCAATGAATTCCCTGCAACGTGAACGCCATCACGCTGATGACTCACTGAATGTATCACGTGAGTTTTTGGTAGTTCTTTCTTTAAAAGAACTACTTGTTCCCAAAGCGCTTTCTGCTTTATTGTGGCACCTGTGTCATCTTTGTAACCATTCTGAATCCATTTCTGCAAATCGGTATTGTATGATTTGACGCAGTAATACGAATCGGACACTATAAGTGTCTGGAATTCGCGATCGGCATTATCTAGCGCCATTTTTAATGCTATTATTTCAGTCTGTTGTTCTGAATTAGTTTCTACTGAGTGTGTTTTTATTAATAGAGGTCTCATTTTTCCTCCACGCCATACTTCTTTTGTAATTTCACATGTGGGGTTGTACGCTTGTTCTCCCCACTCAGGTGGTTGAGCATGGCCGTCTGTATAAATTACACAGGCGTACTGTCGTAAGGGCAGAATGTCGATTGGCAGAGGGTATTGTCTCTCATATTCTAGATATTTTAATTCATTCAATTCTGGATCAAAATAGTATTTTACTTTGTCCGTAGCAATTGAATTTACCCATTGTATCCATTCTGGATTCAATGCTGTAGTCGGTAAATTACATGGGGTTGTTAATGCCTCAAAAGCTGATTCTGCTGTTCTGACTGTAATACGTCTACCGTCAGATTGGTCTTTTTCTCTTGCTACAGCCGTTTGAACCGCATGAACAATGTTTTCTTTAATGCTGAACGTTTTTTCAGCTTCTGTGTACAAGTGTGATTTGTATGCAATTGGTACCTTTTCTCCCTCATTAGAGATCAGGTATGTGAATCCGCATCTTCCTGGGATGACTCGAATCACAAGGTTGCGTGTGTTATCACGTGTTTGTAATTTTGTTTTAATTAACATGTCTGTTTGTAAAGATCTCAAAATTTCTGTGTGTTTTTGAGTCCAATTGATTCTTTTAAAATCTGGTTTTATTAGATCATAAAGGGGTTTGACCCTTTCTGCGTAATTTATAATGTAAGTTCTTCCGAAATTCAGGAAGCCTAGAATTGATTGTAGGTTTTTCAGTGTTCTAGGTGCTTGGATTACAGCACAGTTCTCTAGGAAATTGTCAGCCAGGCTTTTGCCTTCACTTGATAGTTCATATCCTAAAAACAGGACTGTTAGATGGGCAATTCTTGACTTTTTAAAGTTGAATTTGTAACCCTCTGCTGCGAACCCAAGTATTATGGTGTTCACTCGCTTCAAGTGAGTATCCAAGTCATCATCTGTTAGATAGATGTCGTCGACATAAGATAATGCCTCGTTATCATATGTTTGTAGTAATTCTGTTACTCTCGCTGAGAATAATCCTGGGCTGTTCTTGAACCCCTGGGGCAAACGACAGAAATTCTTTTGCGTGCCATTTATTGAGAACGCCGTCAAATATCTGCTCTCTGGTGCTATATTTTGACAAAAGAATCCATTAGAGATGTCTAATGTTGTTTTGTATTTTTTGCGCACTATGTTATTCATTAGTGCAGCACTATGCAAATTTTGTACTGCAAAGGTTTTGCAACATGAGTTAAGATGTCTGTAATCCAAAACAAGACGATATGAATTGTCTGGTTCGGAGACAGGAAACAAAGGGTTGTTCATTTGTGAGGTGCAAGTTTCAATCACCCCCTGGTATTCAAGTCTTTTACCTGTTTTTTAGCTTCTTGCTTAATCGGGTACTGCCTCTGTGCAGTAGGTTGTGATTTTAACTGGATTTTGTGAGGAGGAGAGTCCTCATCCCATCCCACATGATTTTTATATAAGGCAGGGGCTTGAGCTACTGCCCACTTTCTTGCAAGTGTATATTTTTTATGAATTGGAATATGGTTTGAGAAGGCAGGCATAATTATTTCTTCGCCATGTGGGCACTCCCTGACAAACTCTGGTGGCCAGTCTCGTTCAGCTAGAAGGATGTCATAGCCCTTGGAGAGATTATCCCAAAATAGACCCCTTATTTTTCTAGTCCTATCCCCCTCTATACGTAATGTTATTTCATATATTTTATGAGGTTTGCTAACTCTGGTATCGGCAGTTTCCACCTGAATGTATTCATTCGTGTCCACTGTCTCCAGATGATTCATAAGGACTTTGCGAGCTATGCTCACTTCTGCTGCGCTGTCTAGTATTGTCTGAGCCCATTCTCCGTTTTTCAGCTGTGTCCTCAGTATTCTCGGCATGATTTATTACTTTAATACTGGCTACCTTCTTCTTTGGAAATTGTAATTTTTTATTTTGATGAGCAGGTTCCTTGTCTTTGGACTTGACATGCTCTTCCCTGTGTTCTGATCGTCCTCTTCTTTCGGATTTCTGCGAGGAAGTCTGAAAAGATTGAGAGGGACGTGTATCAATATCTTGATATCTATCAGGTTTTTTTATATTATCCCTATTTCTAAGGTTGTATTTTTTCACAGAGGGCTCCCTTTGGGGAGACTTGCGTCCTTGGTCAGGAGATCTTTCTCTCCGCCGAGGAGACCTTCCTCTGGACTGGAATCTTTTTTCTTTAGGATTGGATTGTTTATTTCCATCCCAGCTCTTTTTTTGAGTGTTTAAATTATTTTTAATAAATACCTTTTCAGGACTTTCAACTAGTTGGGGTTTCACTGGTATTCCACCCAAACTATCTCTTCCTAGTTCTTCATAGGATTTTTCTATGATTCTGGCAATTTCAGATGGTTGGTCTGCTATATTTGTCTCTTTTAACCTCTGGCGGATCGCCACATTTGCTGCTTCTCCCTTTATGTTGGCTAATAATATTGCCGAGACCTGCTTGAAGTCTTTCAGTAATTTCATACCGAGAGTTAAAGCGGGTTCTGGACCGTATTCATCTTGAATCTGTTTTAGCACATCTGGTATTACTGACATGGATGGTACACCATGTGTTTTTGTATAAATGGAAGCAAAGACTGTTCCCCAAGTGTCACAGTCCTCCACATGTGGTGTGATTCCCATTGGAAGACAGATAGTCAGAATCCTATGTTTCTCAACAGAGGTGGTATCTGGGAACACAGCCTATATTTGAGTGATTTTTTGTGCTAGCCAGAAAGGTATTTGTTCCCGTTTTGCGGGTACTTTACCTAGACAGGACTGTATGTTCTGTGGTGTAATTTTATTTGTGTTCCCCTGATGAGGGGTCAGCTGTGGAATTTTAATTGCTGGTTGGACTGTTGAAGTCCGCATTACATATTGGACTAATTGTCTATGTATTTTTATTAATTGTTTTAGCTGTGCTAAAAGGTCTGCTGCAGGCATTTCTTCAATGTCTGGATGTGGTGTGTATCCGGCTAGAACCGGCCACGTCGCTCCTGGTCTACCTAGTGGACCGAGCCTGGTGATGTGATTATTATGTTTTAGGGCGCCATTAAACAAGAGCAGGTGCTCTTGGAATTTGAGTGGTATTTCCACCTCCTCGAAAGGAGTGTACTCATTAGGAGGTTCCTCTATTTTGTAATAGTGGAAGTCCTTTGTTACAGCGTTTGCTGCTGGAAAGTTTATCCATGAATAGAATACCTCTGTCTGCCGATATTCGTGTGCCTCAATTACGAATATGACTGTACCACCTCTTGGTGTCAGTCCATTTTCTATAAGTTTTAAGGTTATAGATTTTCTTATGTTGACCGGGATGAGTATTATATCCGGGTCATTTTGCTGCATAGTAGTATCAGCTGCTATGAGTTCTGCTGCTATTCTAGCTGTCTCCCTTTCTACTTCACTGTCTGACATTTTACTGTTAGAAAGGTTATTTTGTTTGTTTGCTGATCAGGTTTCCACGGAAACAAAGATTAGATGCACAATATTTTGGAACAGTGTATCCTTCAACGTTGAATAAACCAAGAACCATACATAGGAGTTTCCTCCTGCGAAGTTTGGCGGATATGACCTTTCACCCACTCCAGACGTCTTTGGAGTATTATGGGAAAAAAGGGGCTCTGTGTGAAAAAGCACGACTGAGTTACTCTAATGTCTTGCGTTAGTTTTATCGCCTATCCAAACGGTTGGGCGCCATGTAGTGTAGTTCCTATTATCCCAATAGGCTCTGCGCATTGGAATAATATCTTCAATAGTATAGACCTAGGGCAGAGGTTAACTAGGTCTTCTACCGACGATATTAGACTTGAAGTTTTGTGTTTGCCAGCTAGCTCAGAGTTCACTAGAAACTTTCTCGAATAGGCAAGGAGGATTTTAACCTCCCTGGATAGACAAGAAGGGATTTAGTTTCTGACAACCATAGAACATGACAACTTTGCTCTCCCCTAATCAAGAGTGTATCTCTAGAGTCGTGTGAAAACAAAAGACAACTTATTTTACTCAGTCAGTTCAGTGCATTCTTAGTTTCACCAGATTGTAGAGAAAAGGAAGAGACGGGCGTGTTCAATAAAAGATGTTATTTATTGATCAGTCTCTTTTCTCGTACAAGAGAAATGAATCGCTATTATTGCAATACTTATAGTTAAGTAAAGTGCATACAGTAAAGACAGAATTATAAAATAATACTGTAAAAGCATTGATATGGTTTCTGAGCCATATGATACTTTAAAATGGATAAAATAGATACATACATATATACATTTGACTAATCGTACTCAACTGGTGCTTCTAACCACGCCTACCCCAGTGTACCTGACCTAAGCCTAATACGTGGGCGGGAGTAGATAAGTAGCAGTTTAAGTTAAGTTTGTTTTGCCAAGGGACTGACTCAAGAATTCTCTGCAAGGGGTTATTCAGTTCTGTACCTGAGATCTAGAATGGTGGAGGGCTGGTATCTCTTATCCCAGGTCTTGATATTCCAGCTGCCTGCGAGGGCTGCGTGGAAGCGCCGGAGCTGGATTTCTCGGCAGGAGAAAGGCAGCGTCTCGTTCTCAGCGCGTCAGGAAGGCGGGGCAGCGCCTGTGGGCTTCGCTCTCTGCTGGGCTCCTCGGCAAGTCTCGCTGCTCCAATCTCGTCACCACCGCGTGTGTTTGCTTAAGGCAATGTCGGTAATATTTATACCTGAAAGGTGCCGAGATTGACGTAAGGATGGACATATATACGTCAATAAGGATGTCATACGAACGGGTTCGTTCGCACATTCTTTTACTGAAGTTCTCGGTGAAATCAAAACAATGGCTACGGGAATTTCCCAGGTCGCTGTAGGTTTGATTTGTTTTGAGAACTCCGTATGCCTTATCAGGGGCTGGAGGAATATCGCTTGCCTAATTAGATAACGCGCTTCTGTGCCGTGGTGTGGCTTAATCAGATAACGGTTTTTGCACCGTTGGATGGCTGCTAGTTAATTATTAACCAAACCAGGGTCAGGAATAGGGGAATCGATACAGTACCTATAGAAATACATCACAGAGTAATAGGGGTATTATCAATTTCATAAAAAAGTAATTGCTTAGTTGCTATTGGTACCATAACCTCAAAGACTTGCAGTGAGAAGGGTAAAGCTCTCACTGTCCATTGTAAGAAATAAGTTGGGATAGAAGGCTCAAATTAGCAGGCTCAAAGGGAATCTAAGCAGGACATTACTACATATGTGTGTACGGCCAGGAGTCCAAAGAAAGTCCGCATTAGCAAGATGTTCCTGCCGTTTTAAGAGCAAGAAGGAGTCTGCAAAGTTCTAGGCAAAGGCAAGTGGTCTGATCAGAAAGCCCTGTTAACTATAGGGGAAGTGACAAGTAGTCGCATCAAGACTCCATCCACACAAGAGAAAAAGCAGAAGTAGCAACAGCAGCAGTGGCAGCCGGAAGAGCTCCCCTCCTCTGAAGAGAATTTGATATTTAAGTTCATCAGTCTGGATATAACACCTACTAAGCTATCATTACCGTTAGGCATCCATAAAGTAGTCTTCTGCTCATAAGGAGCAAAAGAGGAAACAATTGAGAATTTTCCCACTCCAAACATGGGAAACAACTGTCTGCCCCAGGCAGACTGGTTAGATCACAATTGGCCATTCATTCCTGGCCCTTTCTCATGTAATTGTCACAAATATCTGCTTCACAGAGGAATATCAATATTGTAAATACACATGTATCAGTTATGCTTGTGTCTCATGGAAAAGTACAAGAATGTTACATGAGTGAGAGCTAGAACAAAATACCATCTTAAAGACATCATGAGAAAGTGCATGCCCAAAGAACGAAGTCAAGTTAATGTACTAAGCAAGGCAATATAGCATAATGAATGTGCAATTATCTCTTTAAACATAAGCATGTGTAAATTCCTTCATATATTTCTCAAAGCAGTCAACTGTCACTGATTATCTCGTGAAACTGTTCGGTAGTAAGGATGACCTATTACCATGTTGCAAAATATGTCCGTGTAGCATATGTGTAAACATTTCGAAACTAATATCGTTTTAGGATTTTGAGACTGTATATAGTCAGTTAGTCAGTAAGTCAGTCGAATAACTTTATTCAGTCAATCGACCATGAAAACACAAAAAAATCCGAATAACAACAGGATCAGAAAGGCATGTTATCACGGTAAAACTATAATACATCAATCACAAAATTTCTGTACTACCCCATTACAAAACTCAGAGTATAAACAGTCATGGTCACTCAATAACAAAAGTTTCATAAAAATCATCATAAAAGAAGCTATCGCCAAGTAAACTTCAATATTAATAGACTAACATCACTCAAATTACAAAGCATTTTTTCTTCTCACTTCCAGCGCTTGCGTGATAACATTCAGAACTGAATAACACATGGCTGGAGATTTAAGACGCTGAAGGAAAAATAAGCCCTCATGATGAGGATATCCCACTTAATATGGGGTGGAGAAACCATGACCTAAAAGCAGAATATAGAGAGCAAAACACCATAAAATGCTTGGTAGACTTATGGGATCTCTCATCACAAGGACAACTTGGCAACCAGGTACCAAGCATAGGAAAGGCCCCTAGAAAGTGGATCGTATTCATTGGGAGCTGAGTGAGATAAAACCTGAGCTCTGAATCATTTACCCATGTCAGGTAGTGCTCCAACCCTTCAGTATTTAACAATGGAAGATATGATTGTACCGTAACAGAGTCTAGCATATTAACAAGCCTAGCCTCGTCCTTGTGTGCCATAAACTTCTTATTTACTTGGTTTTTCAAGAGAGGGGGAGACCTTGCAGTGTTCATGAAGTAATCTGTCAATCCTATGTCACACGGGATATTTTTAATATATTTGTGCCAGGGAATCGCTAGCATATTATTCTGCACCAGGCAATCCTTAACTATGCTTCGAGTGAAGCCTAATTCTTCAGTAGACCAGATCTTTGTCCATAATTTGATGGGGGCAAAGCCTGCCCTATATCCCAAGAACCCCTCCCCATGTTTATTGTGACTAATGAAACTCGGGGTATCTTTTGGGGCCCCTAGTAATCAATTCAAATATGCGTTCTCTAGTCTCAGCAAGGCCTTAGTTGGAGTACAGCCCAAGACTCCAGCTCCGTATGTATCCATGCTGAGAGCTTTACTTTTGTACAACATGACCATTTCTGCAACAGGCTTATGTCGTAGCTTTTTAACGAAACAAGAAATTGTTGTGCAAAAAGCCTCCATCTCCTGTTTCTTCGGGGTAATTAATCCATCCCAGTGCAAGTTGTCTTTGAAAATTATGCCTAAATAATTAAAATCTTTAGTTTTTTTAATTTCTGATCCTACAATAAAAAAATTCTTCGAGCAGGTATTCTTTTGACCGCAAGTCATTACATATGATTTACTATGATTCACCATGAGCTTCAGCTCTTGCATGAATTTGTTAAAACCATTTAAAAGTAATTGTAGGCCATGTGTGGGTTGTGCCAATAAAACAGAAACATCAGCGTACAATAAAACAGAGTAAACATGAGCCTATTTTAGGGACGTCACAAGTGCAGGTAGTTAAAAATAATTCTAAAGCACTTATATAAGATAAAAATAGGAAAGGTGCTAAAATGCAACCTTGATTGACACCTCTTTAACCTGGATAGGAGAAGTGTTGCAGGGATTCTGCTCATGCACAGAACTATGTGCAGGAAACCAGGACCTCTGTGTATTGTGGTGTACCAAAAAACCCACCTCAGTGCCCAGAACCCCGATCCGACTAGCATTAGTAGCTCATTCGTTCTCTGTGCTACAGCGCAGCTACCAATGATTAGACATCCTAGAGCATGTGACTTAGGAAACTCTCAGGAATAGTGGGAATCAAGAACACTTTTTCGTACTAGCTCTCATACCAATCCACAACGTGAGTAATCAGAGACACAGTATAGTTTAAAATGTTTATTTTCACTAACGTTCTCTAAGATGCAGTACTTTTGCTAATACTAGCAAACAGATGCATAAGAATAATACGATCAGCATTGTTACAATTCCATAAAACACAAAAGTGGGAATCATATTATAAATGACAGTGGAAACAGGAATTATAGTGCTGTTACCACCTACCCCGTGCTCAGAGCTAGTTTTAATTAATAATAGAAGAAGACCTCTAGGCTTTGACGGGGGACCTCATACCTCCAAGGTCAGATGGGATGAATCACATCCCTCGACAAGAACAGCTCCTCGATGTTGGATAGTTTGTCTCCAAGTGCCTCCTCATGCATGCAATGCAATATTAAAAGCACCCGAGTTTGAGCAGCTGTGTTTTCTTTTATGTCCAATGTGCGTGGGACTGATCAACATGAATTAACAGCATACATTGTTATTCGACCTTGGACGAGCTGTGCAGACTGAGGGCACAGAGCCTGCCTAGATTTGTGAAAAACAGACATTTCTTATGTGAAAGAGCACAAGCAGGTTTTTTACGAGAGCCATATAGTGTTGTGTGCAAAAGCAGCAAAATGGCGTTTAAGCATATACCTCACTCATGCTAACATAGCAATGTCTACAGTTGATCCCGTCCTCACTTCAGAAGTACACTCTCCTAGTTGGGAATATCGAACCCTCATGTGAGTATCTTGGTTTAAACATTTTGCAATGTGCAATAATGCAGAATCAACCCATGCCCAGCCCAAAAAAACATACTATGTCCCAGTCCACCAGGTCAAATGCACAGGAGAGGTCCATCAACGCCATGTGAAGGGTCCTCTCCTGACCTCTACATATTTACAGAGGACCAATGTATGATTCAAGGCTTGCTGCATTGTTCACAAACCTGGTCGAAACCCATATAGCACTTCCGTAAAGAAGGATGTATCCACCGCCCAAACTTTTAGTTATGCTAAGATTGCCCTGACAAATATTTTAGCTGGGGCATCCAGCAGCGAGATCGTCCTATAATTGGAGGGGTAATCTCTTTGTCATTTCTTGAATATGGCTACTACTATAGATTCCCTCCAAGTCTCAAGGTGTCCCTTCATAACAATCACTCTAAAAACATTTGTTACCAGAGGGCCCTAACATTCAAGATAATCTTTAGAAAGTTCAGCTGGGACCCCATCTGGTCCTGTCATTTTCCCTATGGCAGAGCATAAAATCGCTATGCAAACTTCCTCATCCTTAATGGTCTTACTAAAATGTATAAGGACTGCATGCAAAACAAAACAGTAATTACAAGGTAAGAGCCTGTCGCCCTTGTTAATTGGGTTAAAAATATCTGTAAAATATTTGACCCATACCAGTTCGATAAAGTGGCATACCTGAAATTGTCTTTCCAGAAAAAAGGGTTAATTTACTATTTCCCAAAAAGCCCTGTTGTCCTATGTGAGGGCAGCGCTTTCAAAGGCCTCCATGGCTCCAGTTCTTAATTCTGCTTTCCTTTTAATTGCTTGTTTATAGAGAACTCTCGCAGTTCTAACTACTACCTGGTCCAGAGGCCCCTCGTTGGTGATTTAAAAGAAATGTGTATAGGCATTTCAGCATTCGTGATTAAACCAAGAGTGCATCTGATTAACAGACCTAGGCTTACTAGAGGTTAATACTGATGCGACTGATTTGCATATATTGGCAAAACTATCACATATAACGATTGGGTCAAACTCCTCTGATAGGCACCTTAGAATTTCTGTCTTATTTTTAGTGTGCAGATCCCTAAAAACAATATCAGATTGATGTGGAACCATTTTTCCTGAACCATCTTATTTGACTTGAATGTTGAAAATTAATGAGCCCTGGTAAAAGGAGAAGATGGTAAAGCAATGGCAAGGCTAACAATGAGAGGGTAGTGGTCAACTAATGGCGATGGCCGCGCGGCGAACCTTTTCAATAGGGAGGTGAAATCATTAGACAGGAGAATGCGATCAATTGTACTTATCTTTCGTCTCCCTACCAAAGTTGGAGCTTCCACACAATTGCATTGATTAGCTCAGAGAAGACAACCATGTTATTATTTAAGAATAAGCCTGCCAAGGCCTCGCTATAAGCTGAGTGCTTAAAATGCCCAGTGTTTCTACCTGGACATCTTTAACACTACAAACCCTCGACCCACTGTGCAGACACCTAGCAATATTAAAATCACCTGCCCAAAGGATGGAAACAGATGACTGCTCCCTACTAAAGTAGGCAGTAATAGAACGTTCCAGATCAATGATTTCTACAGGGTGTATAGTAAATAAAGAATAATAAAAATGTACCAAAATGATATTACATACCTCAGGTAAGTGCATTTTTAAAATCTGGTAATAGGGGTTCGCGCTCAACATCTTAAAAGTTAGGCCACTTAGTGAAGTGGAAACCAAAACTAAAAGGCCTACCTTTCCCCTCAAATCAAATCAAATACCATTTATAAACGCCTGGTTATACACACGGTGTGTCCCCACGCTAAAATTAGACGAAAGAAGAGAGAGGAGGCAGGAGAGCCACCAAGCAAATAACCAGATAGAGGGTGACTTCCCTACAATTAGCACCTTCATCTTATTGCCATTAAGTTTGAGGCAATGATTTGCCATCCAAGTGGCTAACTCTTCTAGGTAAAGGGAAAAACAAGTGGCTGAAGTTGTAGGGTTGTGATAGCACGACTATCAGTTGTGTGTTATCTGCATATGACAGAATTGTCACCTTGTGTCATTCCACAATATCTGCAAGGGGACCGATGTACAGATTGAACAAAGTGGGACTGAGGATAGAGCCCCGTGGGACTTCTTTCACTAGAGGCAGACTTTGAGAGAGGAAAAGTTTCTGAGACACCTGAAAGCTCCTCTTGTGGAGATAAGAACATAGCCAGCTTAGCGCAACTCCTTCGATCCCGCATTGATTGAGTCTTTGAGAGAGGAGACTGTGCGAAACAGTATCAATAGCCGCACTTAAATCCAGCATGATCCGTGCAGCTGTTTGACCAGCATCCGCACACCTCCTTAGTGTTTCCGTGGCTAGCAGAAGAGTTGATTCAGTGGAATAAGAAACCCTAAAGCCCTGGGTGGGGTGGAAAAGATCATTTGCGGTGATGTAGTCGGTGAGTTGATTGTTTACCACCTTCTCTGTTATTTTGGCAAAGATCAGGAGTAGCGAGATGGGGCGTAGATTATCTAATGCTGTGTAGTCAGCTAAAGACTTTTTTTGTAGTGGTAAAACAATGACTTGTTTCCACTTTGAAGGAACCTCTCCAGCACTGAAGGAGAGGGCTATTAGTTGTTGAATGAATGGAGAGAAAAAATTAAGCCCTTGCGCCAAGACCTTGAGTGGAGCAGGGTCTAAAAGGGAGCCCGACTTAATGCCCGCTGCCATGTTCTTCAAGTCATCCAGGTTCGGGACTGTGAATTATTTGAGATTGAACACTCTCGCTAGTTTGGTCAGCAAAGCATCAAGTCTCATGAGACTTCGCACTTCCAGGTGGAAGGTCTCATATATTTTTGCCACTTTAAATGAGAAGTAGCGTGCAACCGTAGTGCGATCCAGTGAAGATAAAGATTTAAGAACCGAGAAAAGTTCCTTCGATAAGTTATGCAACGATTCAATTTAATTGGTATCAAAATTGCATCTAGTTCTTTTAATCAGCGAGTGGTATTTTTTAGTTGGTCTATGGAGGTGTTTTTGCTATTAGGGCTGTAGTCTCTCCTCCAGATGCATTCCAGGCGCTTGCACACTTTCCTGGCAGCACCAAGTTCTACTGTGAATCAGGGTTCGGACTTCTGAGCTCTAGGTTTTTTTTTCCTGATGTCCATGGTACGGCTTCATCTAGTACAGCCGTCGTCCATTTTTTGATCTGTTCATTTGCTAAATTAGCATTATCCCCCAATTGGGGCGGGTTACATAAAGGGCATCATTAAATGTTTTGGAATTCAATTGATTCCATTTCCTTCTCCTGGGTATGTGTTCTGCTGTGTTATTGGAGGGTGTCTGCTGACGGGGCATAGTAAAAGGCAGTGCATAGTGATCTGACCAGGGGACTTCTAGTGGGTCCAAGACCTTTATTTTAGAGAAGTTAGTGAAGATTAGTTCTAAGATGTGACCCAGTTGGTGCGTTGGAGTAGAAACACTTTGGGATAGATTCACAATATCCAACTCGTTACAGAGAGCTAAGGCATCTGGGTTAGGGTCACATCCGAAGTGCATGTTCAGCTTGCCTAGGACTAATAGGTTAGTATGGGGTACGTCCGGTTGAACAATCTTTTCTTCCAAACTTGAGATGAATTGAGACGTGGGGCCAGACGGGTGGTAGATTAAGAAGCCTGTGAGAGCTACTGTTCCGCCTAATGCTAGCACAAATGAGATGGCTTCGCAATTATTAATGTTGGCTTCCTTGATGGTACATTTAATAATCAGCTTGTGAACAATAGCTATTCCCCCACCTCTTTTTAAGAGGTGGTCTTGTCTCAAAATCCCGTGTCCTTCCGGGATTGCATCTAAAATATCAGGTGCTGAGGTATCACTAAGCCACGTTTTGGTTAGAAAGAGGTCATCGGGTAAGTTCTCACTAATGAGTTCAGATATTTCATATCTATGTTTGCTTAGAGAGCAACAATTCAGTAATAAGAAACTGTTGTTGTTCTCTTTAAGCCTAGGCTGTTTAGCCCTTGATCAATTGAATTCATAGTGTGGGCATTTAGGTTGGAGGTGCTCCCACATAAGATGGCGCTTGCAGCCTACCGCTAAAGTTGGAGCTAGATTTTTAAGTTATTCAGAAGAGTAGGAAATTCTAGTTTGGTTATTAAAATTGGCCGGGGTGCTGACCCCTGGCCCCAGCAGGATGCGGACGGGCGCAGACAGGCTTGCATTGCTGCGCGCGTCCGTGGTGCGTCCATGTAAAGTAGCCGCCTCCAGGGGCGTGGCCCAATCTCCACAAGTCTATCAAGAGCTGGGCGAGCGGTGAAAGCACATACCACGCCCTCCTCTCGGGAGCTGGATCAGGAAAGGATGGGGTAGAAGAGCTGAAACAGAGCCAGGCAACTCCAGCACTTAAGTGCTACAAGGAATTTAAAGGTTTAAAAGGGAGCCAGGCACCTCCCAGCATTAAGTGCTGCAAGGATAGTAAAAATATTAGTACACACACAAGCACAGCAAAACACTCACCTCTGAGTGGTGTAAACACTCGGAGGAGAGTGGTTTAAATTTTAAAGCGCTCTGCTCTTACCGGAGATCATGAATCTGGCACATCCACACTGCGTCCCTGTAAAGAAGCCGCCTCCAGGGCTGTTGCTGAATCTCCACCAGTCCAGCGAGAGCAGGGGGTTGGTGAAAACACACACCACACCCTCCTCTTAGAAGCTGGGTCAGGTAAGGATGGGGTAGAAGAGCCAAAACGGAGTCAGGCAACTCTGGCACTTAGGTGCTACAAGGAAAGTAAAGGTTTAAAAGGGAGCCAGGCACCTCCCAGCATTAAGTGCTAAAAGGAAAGTAAACATAATAGTGCACACACAAGCACAGCAAAACACTCAACTCCGAGTGGTGTAAACACTCGGGGGAGAATGGATTACACTTTAAAACGCTCCGCTCTTACCAGAGGTCATGAGTCCCCTGCCACCATTGAACTGGATAGCTGGTGAGTTAAAAGAGCAAAACCCATCTATTGAAATGCAATCACAAGCCCATGACTCTTGACAGCAAATAATGTTGAATTCCATGATAAAAGAGAGCCAGTCCTTATTTTTTAAGTTTAGAGTTGATCCCCGCAATGTTCCAGGAGAGGAAATGTAAATCCCGGTGATATTTCACAGGTAGAGTGACTCGGTTTAAAAGAAACTTTAAAGATACAGGGATCTTGTGATGCCTCGTTCATAATACAGTACTGGCCGAGCAGGGTTGGTCAATGTTTGTAACTGGGGTGGGCAGATACCAACCCTATCAATCAAAACTTGTCCTTCCCCGACTGGCTGTGGGAGTGTATCTTGCCTTTCATTAGGAAACAAATTTGCTTCATCCTCTGTGTATTGGGGTATATCTGCTTGTGTTCGCAGGGGAGCCCCTGATGATGTTCTCCAGTAACTCCTTGCCTGAGCTACAGGTGGAGAAAGTCAAAAATGTGAATATAAACCTGAAATTAGGGCAAACCTATTATAGGTGGGGAAAGGGAAATGTTTTTGTAGAGCTACTCGAGGGTGAAGGGCAACACCACTACAAATTCCCCTCTTACCATTATAAATGCCCAAGGGGGCGGGTCCTTCTCCCATCTGCTGTGATTTTGACCAGCTGCGAGGCAGGCCCTCCCTCTTGGGTGATTATAGAAAAAAAAACAGTGGGTAGACTTGTATATTGGATCCTGCTTGGTGGGATGGGGATGAAATGTAAATAGGCGTTGAACAACTAAGGAATTCCTGAAATTAATAAAAGCACAGTCAGCCTTATGCAACTTTCGAAAGGGTCCTACCACGCAATTCTTCTAGCCATTATAATTTGGCGGGCAGCAGCCTAGGAGAAACCAGCATGGGTGCACAACCAATGTAATGACTTGTTCCTTAGCTGGACAAAAGATTCTTCTTGACCTATAACCACATTGCAAAACATGTATGTGTAATATATGTGCATACATTCAGAAACTATTATTCTTTTAAGGAATTTGAGACTCTACACATACAAAGATTACTAATTTAATCAATGTTTTGAACCAGCTTTTCAAAACAAACACAATAGTGCATTTCAAACAGACTGAAAGAATAGCTTTTTGAGCATTTTACATTTAAAATCACCAGGCAAATCATCATAATTTTGAGGAATCCCACTAATGTTTCATAACTATTATCTTCCTTCCATAAATTCTTATTAATTAATTAATTTTGGAGGTTCAGTATGTTAACTAAATACATAACTAATTTAGAGTTTAGCATGATTGAAGCTTAGACACAAATAAACTGTTGAACATATTTGATACAAATTATATACTTTTCCCATTAATTTCACATTCTGAACACTCTTTTACGGTGCACGTACTACTTTTTCTCATCATCATTATCATTTTCTAAAACTAGTGCACATTTAGTTCATATGTATGCTATCATTTTCATAGTAAGCAGATGTGTGGTGTAAAGAATGAGCAGCCTTTAAGCTGCATCTTTGGTAACTGGGAGTCGGTGTGGTCATCAGTGATGTTGAAAGTAGAAGCGGAGTGTGAAGGCGGAGGATTGACTTGAGATTAATTGGCATTAGATTTAAAGTGTTTTAGATGATTGAATATGGTAGTGAAAATGTGGAGATTTCTTTCTGGACTCAAATACGAAACTCTGGAACCCAATTTTAGAGTTAGTAGGAAGTAGATAAGTGCCTCCTTTTTCCATGTGAATTAGTTGTGGTAAGTTTATACTCTTGAGATCTCCTACATTGAGTCTAGTGTTATTGGGATTGGTGGACATGTGTGCCTTTTAGTTGGAGGAATTGGATAAACGAGAGAAGAGTTCTGAAAGGATGTTTGGGAGTCCTTAGTAATCAGTAAGGTTTGGGATAAGTGAGAGAGTGAAGGGACGGGCAGAAGCAGAAGGGAAATTTTTTATTTTTTGAATAACTAAAAATGTATTTATAATTCTATAGAGACATACCCTCACATCTAAATATACAGCATACAGACATACACATTATACTTAATACATTTTCTGTACGAGGCACAAACCCTACTATATGTAGACCCATATATACATACCTGTAAAATTATTTAAATGGTCAGACAGTCAGATGTGGGTTGTGCATAAATATACATAGACCTTGAGATAATGCTGTTCTTCTTTGATATTGATGTAACTCCCTATGAAAAAGGAAGTATAATTCCACGTACAAAAAGACATGTTTATAGACAATATCATCTAGGTAAGTTATCTAAATAAATTGTTGTAGCCTTTAAAAGTAGCTCCTTATAATCGTATTTACATACAGTATGTATCATCATTGTGAGGTTTACCCCGGTCCCCGAGATATTCCTATGATCCAGGCCTTGAGTCCGTTTTCCCAGGGCCGGAGTCAGGATACAATCCGAAGGAAAATAAATACTGCGTCATTCCTCTGGACGTAAAACCCCCTTGTCATGGGTTACTGCAGGAAGATAGGGACTGGACGAACAAGGAACCGGGAGGCGGGGCTGGCCATGGAGGGAGTCCAAGACGAGAGAGAACAAGCATTTACAATGCAATGGTTTCGCCTTTGGAAAAGTTAGAGCTATTGGCATTGCTCATGACATTTCTTTTTTTTTTTTACTTATAAATAAATGGCATTGTTATTTACATTGCCAACAGCTCTCACAGCCCACACAGCTCTCACAGTCCACACAGCTCTCACAGCCCACACAGCTCTCACAGCCCACACAGCTCTCACAGCCCACACAGCTCTCACAGCCCACACAGCTCACACAGCTCTCACAGCCCACACAGCTCTCACAGCCCACACAGCTCTCACAGCCCACACAGCTCTCACAGCCCACACAGCTCTCACAGCCCACACAGCTCTCACAGCCCACACAGCCCACACAGCCCACACAGCTCTCACAGCCCACACAGCTCTCACAGCCCACACAGCTCTCACATCCACTGCTCAGGACAGCCATCCATGACTGCCCGGAACACGATATCACAGTCAAGGGCAGACTGATTAATGTCCAGATGGATTACGTGACTACCCTACACTCTAACTAATGTATCACATGAATACCTTCTATTGCAACCTATGGATTACATGAATACCCTCTATGTTATCCTATGGATTACATAATACACCCTCTACTCCAGCCAATGGGTTACGTGACTATCCTGTACACAATTAGTGAATGCCAATGAATGTATTACATAAATACCTTTCACTCCAGCCAGCGTGTTTGCCCTATACTCCCGTCATTGTATTACATGAATACCTTCTACGGCGGCCAGTGCGTTACATAAACACCCCGGCATATTAATGATGTGAATACCCTCTACTCACGCCAACGAATGGCACGAATGCCTTCTACTGCAGCCAATGTGTTATGTAACTACTCTCTACGCCAGTCTATGGATTAAATGAAAACCTTTCACTTTAGAAAATCTAAATAATAGCCAAGCTGGCTCCAAAGAGCCCAAATTACATAACTACGCTGACAGCTAGCCAAGGAAATGAGCTGTAGATGCCCCAGGGCCAAGACGGAAACATTCACAGGAAAAAGTGAAACCAACAAAACAATGGGACAAGACAACGACAATTCATTATAATTCTTTGTTACTTCTTTTCACAAAAAATGGCAGAGTTCAGCGGGAGAATACTCAATGACGCCCCTCGCCAAACGACTCCAGCAGGTGGAAATGGGTTTATTAGAGAGAGTGAAGAGGGCGGCGGGCCAGAACAGAAACAGTTTATATGATATGTTATGTGTATTTGTATAGCGCACAACACGTGGGAGTGCGTCCTGGTGCGGGGCTAAGTGAAAAGCCAGGGCTTCAGTTTCTTGTGGAATTCAAGAGCTGAGGAGACGGCTCTGATGCACATGGACAGGTCATTCCAGCCTTTACCTACTTAAAAACTTTATTCGGATAGCGCAATATCCATAAAAGCACATTCCAGGCTTTAGGAGTGAGGTAGGAGCTGGCACGACCGCCGTACAAAACTTCTTAATTTGTTTCAAACATACCCTCAACAGCGACACTCATTCCCCCATGATGGCTAAAATCAAATAAATATCCTCTGCCTCACCGCTGAATGCCTGAAGAGAACCATGTACCTTTGAAACGCGGTCACTAGATATGCTCCCAAGACGCCTCCTTGATCCTGCCAACCTCACAAAGACCTTACAGGTGAGACAGATCTGCATCGAAAAAACCTCAGCCCCAACAAGCCCTAAAACCTATCAGTTCACACACTTGAGCAAACTGCAATACTCAGGCAAATGCAGGACATGGTTCAACTGACAAGACGCACCTATGCGAGACTGAATCCACACCGGGAGAGCGGCGACATTCCTGGAGGGAAAGTGAATACGCTAAAGATGGCGCCGGTGGCAAGGTGTCTTATCGTAAGCTTGACCGTCACAAGGCATTTTTTAACCATTGGCGACTATGTAGATGCCAGTGTGCCACAGTTGCTTACATCTGTAATTTAGATAAGCTGGGGGGAGGGAGGGGAGAGCAGCACAGCAAAAATCAAACAAACACTGGAAAACCAACAGGTCTGGGTTTAATGTGTTAATGCAAGCAAACTTAGCACATTAAAGGGAGACAGACAGGGTAGAGCCAGCAGGAACGGCCGAAAGGGTTATCGCTGTAAAGTAGTCCCATATACTTGAATAGCCAATAGCATAAGGGGGGGAAACAAATACTTTACTGGCAGGGACCTAAAGAAGGCCCCTTGCGGTGCAGGGGGTCTCCCACCTCCACCTCCCCCTCAACTCTTCAGTGGCCCCCAAACCCGCCAGAAGGTCCCTATTGTCCACAAGGACAATGAATATCTATGGAATATGGGAGACTCTGGGAGGGGGCTCCCCCAGCTTCACATTCATTTAAGTTACACCACTGTTCACTGGCTGAGCCAAGACATGATTGACAAAATCTCAAACCAATGGCTGAAGGAGGCTGGTTGAAGAAAGCGAATGTTTTAAAAGAGCAGACCCAATTCCTCTCTATGTGCACTGATAGCAATAGGTTCGAAAACCGAGACCTCAAAAGAAACCTGAATTCACACTCTACTCATAGTAAAAACAACTATTTGCACTCAATGTGGGAGTTACATTCAACTTTAATGAACTTGGAAGTTCTTGCCGCCGGCACCTGTTGGTCAGTTATCGTTTGCGGAGGGATATTGTCGGCCATAAGAACTCCGTGAACGAGGGTCCTGAACAGGATTTCTTTTTTAAATGTGGTGTCTAATGTAAGGACTTATTTACTCACCTTTGTTAGGAGTTTCCACAATTGTAGTAAAGTGTGAACTTTAACATCTTTTAAACACGGATACTATAAAGTGGACTCATACCGTGTCAAGATTTACATTCTATACTACTTAAAGTAAAATATCACTATTGACATGAATATATATATACACACACTCATAATCAGGAACTCTCACTCATTCCGGGTCTTTGTTCGCATACAGAACGTCCATCATAAAATACACAACAGACAATTTTGGAGATTTTGGGTGAGTGAAGGGAGACACATATGATAGGTTTGAGGCGAGACGAGGGCGGGAGTCACATATGCCAGGTGTGGTGATAGGTTTGAGGCGAGGGGGGGGGGGCAGGGAAGGGAGTCACGCGCTTTATAGGTGAGTGGAGGGAATCACAACGGAAGGCAATGAACGGAGGATAGGGTGGACGGAAAGGGGGCACACGTGCCAGGCACTGACAGGAGTTTCAGGGGTTTGTATGTGGAGAGGAAGGGGGGGGTGTGCACATATGAGGGGCAGTGTCGAGAGTTTTGGAGAAAAGTGGAAGGCAGGGAGTCACGGTCACATGTGAAAGGCGGTGACTTGTTTTTTTTGGGGGGGGGGGGGCAGGGATTCATATCTGAAAGGCAGTTTCGAGAGCTTTGAGTGCAAACTGACATGTGAAATCCGTGAAGTGGGGTTTGGTGGGGGGATAGCACGGAGGCAGTTAGTTACTTGTGCCAGGCATGGCGAGAGAGAGCGAAGGGGGAGGGGAGGGGGGGAGGGGGGAGGCGGGTGAAAGTGAGGCGGGGCGCAGCAGGTGACATGGCGGAGGCTGGGAGCCCTCGGTGACACAGGATCGGGAGGGATCCTGCCACATCCTCCAGTCTAGGACCAGGCGGCTCGAAGCCAGCCCCCCCCCCCCCCCCGCCCCCCGCAAAATGTTTATATACCACTAGACAGACAAAATGTGTTCTGTGAGTAGCCTTTCTTTCACATCTGGTCAGAATGGTGGAAGCAGGATGGTGGAGGAGGGAGTAGTTTAGGGAAGGATGTAAAAATCAGGAGTAACCATGCGAGGAAACAAGACCTAAGACTGCATGGCTTGACAGTCTCTCCCTTTCCCCCACTTGGTGCCATAGTAGTTCCTCAGCTCGTCACATCAAGGAGGCATCGGGCACCCACTTGGGCACTCCAGGGTTGGAGCGGTGGTCCAAGGATGTAGGCGAAGTGGGCCATGGGAGGTTAAGGGTCCGTTTCACTCCAATGGTAAAATCCGGTCCCAAGCAACACCACAGATCTGGAGGGGGAGGCCCCGGGCACAGCCTCTGCAGACGGGCTGGCACTGTGAGCCTGCCGCACCACGGCCAGACTACCGCCCCGAGTAGTGGAGAATGGGCCTCCGCCACAAGCTTCAAGGGGCGGAGGGCTGTGGCAGATGCTGTATGTGCCGTGGACGGAGCCGGTGCCTTAAGGAAGGGTCTGCCGACGATCAAGTAGCTTTCATTGGCCGCTGCTGGGCCCAGCTCCACTTATGACGGCCCACAGTCCTGGGGCCGCGACACTCCTGGCCGTGCATTCGCCGCTCCGCACATGGCCTCGCCACAGGAACCTCGGCTGGCCAGCACAATGTTCAGCCTCTGCTCAGGCCGTGTCCCGGTACGCCACACCTTCTGCCGAAGTTCTCTTCACAATATATGAATATTTGTGTATGCATGTGTGTGTCGGTGTGCATACATGTTTATATGTGTATGTGTGGACAGTCAGGGTTAGATGCGAGTATACGTTCCTTTCCTTTGAATGAACGAGTTGGTCACTTGGTAAGGATAAATCATTCTTGTCTTCATTTTATCTTAGCAGGAGTGTGTTGGTGCGCAAGTATGTGTGTGTTAGTGGGATTATTTGTCTGCACGGATGTGTACATATGTGTTTGTGTATACCGGTAGATCCATGATGGCGTGTATGCATATGTGTTTGTGTATGTTGGTGTGCATACATGTTTATATGTGTATGTATGGCTGGCGTCTTGGTGTGCGTGTACGTGCAAATGTTTGAGTACGTTTATGTGTGTTGCTGCCTGTGTATGTATGTGTTTGTGTGCATGTATGTGCACGTGTGTGTGCGTGAGTGTGCCCTTCACACGCGCCTCCATTGGAAACCTACGCCAAGCGTGAGTTGAGATATGGGAACAGGGCGTATTTCATTTTTTCTCGTTTCTTTTGCTATTTAAACTGTCTTCCTTTGCTGAATAGAACCCTGCGGGTTCTTCCTTTTATGCGGAGACTAAATAATGAAGTAATTTTACTACAGCCAGTAATTCTGTCCGACTCCAGACATTGTCATAAAATAAATTAGTAAATGCATGAAATGAATTTTTAATTTCCATTTATGCGGTTTCTAGTAAAGGAGGGGTGCAGCCCTCGGTGGTGGGGGGTAGAGGGGGTGCCCCGCTGGGTTCCTTCACTGTGCTCTTACTGTAACACGGCTCAAACACTGTCCTTTGTCACACGCGTGGCCCGAGGCGTTGTGTGTGGGGCCAGGCATCCTTCGGAGCCTTTCCCTTGTGTAGCGCTGCGAGTCCGGAGTTCGCCTGATTCTAAGCGCTTCCACGTTGTGCCTGTAGAGAAACAGAGGCACCGAGAGAGAGGATTTATCAGCTTTACTTCCTCAGGCCACGTTTGACACTGCACACGTCCGAGGGGGGGCATTAAAAGGAGAGTGAGAGAGGAGGAAGCAGGGCCCCAGCCGGGGGTTGTGTTGTTTAGGGGGGCTGGCGAGCGTTATTTCTTTAAAGTATTTTGCGGAGTTTCCAGATTCACCTGAGACTTGTTTTCCTCGTGCAGGTTTTCCTTGGATACTTTTCTTCAACTCATTCGTATACAGGTTACTAACCCATCGAATTGTTATAGTAAAGAAGGGTCGTTCCCCAAAGGTGGGTGGTGAGACCGCATCTGGCCTGTGACGCCGAGAACCCTCTGGTGCTCAGTAAAACGTGCACGGGATTGCAGAGGCTTCTTGCAAACTTGAACATGTTTTCTGTAGGAGCTAGAATGGGAGACGGGCACACGGAGGGGGGGAGGGGGACGGCGGGAGGGGGGACACGGAGGAAGGCAGGACCACACGGAGAGCGGGAGGGGGGAGAGCGGGAGGGGGGACGGCGGGAGGAGGGACACGGAGGAAGGCAGGACAGCAGCAAGCACGGCCCGGCCGGACCAGATTCGGGGGCGTTCCCGGCTTTTGGCTGACGTAGCATGACGTAGCCAAAAGCCAAAGATTCTCGGGAACGCCCCCGAATCTGGTCCGGCCATGACGGACGCCTCTCTGTTCCAATGGCTAGCCTCCATTTATGGAGCTAGCCAATGAAGCAGAGGGGCGTGTTCAAGTCACCCATACTAGAAACTACAGATTTCTCTGGAGGCGGAGCTTACAGCTCCGCCCTCCAGCGAAACCTAAAAAGGACCACGGAGAGACAAGAGTGAGGGTCCGGAGCCGTTGGAAGACAGAGGAACACGCCAAAGAGCAGTAGGAATCCATACCAACCCCAAAGATAAAGCCTGAGAGGACGGCGAGGCGGGAGAATAATCAGAGAAGTGGAGTGAGGAGTGGTGAGCCCTCCAGAGGATGCAGAAGTGTGGCCGCAACTCTGGAGAGTTGCGAGGGAGCGGGTAAGTCCAGACGACACGGGTGGGTAGAAACTTGGGGAAAAGGGGGGGGAGTGAGAGCACGTCTGGAGAGAGGAGCACGAGTGTAAAACCCATTCACTTGATTCCCTGTCCCTCACCCAGCCAGCCACCTCCCAGACGCACCTTACCACTAGAAAGAAAAACCAGCACTTTTGTTATACAACTTCGGTGTTTCGGAAATACCTAATAATGTGCAAACCTTTAATTTTGTGATCTCCGTCTGGTGAAAAAACCTACGGGACACTCTATCGAGACGGAAGGTTTTGGTTGTTTTGTTTTCCCTTCTGCCCCGATACACAGACCGGGTGTGGTGAAGGGTAGACGTCTTCTTTGTTAGTAAGAAAGGTCACAATACTTACAGCTCCTTCTTATCCTCTTTTTTGAGCCACTGGGAGGTGCCATAGAGAGAAGACGGCCAGAGGAGGAAAAGGATAGAAGAAGAAAGAAGACCACTGTGAAAACCCAAGGACACTTTCTTGTTGAACACCTGATCGAAATAATAAAACCACAATCATTAAGAAATATATACAGCCTCTGCGTCTGTTCATCCGGCCTGCCCTCTCACAATCATATAAAGTAGCATAACCCCCTATACATGCACACTCACCTACTTATATAAGTATGTCATAGTATATATCATATACTATTATAAAGCATAAATATATATTTATAGAATACTTTTTTCAATATGTACTTTTTAATAACTAAAAAATTATGTGTATGTGTACAGACAAACCAACATATCTAAATAGATACATATAACTATGTGTATAAATATATACATACACCATATATGCATTACGCCTAGTAATATTTCTGTGAAGTGAAGGGATGCCCATGTATGTACCACCTGGCTAGGATAGGGCTGGTGTGGCTGGAAGCTCCTTCCGTAACCATGAAAGGAGCGGAAGGCAGACGCAGGACTGGATGACACAGAAAGGCCCAAGGACTTGGCCATAGCCCGCGACTACTTGAAGCACTCAGCGCGGTGTTTGGCCTATCTCCAAAGAGACGAGAGCTGTCAAAGGGCATCTCCATTGGTTGGCATGGACAGCCCCAGAGAAGCCAGACATTCTCAGCCAGGCATGGTGCCTATCGGTCACTGTTGAGGAAATTGCTCTGCCCAGCGAGTCTGTCGTATCAAGGCCACAGTGGATTGTAAACTTTGCCACATCTCTCCTCTCTGCAACAGCTTGGGAGAGGACAGCCCGGGCCTCCTCTAGGACTTGTGGCAGCATGTAAGCAACCGTCTCCCATAACGAATGGGAGTAATGGCCCAAAAGGCATGCAGTGTTTACCGGCCGTAATACTAGGCTGGTGGAAGGGAACATTTTCTTTCTGAAGCTATCCAGCCTTTTGGACTCCGTTTCGAGGGCAGCGGAAGGGAACTAGCCATGTGAGAAAGAGGCTTGAACCACCAAGCTCTCTGGGGTTGGATGAGATGTGAGGAAAGCTGCGTTGCCCAGTGCAGGACGGTGGCGGCGTGTGATTGTTCTATTCACAGGGGCCCCTGTGCTGGGCTCAGACCAAGTGCACAGAAGAACATCAGTTACGACCTTCTTAAATGGCAGCAAGGGTTCTGAAGTGGAGACGCTAGGCTGCAGGACCTCCGTCAAACCATTGGTTATGACTGCCAAAGAAGGAAGCTGCAGGTCCAAGATCTCTGCAGCCCTACGTACCACCATGACAAAGGAAGTTCCCTCCTCCATAGCCAAGTTAGGAGGAGAAAGCATGTTAGCCTCCGGAAGGTGTCCAAGCCACTGGCATCACCCAGTTCCTCATATCAGTCCATTTCTTTAGTGTAAGGCGGGACTTCTAAGGGGTTTTGCATCTTCCACCAATCCTAGCCCCTCAAAATAAGGCTGCGGATGCGATATGAGTCAGAGGGCTTTGTCTCCACTGGCCTTAGCTCCAGTGGATGCCTGGCAGGCTCTGTGTCATCAGGGATGAGAATGGAGCTGACGTGGCCAGGAGCCGGCAATGGTGTTGAGAGTCTCAGTGTCGGACGTGGCATCTGGGAAGGTCTGGGAAGGTCGTGGAGGTGCGACCAGCGTTGGTCCAGATCTGGAAATGGATCCATGATGAACCATGGGCCCCGGAGCCATAGGCACGGAACCCAAAGGAACTCCTTCTGCTGAGCCCACCGGGCCCAAAGGCGTGCCGGCAGGGGCAGGCCACCAAAAAATGGCAAATATGGTGTCATAAAGAAAATTCAATTGGACAGGTGTTGCTCTCTGTCCTGGAAAGTAAGGGAAATGCAGAGCCCACCCTGTAGGTAGCTAGCTCTGTATATACTATACCAAATTAAGGTATAGTGTGCTTAGAGTCCAGTGGATCCCCAGAGGTATAACAGAGGTTACATTAGATAATCACAGCTCTCTTTGTGGTAGTGTGGTTGATGGCATGCACTCAGAGACAGAATTCAGACCAATTAGGTAAGCATAACTAAAGTATACTTATGTTTTATTTCTAGAACCAAGCCGGACTTGGCACAGGTAAGTGAAATATACTTTTAAATGCAAAACATTACAAGGAAATGTATTTGTGTTTGAAATTGCAATCGTTACAGGTTTGTACTTGCTTTTAAAACAGTTTAAAATACATAGAAATTACTTTAGGGTACTTTTAGATTACTTTTGGATTACATTAACTGCTCGGGTGATATGCCTAGATATCACAGAGTGGATCCTACACTACACAGGTAAGTAAGACATATTGGTTTGAAGCACAGTTTCTTTGCTTTCATACAAAACACAGTTCAACACAGAAGTTTTGAGGAACAAACATTGGTTCCTATGGGGAAAAAAAGGTTATCGGTTTGCAAGTAAGTAAATGACTTGCATGAATAGTTTTTAGGGGTTAGGACCAAGGTTCCCTGAGGTCCAGTTAGGCACTCAAATTTCACCACCAGCGACACTAGAGCGGCAGGGTGCAGAGGCCCAATATTAGCCAATATGGTTAGGGAGCACTTCGGTTGGGGGCAGCTCACAAGCAGGCCACTCAGTCTTGGGTTAAGGTGTCAGGAGCCCAATGCAATCCTACGGAGGATGCAGGTTTTGGATTTGTGCTGCAGGCTCGGTCCAGGAAGCCCTCCAGGTAAGTTGGAGGGCTTGGGGATTTAGGTTCACCTCAGGTCCTCTTCTCCAGGGCACAGGGTGACCGGATGCAGTGGTGTCTTTTGAGGTCGAATATCACCTTAGTGGGCCACTGGCATTTGGGGGGGGGTCTCCGTGCAGGGGCTGATGGTGACATCGGAGAGTCCTGGAGGGGTCAACCCATGATGGACTCGAACTCTGGAGCGCTGGGGAACCTCACTGGAACCGGTGGGCTACTTGGAATCAGGCTGTAGGCGACAGGTGCATTGGTGGCTCCGGCGTCGAGTTTCTTCATCCTCAGCATGCTCAGAGTCTGTCTTTGGAGTTTTCTTCTGAACATAGCTGCTGTGTCTTTGTTGAAGGCAGTCAGTACTCCCAGGGGTTCTGGAGGTCGCTGGCTGCAGGACAAGTCGACTTTTGGCGAAGGATCTCTGGAAACCGCAGACGGGTTTGTATGGCTGGGGCAAAGTCAGTTATTCTCTACAGTCTCCTCTGCAGTGCAAGTTCTTGCAGCCTTCTTCTTCGTAGTTTGTAGGAATCTAGGGAGGCAAGCTTTAGGGTCTCCCCTAAATATTTCATTTAGGGGTGTGCAGATTGGGACTAATTGGTCCCTTCCTTTGGGTGTGTATACCCCCTTTTATGTCACCCTCCATTGGGAGGGGGCATGCGCCTCTCTCTAATTGGCTGGGTCCCCTCACCTTTAAGATGGAGGGGAGTGAGATGCGTGTTTCACCTCACCTCTCGCACCTGAGGGGTGGGGTTGCCAAAAGTGGGCACAGCTCTCCTCCTAACTGGGTTTTCCCACCGATTCTCCTGCCCAACGTCGGGCATCAGATCCGGTGGGAGCCAGTTGCTGGGGCAGCAAAAGACAGTTCCAGCTTACAAAGGCAGTAGGCCTTTGAAGCTTCCCCTTCGTGTACCCAGCCCATCCTTTGGGAGGAGGCATGACACCTCTTCCCAGGATGGACTTTGTTTCTGGACCCAGAGTGGAGGAACTCTACCCAGGGCTTCAAAAATCTGTCTGGTGGTGGTAAATGGTGGGCAGCCATAGAGGAACCACACCAGGGCTGGTCGTTTCTCAGAGGGCTTCTCTAAGATGCCTTCTGAGTGCATTTTGTATTAAATCGCATGCTGGCATCAGTGTGGGGTTTAATGTGCTGAGAACTTTGCTACCAGGCTTCCCAGGTTTCAGTAATTTCATTATGGAGTTGTGGAGTTCATAATGACCATCTCCTAGACCATAATCTCTTTATGGCTTTACTGCACCTACAATGTCTAAGAATGGACTTAGACATTGTAGCTGTACAGTGCTCATACAACTGTACCTTCACCTGTGGGTTGGTGCACCCTGAAAGAGGGATGACTTACCTAGGCTTCAGGTAGTGGGTTGCAGGCATGGCACATCATGTCGTCCCTTCACTTTTCTCTGCACCAAAACATACAGCCTGCAATGGCACTATGTGGGTGTTAAGGTGCGGGGTCTCTAAGTGTGGCACAATAGGCGCTGCAGCACTTAGAGGCCATCCAGGTCACAGTGAACTAGGTAACCATGATACCTTTTACAAGGGCCTTACCTGTGTCCATAGATGTGCCAACTGTGGGTACAAAGATACAGTCTTGGGAACGAACACAGGCCCTGGGAACCTGATTGGCAGGGGCCCAGGGCACAGCAAGTTAAACTGCTTCAAGTGTCAGGTAAAACGTGGGGGGTGACTACAACAGAAACCCGCTTTCCTACACACCCCAGCACACCATCCACAGAAAGAGGCCTCGTCCGTCGAGAATCCTTGAGATGAAGTCGAAGCGCACTTTGACTTCTTGTGTTTTTTGTGGCGCTTCTTACTTGAGCCCTTGGAGGACTTCAAATGGGCGGATGAAGACTTGGAGCCCCCGGAGAGGTGCTTGGACCTTTATCTCGACCAAGACTGGGAACAGAAACAAGACCTCCGAGGCGACCTTCAAGGCACATGACAACGGGCCCCAAGAAGCTTTAGGGAATGCGTCCCCAAAGCTTTAGGCGCCATTGCCCGGCAGTCAGAGCACAACCCGAACACTCGTGATGCAGGGATCCGTGACCGACATGGTAGGTAGTTTAACTTTTGACTTTAATACACTTTTATTGCTTAAGGTTTATTGAAAGGAAGCTTTGCAAATGCATGGTTATAGTAATCAAACAGTACTTTATTGTCTCCTGCCCCACTGGTTTTCATTTTTACACCACTTAGGATGACTGTAAATATTACAACTGTAATAGGGCAATGTTTATTCTGTGGTGTTAACAAAAAGGTTTGACAGAAATGCAGGATGGGTAAAGATTGCCTCAGCACAAACAAATAAACAGGTGAGTAAGGGCTGGTAATTGATTGTCCTTATAACAGGACCTATTTTAGATTCTTCGATCTTCCACGATTTAACACTTTAGAGAGCAGCCCAAAACCACACATGAAGCTTTGACTTTCTGTATGTGTTATGGTGCATGCAGATATAAAGAAGACTCATTCATAGGCATACCTTTGAGAGTTGCCCAAAGAGAAAGATTTCTGATTTGTTTTTAAACACTATGACGAGGCCAGCTTTTTTTTATTTTGCCGGCGGTAGGGTGGTGTGGGGGCAACTTGGAAGGCTGGCATGTGGGACCGGGAGTAACACTGACAATGGTACAGGTGGAAGAAAAAAGCAACATGACACAGCCAGCGCTGGCCGTGTCGTGCTTTTTTGTTTATTATGGAGGAACGGTGGGACGGCAGGCAACATTGTGGAAGGGAGGGTAAGTCAAGGGCAACACAACAGCGAGGGATGTAAAGAAGGGCTGGGGGAAACATGGATAACAGTGGAAAGTACTGAGGAAGTGAAAGCAAGCCCACGGACAGTGGAGGGTGGGACAGAGGGGCTGGGGCAAGCAACAACACGTCCACAAAGGATAGAGAGAGGGTGGGGCCAAGCAACACGCAGGAGGAAGGGACAGTTAGGGAGAAGAAGTACAAGAGGGATCCAGCGGAAAAGGCCACACTCTACTAGTATGCTTACATCTAAAGATAAAAGCAGTGCCTAAGTGAATAAGTAGGGGAATGGCACAAGTAATACATTCATGCTCAGGGAAGGAATGCCACATGAAATGGCAGTAAGCCTACAAAAGCGGACCAAGAAGAAGCAAGCAAGTGAGAGAGACAATAAGGCCAACTACTGGTAAGTAATAGACGGCCTACAAGTCCACTGATAGCAAATAAAATGTCTCACAGAGAGTAGTGACTAAGTGTAAATTGTGCTATTGCATAGATATTCCATGGTAGGTAGTTTAACTTGTGATTTTAATACACTTTTATTCCTTAAGATTTATGGAAAGTATGCATTGCAAATGCATGGTTATATTTATAAAGCAGTACTTAATTGCTAAAATATGAAACAGTTCAGTTATTGCTTTTTGGTTCCCAAACTGGGGCCAAATGAGAATCAGACTGGTTCCAAAACATTGGCTGTACGTTGTGGTCTCAAATCATCATTACATATAAAACAAAGCACATTGAAAATAAGAGGTGATGCCCATTTTGCACCCATGTCTATTTGCATGACCTAAAACACACTTTGCTGTTCAGAAAAGCTTTACCCCTTAGGGCCGAGACTGCATACTGTGGGTACGTAAGCTGTTTTGATGGTGTTGGGGGACTGCCACAGGCTCTCAAGTGGTCTGTGAGCCTTGGTAGCCTCCTGCGTCCAGTCTTTCCTCGTGATTTGTTGGGAGAAAATTTTTTCTGGGTTTGCTTGGCCCATTCTGCCTTGCCTGGTTCTTGTTGAATATTGGGAATAGTTAGGTTTTGAATAGCTTCACTACTTGTTCAGCTGTTCTAGGATCACCTTTCCTTCTTATATGTAGTCTTTTTGCTTTCTCGCTTGGTCATCCACCGATTGCCCTTGCGAACTTTTCAGTTTTATTGTGTGCCTTTTCTCCTTGCGCTATGCCCCCCCCCCCCCCGATTGTTGAGGGGCCGACAGATTGGACATTAATTGGAGTTCTTACACCTATTTCACTTTATTGTCTATTTGGATACCCTTATCATAGTGGTTCTCTTGATGGGACAATACCAATGGAAATTAATGAGATATTCCATTCTGTGAGTGCTCTTGTGCTTGTGATGTGTGGGAGGTGGTTGATTTCAAATAGATGTCTGTGATAGTTCTAGGTCTAGATGGAGTCATCCTTGACTCTATAAAACTTGGTTTGAGGCGGTATCCTTGCATCATGCAGAGCTACTTCTGCATAAATTGGTTTGCTCTCAGATTGAAGATTATTTTCTAGAGCAGCATACTCCTTGTTGCTGTGTTGAAGGGCTTGTCTACTTTTATGCTGGTGCTTGCCTTAGTGATGTATGATGCTTCTGGTTATCTAGAGCTTTTTTTATCTCGTATACCAAGGTGCTTAAGAAACAGGGCAATGTACTCAACTTTTCCTTGATTTGGGTGCAGTGAGGTGATGAAACTAGCATTAAGATCTCTCTGCACCCTAGATAGCAGGCTGTTTAGTACCTCTAACTTGTATTGATTCCCAAGATGAATACTGCAATAGTGTTTAAAATGTCACCCTATATATCGAGTTTGGAAGAATGAAAGTTCATAGCTTCAAATGTTGCCTTTAGTCTGGCCAAAAGGGTAGCACAACATTTCGAATGATTTAAGTCCTCTTTCGCTAAGGTATTGGCTAGCAATCATGAAGGCTCTACCTGCTCAATGCCTGGATTAGGTGTGGACCCAAGACAATTAGATCTGGGCTCGTGGGTAGCCTGCACATTTGGAGTGTGGGCAGGATGGCTTGCAGAGTTGGGATACATTTTCTCCTCCATAATGGAGGGCCTATTAGGGCTGTTGGACACCTTCTCTTGCCGTTTGCTTTCATGATAATTTTGTGTCAAAATTATGTAATTATTTTACCATTATTTCTATTAGGTGTTATGTTACCTCCTTTATTTTCTATGGAAGTGTGTTTCAGTACCTGTGAGTGGCAATGTGTGTTGTTAGAGATTCTCCATAGCTAGGCTTTTGTACACCTCCCACTGTTTTGTGACATTTAGGGCTGAGTTTTATAAGTGTAGTTTTAGAAGTAAGATTTAGATGTGTAGTTTGTTGTAGTAAAGTAGGATCTGCTTTCATGGCTACCTCCACTTTTTGCTTAGTGTCTTTGACCTAGTCTGACTAGGATCCTGCTAATCATGATCCCAGTCTCTTTGCTTTCTCCCTAAATTGACCATGGTAAGTACTTTTAAACATCCACAATTGGCTATTATTGTGCCCTCATAATTCCCTAGTACATGTGCCATGGTACCTGTAATGCCCTGCTTTTCTGTATATTTTGGTGCTTCTGTCAGTCACCAGGCCATTACTTACCTCCTCCTTTCTCAGGATCCAGAAAGACACCACATTTCACAATACTTACCCAAGAAAGGAATAAACACTAACAACATATAAGACCATTGCCGAGGAGCTCGCAAATAACAAGTCACAACACCTCCCCATCTAAGAGGGTACGCAGCAAATCAAAACACCTCCCCATCCGAGAGGGTACACAGCGCATGCTCCTCCTAGCAATGTATTGGATAGAATAATTAGAATTTAGACATCCCTGCTGGGAGCCGATTTCCCTCCCGTATCAACAATTACCCATTAGAGGGGAATCGCCCATCCCTCTGTAAGTACTTGGTAAAAAGGCGCCCGACCTTCCCTCACAAGGAATAAGGACAAATTATATGCTCTAAGGATCTTTTATTACATGATAATAGGATGACAAGGAAGAAATAACTAAATATCACAGTAAACATTTATAGCAATCACCAACACATACATATTCATAAAACCTGAAAATAAAAGGCATAGTTAGATAAAGTTAGATATACATGGAATACCTCACCATAATCTTAGGCATCTTTGCATCTGAAGAAGGGTCCGTCTCTCTTTCCCTCTCTGGTTGGGTCAGGACTCTCTGTTCCACAAACACGACTGCACGTCTGCACCGTGATGTATCCCCCTTTCTCTAATATAGAATGCAGCTCTCCAATGAAGTTTCCAGCAAACTCCGCCTACCGTTCTCACTGGATTCCTGTACCACCTCGTACCAAGAGAGCACAAAAGCAGCTGGCCAAGCGTTTTACTATGACTCCGGCATCGAGTGAGCACATTCCTCTGATAAGAACCGGTCCTATCTAGTTTAGCAAGAGCGAATAACAACTAGGAATTAAAACATAACCTCTCACCTAAAGAGGCTCAGAAGATGGCTGCAGTTTAGAATGTGGATTTGCTCAAGCATAGTCCTCTACTCCTGCAAAGAGCCAACATGAGTATGCAAGCCAAAGCCAATAGGTAAGCCCTGCCATTAAGCAAGATGAAGTCAGAAACAGAAAGAGACATAATCAAACCCTTCCTTGTAGCTTCAGGTCTACACATCACTATGTCTATGTGATGATATGAATTGCAAAGCAAGATAACATGAAAGCATGTCAAAGGCAATAGTCAGCACTGCCATAAAACAAGGTAGAGTCAGAAACAGGCCTAAATATCACTATATTAGGCTAAAATATGCTGAGATGGTGGTGGGCAACGGTCATAATCAGACCGATTATCTACCAAACATTTCGGTCACTACATTCCACCCAAGACCATTGTAAAGTAAAAAGTCCACATTTGTAAAGCGCACAATCACCCGTAAGGGTCTCTAGGCGCTGGGGGCCGTCGGGAAGATTAAGCGAGCTATTGCCCAGAGTCACATGGTGCTGGGCTAACCTGCCGCCGGAGCCGGGGATCGAACCGTGGTCCCCAGATTCCAGCGTCAGTCGCCCTGGCCGCGGCGCCACACCTCTCCCACACCACCAATACCATCGAAGCTTCAAACAATATGCAAACGATTACTAAAATAGTAAGAAACATAACTGACAGAATGAACAAAAGCAGTTCTAAGGCAAAACATATTCAAAAGACTAGGCACACATTGAGTACAACAGCATAATGCAACTAAAAACAGATGACTAAAAGATACACCACCCAAGATAAAACAAAGCATCAGGTAACCACCCAAGGAGCTAATCCCACAGTCCTTTATCAAGGGTCTATTGGACTGCAGATGACAATCATGCAAAGCAGTAGTATGTGACTAGGTGGATTTAGATTGATCAGAAAGACCAAAGCAACATTTTAATAGCAGGAAATCAATAACAACCCCATGCTGAAAAATAGCTTGTCTAGAACCATGCATATCAAGCAGGAAACCAGATAAAGCTATCAAGGTGTGGTTAACAGACTTAACCATAAGACAAGCCAGTCTGCTAATAGCCCTAACATTATAAATTGTCAGTCCAGGAACCCTTACAACTGAAGCAGCTAAACTAATAGATTCAGACTTGGAAAACAGAATGATATTAGACCACGTCAAAGCCAATAGGCTAAAGTCATAATTCACGTAACTCAAATAACACTATGCACTTAATCCCTCAGTATCAACCATGGAGCACATGTGTGCACCATCACCAACAACACTACACCTCGACATCCCATACCTTCTATTCTTTGGCAAGATTATTCTACTGAAAAACAGCAAGAGTATAGAACAGAAGAGAAATAAGCATATGCAAGACCATCCTACATTAAGGCTAAGGTAACGTAGCACACTAAAGTCAGTACACAATGGTGGTGATTGAGGGTCATCACAGGGCATCAGACCACTAAAGTGGCTCATTCACTACATTGCACCCCATGACCCTTGAACATCACCTTTCACATATATAAAAAATGAAATCACTGAACTAAAGGCACAGCTATGAATGAAGTACTGCATCGTTTAACTGTAAAATTGGCATTATTGCAAAGTAACTAGCAACTGAATATCATGACTGAAAAAAAAAACTATCATTGGGGCACCGTATCTGTTAACTGTAAAAGTGGTATCAATGCAGAATAACCAGCAACTGAATAAAATCTAACTGACGATCTGATTGTCATTGAAACATTGCATGTCTCATTTAAAGGCAAAACCATTTAAAACTACATTTTCAGAGTGAAAGACACAAGACTGTAGGGCATATTTAAAAGAATACCTACAAGTGAAAAACTGCATTTCAGAATCAAAAACAAAACTGTTAAAAAGCATATTTTGAATCAACAACTCTCGTGCTGAAGTGACTACTCAAAAACATTGAATTCAAAGCACATCATAACTAACTTGTTTTCTCTTTTTTTTTTTAAACTTCATCACGTATGATCACTATGAAGCAGGCAAAGACTGCATTACCTAAAACAACTCAGATGAAATATCTAAAAATAATTCAGAAATATCTGGATGCTTGTGTCATTTGAACCTCTAATGATTAAACTTCAAATTCTACTGCCAAGGCAGCCAACTGTAGCTCAGAAAATATCTACTGTAATTGCAGCAAAGTGTCTCTATTAAAAGAAAAAGAGTACTTTTCTGTGAAAAAAGGAAAACAAAAACACAGCTGTCTCTTGTCAGGGTGCACAAGCAGTTCTCCTGTGTGAAAGACACACAGCTCTCATGCTTTCAAAGTCAGCCTCACTTGAAGGGGACAGTTCCAATTGTAGCACACTCTGCTGATCCCTTCTTCGCTTGGAAAGAAGCAGTCCATCTGTGTAGGTGACAGCTCTCCGACATCCATCTTCATCTGTATCCCCTCGACAAGGAAGAACCCCACCCGAGCTGGTCAGCTATAGATCATCAGCTCCCGTCCGCCATCAGCCACAGGACATCACCTTCCACCGTCCGGTCTGGCTCCAGGCTTTTGGGGGGGTGAGGGGAGTGGGAGGGGCCCTCACACACAAAAAAAAGTGGGGGGCGTCACACGCACCCCGGTGTCGCAACCTAAAACGAAAGTATCACTTGTCTTGCAAAAAACTCCAATTCAAAAGGCACACATTTTTTTTTTTTTTTACATTTATAAAAGTCATGACTGTCTACAAAACTCTCCTCTAGATCTGGGGAATAGTTTAAGAATACTACCTGCACTATATCTTCTAAGTTTATTTGGGTAAAATCTAACTTTTTCTTACACAGTCAGAAGGGCTGGGGCAGCTTGCTTCACTTTTCACTTGCTCCTAGCTAGCCCCTCCCTTACAAAAGTCTTTGCGGTCCAAAACTGGTCCATTGCCAATCTCAACAAGCAGAGACAGTTCTGCTCTCTGCTGCCGGCCTGCATCTTATCTCTTCCAAGGCCGAAGTGCCATGCACGCCTGCCAACTTTTGTTTGCTCCTATCTGCTTCGCAACTCTCCTCATGGGGGGGGGGGAGAGGAAGCCTGCTCATTTGCAAGCCTCCCAAACATCCATCTAAAAGAAGCTGTCTCATTCTGCTGTGGCGAGGAGCTGGGATGGCCCCTCCCTTACAAAGCTTTGTGGACCAAAACTGGTCCATTGCCAATCATAACAAGCAGAGACGTCTCTGCTTTTTCTGCTGCCTACTCCTCTAGCCAGCCCTCCCTTCACAAAAAGCTTTGTGAGAGGGGAATAAAGCAGGCGCCTTCATATATATGTTTTTTTAAGGAAGCACGTCACACAGTCTAAAAACCCTTCTCTTGTCTCAGACGAAAAACGGCTTTAACCTCTCCTGACCTCCAGCAAAACCCTGCATTCTGTATTTAAATGGGATGTATGACGTTACAACACATACTTTTACAACGCCTACCTTTACAACGCGGTTTTTACCACGCATACCATTACAACGCATAGCGCTTTGGGGTGCAGGATAGTGAATAGTTTAATTTACTATTCCAACTCCAGTCCCCGTGGATAGTAGGGAAGGGTATTGGATAGTAAATTAACCTATTCCCTATCCTAGAGCGCCCCCCAGAGCAATGCGTTGTAATAGTATGTGTTGTAAAAGTTGCGTTGTAATGGTAGGTCGTTGTAAAAGTTTTATTGTAAAGGTTACATACCATTTAAATGTTCCACACTTCTGTCTAACTAATTCAAACACATTTTTTTTAAACTATCATTTGTCTATAGGACTGTTGATAACTAAAAGACAAAACATTGGCAACATTAAAAAGTCACATACAAAATCTCATGGTACTTCTGTAACAATATCTGGGGTAGCATCAGTCATAAAAAATATTTTTTTATTTTGCAAGAGTCAATTGTCATGGGCCAGGAATTCTCACATTTGAGAAAACATTTTATTCTTGTGATTTATGTTACCAAATCTGTTTCTGTTCAGTTCTGCGCAGACTACCTTCCTGTTTTTATGGTCCATTTTATAACTAGGGCGATCTCCCATAAGCAGATCACATTTTCTCTCACGCTGTTCTGTCCAGTATCTTTTAGTGTGCAAAACCACGGAGTCATGGGCATTTGTTCAGCATTTAAATCTAAAAGTGACTTTTTTCCCTGCGCTTCACTGTAGTTACAAGGGGCAACTTGCTTTTGGATAAAATCACAAAATAAATTTTTAAACCTTTGAATTAGCCAGTAATAATTATTGTACACAGTTTGCTGTTGTTCACTCTCAAAATCATATGGTTGCATTTGTCTTTTAAAGCACAGTTTATCATGCACTGTTAGGTCTGATTTATTTCCACCACTGGTGATCGTTAATTCTAAAACACTGGTCTGCTATCTTCT
Source organism: Lissotriton helveticus (assembly GCF_964261635.1). NCBI lineage: Eukaryota > Metazoa > Chordata > Amphibia > Caudata > Salamandridae > Lissotriton > Lissotriton helveticus. The sequence continues at coordinate 1,732,429,251 of NC_136057.1, read as the reverse complement.
TGCATATTCCTTTCTGACTGAAAACTCTCTTCTGAATAATTAATTAAAACAGCCTGTGCCATTTGCAACCTGACTGGATTTTCTGTAACATTTTTGACCTCTGAATCATACACATTTAATCCTGTTTGCAAATGCTCAAATGGTTGATGCATGTTAAACAACACATTTAAATGAACACTGCTATCTCTGTCTAAAATGACATTAATCTCCTGTTGAATAAAACCCTTCATTTTGTCCATCACATCCCTCGGTCTGCCAGCTTCAATACACTTTTCTCCCGAGTCTGTAAACTCATAGGAATCCCAAACATTTTCATCCCACGTTTCACATAGTAATTGAGCACATTTTAAATGCATTTTTATTGAACACTTGAAACGGATTCAGCCCTTTTCTGCCTAACGTAGCAAGCTATTTACAACCCCTTTATACAGAACACATTACACTCAACAGAGCACAAGTAGCTCAGCAAGCTATGTACAATCCCGTTATACAAAACACATTTAAACACAGAGATTCTCATTCAACCCAACACAATTGGCTCACTCATGAGCCAGTATACCATATGGGCTACCCCCATGCAAATAAATCAGATGATATCTGAAAGTCTGCTTTCAATTAATAAAAAAAAAAAAAATCCCCTTTTAAATCAACGTTCATATCCTGCCGACTACGCCAAATTGTAATGACCTGCTTTTCTGTATATTTTGGTGCTTCTGTCAGTCACCAGGCCATTACTTACCACATCCTTTCTCAGGATCCAGAAAGACACCACATTTCACAATACTTACCCAAGAAAGGAATAAACACTAACAACATATAAGACCATTGCCGAGGAGCTCGCAAATAACAAGTCACAACACCTCCCCATCTAAGAGGGTACGCAGCAAATCAAAACACCTCCCCATCCGAGAGGGTACACAGCGCATGCTCCTCCTAGCAATGTATTGGATAGAATAATTAGAATTTAGACATCCCTGCTGGGAGCCGATTTCCCTCCCGTATCAACAATTACCCATTAGAGGGGAATCGCCCATCCCTCTGTAAGTACTTGGTAAAAAGGCGCCCGACCTTCCCTCACAAGGAATAAGGACAAATTATATGCTCTAAGGATCTTTTATTACATGATAATAGGATGACAAGGAAGAAATAACTAAATATCACAGTAAACATTTATAGCAATCACCAACACATACATATTCATAAAACCTGAAAATAAAAGGCATAGTTAGATAAAGTTAGATATACATGGAATACCTCACCATAATCTTAGGCATCTTTGCATCTGAAGAAGGGTCCGTCTCTCTTTCCCTCTCTGGTTGGGTCAGGACTCTCTGTTCCACAAACACGACTGCACGTCTGCACCGTGATGTATCCCCCTTTCTCTAATATAGAATGCAGCTCTCCAATGAAGTTTCCAGCAAACTCCGCCTACCGTTCTCACTGGATTCCTGTACCACCTCGTACCAAGAGAGCACAAAAGCAGCTAGCCAAGCGTTTTACTATGACTCCGGCATCGAGTGAGCACATTCCTCTGATAAGAACCGGTCCTATCTAGTTTAGCAAGAGCGAATAACAACTAGGAATTAAAACATAACCTCTCACCTAAAGAGGCTCAGAAGATGGCTGCAGTTTAGAATGTGGATTTGCTCAAGCATAGTCCTCTACTCCTGCAAAGAGCCAACATGAGTATGCAAGCCAAAGCCAATAGGTAAGCCCTGCCATTAAGCAAGATGAAGTCAGAAACAGAAAGAGACATAATCAAACCCTTCCTTGTAGCTTCAGGTCTACACATCACTATGTCTATGTGATGATATGAATTGCAAAGCAAGATAACATGAAAGCATGTCAAAGGCAATAGTCAGCACTGCTATAAAACAAGGTAGAGTCAGAAACAGGCCTAAATATCACTATATTAGGCTAAAATATGCTGAGATGGTGGTGGGCAACGGTCATAATCAGACCGATTATCTACCAAACATTTCTTACCTCCTCCTTTCTCAGGATCCAGAAAGACACCACATTTCACAATACTTACCCAAGAAAGGAATAAACACTAACAACATATAAGACCATTGCCGAGGAGCTCGCAAATAACAAGTCACAACACCTCCCCATCTGAGAGGGTACGCAGCAAATCACAACACCTCCCCATCCGAGAGGGTACACAGCGCATGCTCCTCCTAGCAATGTATTGGATAGAATAATTAGAATTTAGACATCCCTGCTGGGAGACGATTTCCGTCCCGTATCAACAATTACCCGTTAGAGGGGAATCGCCCATCCCTCTGTAAGTACTTGGTAAAAAGAGGCCCGACCTTCCCTCACAAGGAATAAGGACAACTTATATGCTCTAAGGATCTTTTATTACATGATAATAGAATGACAAGGAAGAACAAATAACTAAATATCACAGTAAACATTTATAGCAATCACCAACACATACATATACATAAAACCGGAAAATTGAAGGCATAGTTAGATAAAGTTAGATATACATGGAACACCTCACCATAATCTTAGGCAACTTTGCATCTGAAGAAGGGTCCGTCTCTCTTTCCCTCTCTGGTTGGGTCAGGACTCTCTGTTCCACAAACACGACTGCACGTCTGCACCGTGATGTATCATCAGACCGCCAAAACCACCAGACCAGCATCTCACCCTCTCTCGGACCCCCTTTCTCTAATATAAAATGCAGCTCTCCATCGAAGTTTCTAGCAAACTCCGCCTACCATTCTCACTGGATTCCTGTACCACCTCGTACCAAGAGAGCACAACAATCAGCTGGCCAAGCGTTTTGCTAAGACTCCGGCATCGAGTGAGCACATTTCTCTGATAAGAACCGGTCCTCTCTAGTTTAGCAAGAGTGAATAACAACTAGGAATTAAAACATAACCTCTCACCTAAGGAGGCTCAGAAGATCGCTGCAGTTTAGAATATGCTCAAGCATACGCCTCTACTGCAAAGGGCCAAAATGAGTATGCAAGAAGGCATAAGATCATGCCAAAGCCAATAGGCAAGCCCTGCATTAAGCAAGATGAAGTCAGAAACAGAAAGAGACATAATCAAACCCTTCTTTGTAGCTTCAGGTCTACACATCACTATGTCTATGTGATGATATGAATTGCAATGCAAGATAACATGAAAGCATGTCAAAGGCAATAGTCAGCAATGCCATAAAACAAAGTAGAGTCGGAAACAGGCCTATATATCACTATATTAGGCTAAAATATGCTGAGATGGTGGTGGGCAACGGTCATAATCAGACCGATTATCTACCAAAAATATCGGTTACTACAGTACCCAGGGCATACGTACACCAAGAGTCCCCTAAGGGCTGCAGCATGTATTATGCCACCCATGAGAGACCACTTAAACTGTGACTACAGGCCTGCCATTTCAGCCTATGTGAGCTGGTGCTTTCACCACTCGCAACAGATATAAGTTTCCTTTTATCCGAGGTCACTGCACTTAAAAACTATAAGTCTCCCCTAAGGCTGGCCTTGCAGTCCTGAAGGCGGGGTTCTATGTTATAAGTGTGAGGGTGCCCTGCATGAGCAGGACACCCCCTACAAACCCCAGGGTCGATTATCCAGCTTTGTAAGTGTGTCGGCCATTTAATACATGTAGTGGGCATCAAGTCAATTATGAGGTGTCTAACAATGTATTGGCTGCACTGAAACCGGTCATGTTTTTTATCAAACATGTTGTAATCCTACCCCTACACCGATTCCAGTGTTGTATGTAGGATCCCAAGTATTGGGGGGCTCCCCTAGGGAGCCCCTGTGTATTCACGGTACCACCCTTTCAGCGTGTAACAGCAAGTTAGTGCTGCTGCCGACCACAGACACGATTCTGCCCTCCTGCTGCTGAGCCAAGCTAGTGTTTAGAACGAACAAGAGAACCCAATGAGTAACTAAGGACCCTGGGTGTCAATTTTATCTTGAAACAAAGGTCCTTAAAGAGAAAAATGCATAACATAGAATAGAATATAGACCACAATGAGCACTATATTGCACAGTGTCCAGCCGGACACAGAATTTAATGAATTAGATACATTTACATTTATAAGCAGAAGCGACAATAGAGCGGGACGTATTCCTGCATCCAATACAAAAACCAAGGACAGGTACAAACAAACATAAGGGATTTCAGGCAAGAGCAATGGAAGCTTTGATATGAATAGGGTTTGAAGCAAGCAATCCATATTAGTAACCACACTGGTATCACACAATGGTCAAGCGTGGAACTATTAGCTAGGTCGATGACGTTTCAATCCCTTGCAAAAAGATAGTGGGATCTTCATCAGGACGATTAGGTTAATTGCCTGAGTGTAAAGACACTGCCTGTAAGGAGAAAAGGAGGGGAAAAAAGGCAGAGAAACTGTCTCGAAAGATAGAAAAACACTTGTTTAAGGCATCAATGACAGATGGAGTCATGCACTTTGTGAGTTCGGTGGTGCCGGACTTAATGGTTGTGTACTAGACATGGGTGCAACGGCAGGTGTTGTCGCAGTGTAGTTAGAAACCAAAGGGCACCTCTATACAAAATGGAGCAATGGGATTGCGTCAATATCTTAATGTCCGATATGTGAAGGGAGTGACCATAAAACACATGCAGCTCGGTCTAGGGCAAGCATAACAATGGGTAGTGAGTCATTCAGGATGACCGTGCCGAGACCCCTCACGTGTTATAATGAACCAAAAGAACCTTAACAACATGCAGCCCGGCCTCGGGCGGACAAAAGACTTAGGGGTGACCGGTTCAAAATAGCTGTGTTTTATGGTCACTCCCAAGAGAGTCATAACCTAAAGGATCATCTTGTAAGAGCCGCACTCCCCAATCCCACGGCACACACGACCCTTGACGCTCACTGGGGGATAGAACCTTTGGTTGGTCACTCTAAATGTGATAGTTGTAATATCTGTGACTTTACAAATGAAGGCAAATCCTTCACATTTAACAATATTGTTGTAAATTGTCACTCCCATATGTATTTGCGTGACCTAAAACACACTTTGCTGTTCAGAAAAGCTTTACCCCTTAGGGCAGAGATTGCATACTGTGGGTACGTAAGCTGTTTTGATGGTGTTGGGGGACTGCCTAAGGCTCTCAAGTGGTCTGTTAGCCTTGGTAGCCTCCTGCGTCCAGTCTTTCCTCGTGATTTGTTGGGAGAAAAATTGTTCTGAGTTTGCTTGGCCCATCCTGCCTTGCCTGGTTCTTGTTGAATATTGGGAATAGTTACGTTTTGAATAGCTTCACTACTTGTTCAGCTGTTCTAGGATCACCTTTCCTTCTTATATGTAGTCTTTTTGCTTTCTAGCTTGGTCATCCACCGATTGGCCTTGCGAACTTTTCAGTTTTATTGTGTGCCTTTTCTCCTTGCGCTATGGCCCCCCGATTGTTGAGGGGCCGACAGATTGGACGTTAATTGGAGTTCTTACACCTATTTCACTTTATTGTCTATTTGGATACCCTTATCATAGTGGTTCCCTTGATGGGACAATACCAATGGAAATTAATGAGATATTCCATTCTGTGAGTGCTCTTGTGCTTGTGATGTGTGTGAGGTGGTTGATTTCAAATAGATGTCTGTGATAGTTCTAGGTCTAGATGGAGTCATCCTTGACTCTATAAAACTTGGTTTGAGGCGGTATCCTTGCATCATGCAGAGATACTTCTGCATAAATTGGTTTGCTCTCAGATTGGAGATTATTTTCTAGAGCAGCATACTCCTTGTTGCTGTGTTGAAGGGCTTGTCTACTTGTATGCTGGTGCTTGCCTTAGTGATGTATGATGCTTCTGGTTATCTAGAGCTTTTTTTATCTCGTATACCAAGGTTCAGAGAAACTCTCTCGAAAGATAGAAAAACGCTTGTTTAAGGTATCAATGACAGATGGAGTCATGCACTTTGTGAGTTCGGTGGCGCTGGACTTAATGGCTGTGTACTAGACATGGGTGCAATGGCAGGTGTCGCCGGAGTGTAGTTAGAAACCGATGGGCACCTCTATACAAGATGGAGCAATGGGATTACGTCCATATCTTAGTGTCCGATATGTGAAGGGAGTGACCATAAAACACATGCAGCTCGGTCTAGGGCAAGCATAACAATGGGTAGTGAGTAATTTAGAATGACCATGCCAATCCCCCTCACGTGTTATAATGAACCAAAGGACCATTAACAACATGCAGCCTGGCCTCGGGCGGACAGAATACTTAGGGGTGACCGGTTCAAAATTGTCAGGCTCAACGCTGCAGGATCCGATTGTAGCACATAGGGCTCCACCTCCCGACCACACCAACACACTGAGGTAAAGGCACAGTGTGTTCGAGGGATAGGGCGAGGGAAAAAAAATAGAACAAGGAGGGGACGGAAGGGGACTGCAGGGAAGGGACAGCTGAAAGACAAGAACAGAACACACAGGTTAACGTTATTCACTACTCTCAGCCTACTCTCATTGTATTCTCGCTAATAAATCAGCCATGTTCACCTTTGGGAATGAATTGTTCTCCACCTTTCCCCTTTATAACATATCACGGATATCAGTACCTCTGGTCCCTAAAGAACACAAGAAAACAGGTTATACTCTGGCAACAGAAAGAAGTTCCCCTGGTATTTGATGGTATCAAATATAAACCTACCCCTCCTTGTATATAGTGATATCCTTATGTTGTTTTCCTGACACACCGCATTCCCCAAGTGTAAATCAAGAAGAAGTGTAAAGCAAGAAAGTTTTCTTTAAAGAACCAACAATAAAAGTTCCAATGTAAACACGGTAAGACTTTTTATCCAACCACTGTCCTCCGCTCTGAAAATAATATACTCCACAGGATTCCAGTAGGATTCTGTTCTCCAAATACGGCAAGGTGTAGGGCCCCACTACCTTCCGCTTTGGCACTTAAAGAACAGGACACTAGTGACCTTCTTCTGAACGGTAGCGTGTAGAAAAGTCCTCCCACTACGCTCCGTTCCACCACTGACCAGAAACAAGAAATCCTGCACAGCCGTGCAAGTTCAATAAACAATGGCTCTTTCCCAAAAGAATCACACAAGTATTTAACTGAATTCCCAAGGACACGCGTTAACACCACGCGCTTCCTTTAAGCTATTGGGATTTGATTCGCGTCCCAACTCTGCGTTTACTCACGGTCTGCGTTTCCCGCCGGTATCTTTTATCAGCCCAGAGTCCTGGTAATGTAATCCTCCCAAAACGAAGGCTACCTCGCTCCGTTTACACAGCTTGGGATCCCAGAACGCCGGCCGCTTTCTGCACGGCGGGTTGAGTACATAAACGAAGGCGCGACCTCTCTCCTTCGCCTCTAACACCAGAATTGTACTCGCTCCTTTTGCTCTGCTTGCAATCCCAGAACGCCGGCCGCTTTCTGCAAGGCGGGTTGAGTACATAGACGAAGGCGCGACCTCTCTCCTTCGCCTCTAACACCTGATATTTACAGCTCTTCAGCACCTCCAGGAAGAATAATAGGAAGCGCTGCCAAAAACTAAGGACTCCGATTCACTTCAAACACAGATAGCACAAAATCACGAGCAATGTCATGTGGTCCCGCCCTTCCATTTATAGCGCCACTCCCACTACCAGGACTTCTGGGAGATGTAGTTTAACTAGTTAGGTAGGCGCCTTACTAGTTCCTGACAGTATGTCCCCGTCCCTAGCGCCTCCTAGGACAAGGCTTAGCAGGAAACCTTCGTTGAAAAGTCCGTACCTCCCCAGAAGCAGGCACCTCGGAACAAGCCACCCCTTGCATGTACTCCTCCTTGACCTTGTTCACACATACCTGCATCCCCTTGTGAACCCTCTTCAGTTTTAATTCCTTTTCCTTAACTAATGGCTGAAAATGGAGATCAACAGGAATAACAACCGGCAATGTGATGGCTTCAATTCCGGAATTAGCTAGGAAGGGGAACATATCAGTGGAACTATGCCTCGCATTCTCACTGGACCTCTCCGCCCTCATCATGCAATTAACCTTCCCTGTAGGAATGATAGACTGTTTATCGTCCACTCCCTCCTTGATTGGCAGTGTCTGTTGGGTTAATGTGTCTATCTTCTGACTTCCCAACCCAGTGCGGACGGTGACCCCCTCTTTCTTTGCCAATGTGGCCACCCTGAACGGACTTGCGACTACCGCTAAAGATGAGGATGCATAAGGTACCAGATGTTCATGACAATACCCAGACAAAAAATGTACTGTTCGAGTTCTCCAGTCTATAGAAGGGTTGTGGTATGTAAACCACGGCATCCCCAATATGATCTCATATTGAGGAGCTTCTATAATGTTCAACGTTATCTTTTCCACATGTCTCCCTTCTGACACATCTATTGACAAAACTACCTCAGCTGTTTTCTCAACTATTAGACCTGATTTTATAGGCTGTCCATCTACTGCCAAAACCTCCTCTGGTATATCTCTAGGTACTCTGGGTATGGCTAAGCGAGACACTAACCCATAATCAATAAAATTACCTGTGGCTCCTGTGTCCAACATAACCCTAACTTGATGAATTTTCTGCTCACACACTGAGGACATGTTAAGAACCAGGTGTGACTCGTTCACTCCTATCCCAGGTGAAGATAGGGAAGTGAGTCTCCAATCAGGTATCTCTTTCTCTAGGGATGAAGGTGCTAACAAGTTGTCTGTCTCCCTTCCCATGGTGGAAACAGCTATTCTTTTATTCTTGTTCCAACTAGAGGGGTTCTTGGGCTTAGAATGGCATTCACGCACGTAATGCCCTTTTTTGCCACAGTACATACAAAGGCCTAGTACTCTTCTGCTTTCTTTCTCATCATTGGACAGAGGGGGTCTAAGAGCTCCTATTTCCATAGGTTCTGACCCGTCCTCCGCTGTCTCTATAGCTCCAGGAGGAGTACTCACTACACGGTTGTGGCCCCTGTCCCAGTTTCTTCTATCTCCACTCCTCTCAGTCAGTCTGCCATCCAGCCTTAAAACTAGATTCACCATGTCAACACACGTAGTGGGTTGGGGATCTATATGCGCCACCCCATCTTTTAATTCATCCCTTAATCCCTGATAAAACAAAGACATTCTTTTACCCTCTGGCCATTCTGTTTCAGCCACCAATCGATTAAAAGTCGTTAGGTACGTTATTAAATCACTTCTACCCTGACGTAAAGTCAACAACTCCTTATCGGCACTGAAGTTTGTAGCCCTCCTATCAAAAACCTTTTCGAATTCGTTCTTGAATGCTGGCCAATTAGACAAGATAGCATCGTCTCTCTTTATCAGAGGTACTGCCCAGTTAGCGGCATCCCCCACCAAATACGAAATAGCAAAGGCAACCCTTGAGTGATTAGTGGGGAATGAAGCTGGTTTACAAGAAAAATGGAGCATCACCTGAGTCAAAAACACCTGTGTTTTACGCGGATCACCTGCATACCTTTCTGGGGTAGCCAATGGAATTGGGGGAGGAACTGTAACCTGTATTTGAGAGGGACTAGCAGAAAAAGGATTCTTGGATAACTGCTCTACTCTGTCTTTGAGTACAGCAGCCTCGGTCTTGGATGATGCCAACTCTTGTTGAACCAGGACCAAAGCCCGCATCACGTCCTCCAAGGTGGCCATATGTACAACAACCGGACCAGGCAGAATGCAATTCGTGGGCTCGTGATTCTGTCAGGCTCCACGCTGCAGGATCCGATTGTAGCACATAGGGCTCCACCTCCCGACCACACCAACACACTGAGGTAAAGGCACAGTGTGTTCGAGGGATAGGGCGAGGGAAAAAAAATAGAACAAGGAGGGGACGGAAGGGGACGGAAGGGAAGGGACAGCTGAAAGACAAGAACAGAACACACAGGTTAACGTTATTCACTACTCTCAGCCTACTCTCATTGTATTCTCGCTAATAAATCAGCCATGTTCACCTTTGGGAATGAATTGTTCTCCACCTTTCCCCTTTATAACATATCACGGATATCAGTACCTCTGGTCCCTAAAGAACACAAGAAAACAGGTTATACTCTGGCAACAGAAAGAAGTTCCCCTGGTATTTGATGGTATCAAATATAAACCTACCCCTCCTTGTATATAGTGATATCCTTATGTTGTTTTCCTGACACACCGCATTCCCCAAGTGTAAATCAAGAAGAAGTGTAAAGCAAGAAAGTTTTCTTTAAAGAACCAACAATAAAAGTTCCAATGTAAACACGGTAAGACTTTTTATCCAACCACTGTCCTCCGCTCTGAAAATAATATACTCCACAGGATTCCAGTAGGATTCTGTTCTCCAAATACGGCAAGGTGTAGGGCCCCACTACCTTCCGCTTTGGCACTTAAAGAACAGGACACTAGTGACCTTCTTCTGAACGGTAGCGTGTAGAAAAGTCCTCCCACTACGCTCCGTTCCACCACTGACCAGAAACAAGAAATCCTGCACAGCCGTGCAAGCTCAATAAACAATGGCTCTTTCCCAAAAGAATCACACAAGTATTTAACTGAATTCCCAAGGACACGCGTTAACACCACGCGCTTCCTTTAAGCTATTGGGATTTGATTCGTGTCCCAACTCTGCGTTTACTCACGGTCTGCGTTTCCCGCCGGTATCTTTTATCAGCCCAGAGTCCTGGTAATGTAATCCTCCCAAAACGAAGGCTACCTCGCTCCGTTTACACAGCTTGGGATCCCAGAACGCCGGCCGCTTTCTGCACGGCGGGTTGAGTACATAAACGAAGGCGCTACCTCTCTCCTTCGCCTCTAACACCAGAATTGTACTCGCTCCTTTTGCTCTGCTTGCAATCCCAGAACGCCGGCCGCTTTCTGCAAGGCGGGTTGAGTACATAAACTAACACCTGATATTTACAGCTCTTCAGCACCTCCAGGAAGAATAATAGGAAGCGCTGCCAAAAACTAAGTACTCCGATTCACTTCAAACACAGATAGCACAAAATCACGAGCAATGTCATGTGGTCCCGCCCTTCCATTTATAGCGCCACTCCCACTACCAGGACTTCTGGGAGATGTAGTTTAACTAGTTAGGTAGGCGCCTTACTAGTTCCTGACAAAAATAGCTAAAAATGGCCCGTGCCAGAGCGGTCTAATTGCGAGAATTGCACAAACCTTACGGTGGTCGGAGACTCAGGTATTCCAATCAGGTTGAGGGAATAACAGAACACAGGTGTCTGCAAGGAGGAAACAACAGACTAAGTCAAGTGACGGATTACGGTGAAAGTAGGCGAGAGTGCCGCGGTGTGAAAAAGCGGTCGAAATTACCTTAATTCGCCGGAAGGCCGAGATTAGATAAGACTCGGCAACATCTAATTGTTGCCGTCGGGGAGAACAAGGCCTGTTATTGATGTGGCCAGTAGAATGCTTTCAGCGGGTAAAGTTACCAATATCAAGCCATGCGAGCAGCCCGATATCTGTGCGGGAGAGAAGTACACATGAAGTAAGAGCAGCGCCGGTATAGTAGCCGACTAGACAAAGGCCGAACCCTCCATTCTGATTCTTACCGATTAAGCGGGCGGCGATACTCAAGTCAGTAGTTCCATAAGCGGGATGGCGGGAATCTGACAAACAGAGCTGATGTGCTCATTATATCGGTACGGTGTTTACATGTGGCGGCGGCCATATTGAGTGAGTATTTAAAAGAGAGTGAAGACATACTTGGCCAGTGAAGGGTGTGTTAGGTAGAAAAAAGAGTAATAGGCAAGACAAAAAGTCGGATTATTTAAAAATTGCAATGAAATAAAGGTATGAACAAAAAAGGACATAATAGCATGGTGTAACAAAAGTAGATTACCAATTGTATTGCATTGAATATGCATTTCAAGTAGTGGTTCATTAGTGCTAGAATTATCATTCATTCATTCAAAAACTTTATTTCGGTTTGTTTATGAACCATAAAAGTACAGAACACATTTTAGACATTGAATAAATACACATATTACATCCCAGTTGATATACATAAACTACAAATTTCCATTTGGTGGCGGAGTCCCATTAAAATTCCTAAGACAATAAGTTATATATTAACAAATTTAAAAAGTTAAAATACAGTAGAAGCTCAAAGTCTTCCTGGATGTGTTATCCAACAACAGCCCAGGAGCTTTGTTACTTCCGAAGCATTCTCCGTCTTATTAGCCACATAGAGAACAGAAACTTGGCAACGGCTGTAACTATTAGTGCATTAGTATCGGATTTTAGAATTCTAAAAAACTCTAGATAATTCCTAACTCCCAAGTTCAATCATAGCTGTATGATCCATTTATTTCTGCTGTTACAATAGGCAGGACAGAACAAGATTACATGCATTAGGGTCTCATTAAAGTTTCCACATCCTGGGCAGGGGCGAGCTGGGCCCTCTTTCCATTTGTCTGTATATGAATGCAGGGGCAGTGTGCCATATCTAGACTGTAGATACAACTTCTTTGCTAGAACCGGTTCAATCATATCTAGTTCCTTCTCAAATCTGTAAACATTCTTGTGATCTAAAAAGCTATCTGTGAGACTGGAGGGCCTGGCTGATTGAAGAGCTTCCTGTAGATTATGATGTTTTATGGTCTCAGCCAGGGTTTGTCTCGAGATAACTTGGCATGCAGCCTCAGGATTGGACCACAAGTTCTCCAGTCCAATCTTGGTCGCTAACCCCCTTATAAATGATAGCCACTGTATCCTACCTGCACCCTGACAGGCCATCGCGGTTTTCAATTCTTCTCTATAGCTCTCAAGCTCCGGGACACTCCACAATCTTCGCCAATAAAGGAGCGGGCGAGAGGCAATTACTTCTGCAATTGGCCTCAGATTTAAATCCAGCCTTAATGGTATTAGCGGTGTGCTTTTTGGTAGAGTGAGCAGCTGCCTAATAAAGTTATTCTCGGTAACGCCGATCTCATTTACTGGTCGGTGCCCCCATAGTTCCACCCCATAGAGGGTGGAAGATCTGGCTTGAACTTTGTATATTTCTAGCGGGGCACTCACTAGTTTATGCACACAAGTTTTCTGCACTTTTAAGATTCCCCCCGCGGCCTGTGACAGCCCTAGGTTAGCCTTAGACATTTGAGTATCCCACCCCATTTTGTCGTTCAATATTATCATTCGCAATATACTGGCATAGATCAGACAACAAACCCAGCCAAGGATGGGGTGGTTTGCCAAGGGTGGGGTGGTCCCTGAGTTGTGGCAAGGTGCCATTTTCATACCCATCCACAAAAAAGGAGATCGATCTCTCCCTGTCAATTATAGGCCAATAAGCTTGATTGCAAACATACAAAAAGTTATGGGGAAAATGGTTGTAAATCAGCTTATGGACTGGGTGGACAACAATAACGCCCTTTCCCCCTACCAAGCAGGATTCAGGCGGGCCACCAGCACAATTGACCAAGTCTTTCATTTTACCATTTTGCGGTGGAGGACGGTATTGCTTGGCAAAGGCTGCCTGTATGTTGCATTTGTTGACTTGCGGGCAGCCTTTGATTTGGTCCCAAGGCAAAAGCTATGGATGGTATTACATAAATTAGCCATACCAGCTGAACTCCTTACCCTTATCATGCGATTGCATGAATGTAATTTTGCAAGGGTTCAGTGGGGTGGGAATGGCGAGGCATCCTCAGACTTCCCGGTAGAGAGGGGGGTCCGACAAGGTTGTGCAATGGCACCCCTACTATTCTCACTATTTATTAATGGGATTGTGGGGAGGATGTTAGATGTTAGTGTAGATGCACCTTCGTTAGCGGGCGTCAGGGTCCCGATCCTGATGTTTGCTGACGACATGCTAATTATGTCTAAGACTCCTGCAGGTTTACAGCGTGCCCTACATATATTTGATGATTTTTGTAAAGAGCATGGCCTTGAAGTAAACGTGGGCAAGACGAAGTTAATGGTCTTTTCCCCGCGCCATAAAGCCCACCCTAGGGTATTTTTGAACAACAACAAGCTAGAGGTGGTTAGCGAATTCACATACCTAGGGGTTCAAATAACAGATGGCTTGGGCTGGTCACATCATCTGGAAAAAACGGCATTAAAACACCAGCAAATCTCGGGGGCACTGCGGGGGGAACATAGGAAATCCAAAACTAAACCCATTAAGCCTGTCCTTATAGTGTATGACGCAAAAGCTCTAGGTGCGGCCCTATATGGGGCAGAGTTGTGGGCCTGGGAAAACCTATCTACCCTACAGACATCAGAGAACAGGTTTTTTAGAGGAATCACGGGTGTACCCCAGAGCACCCCCCTAATTCCACTGCTCTCCGACCTAGGCAGACGATCAATCAGTGATAGAGCACGATTGCGCCCCATTCTCTACTGGAGACGTCTTTGGACAACTCCAGAGATTAAGCATTATGCAGATGGATTCCTGGCAATAAACAAGGAAGACAAATTTCATAAGATCATCTGGCTAAAAAATTTAAGGGCCATGTTAATTAAATTGGGCCTTTTTAATCTGTGGGATAATCCCCAGGGAGAAGTCTTCCCAAGCAAAGAAACCCTCAAGTCTCAATATTGGGATTGGGTGGATAGCGGCCTTTTGAGGGGCACGAAATCTGATTCTATGGCTGGCCGCTTTTTGGAAGTTAAAATCTGTCCAACATTGGAAAACTATTGGGACAGTATTACTGCCCCAATGGACAGGAAGTTATTTTTCCAATTAAGGTCTGGATCCCTCCCTTTAAAAATATTGAATGCAGGATGGCAGAATCTGACCTCTAAGTGTTGCCCAGTGTGTAATGCTGCTACTGAAAGTCTAGGTCATTTTTTATTTGTCTGTGATGCTTATTCGTTACCAAGGAGGGTTTGGCTAACCCCAGTTTGTAAAAATCTTGGGACACGATGTAGTGTAGTGGCTATGAGAATTCTATGTACATCCACTGACGAGCCGATTGCTCTTGGAGTGGCTAAATATTTGGAGTGGGCTTGGTCCATTAGGAGGAGGTCGATAGGTAGGGTTTACTAATGTAGTTTATTAATGTAATTTTAATGTGATTTTTATGTAACTTGGTTTTATATTTATGTATAACTTGAATTACATAGTATTGTATTTGCTTGCACTACTGTTTTTAGAAATTGTATATGCATATTGATGAATGTACTAGTTGTTTTATTTGTATTGTATTTGATTATATGTTGTACTTTTATGAGAAGTTATCTCGAATAAAGCTTATACTACTACTAACAAACCCAGTTAAAGTAAGTGGGTAGAGTTATCTAGTGTGACAACAAAGTAATGGCGGGCTAGATTGTGAAGGATTCTAAAGTAATGAGGTCCAGTCCTCAGTCCTGTTAAGACCATTTCTGATAGTGTCCATGAGAATTATGATCTTGAGTTCCTCTCTATTGAGGAGTTGAGCCATGTCTCCCACCTCTTTGGGGGAGTTTGAGTACTTTAAGGACCGTCCATTTGATATCATCCTCATTGTGATTGGCCAAGGAAAAGTGATCCACCAGGGGTGCATTTGGAGTTTTACATCTTACTCTACTCTGATTTTGGTCAATCCTTGTCTTGATCTTCTGTGTTGTTTGGCCGATATACATTTTAGGGCATGGACATTGGATCAAGTAGATGACATTACTGGTATTGCAATTAGAAAAAAAGTGACAATTTACAACAATATTGTTAAATGTGAAGGATTTGCCTTCATTTGTAAAGTCACAGACATTACAACTACCACATTTAGAGTGACCAACCAAATGTTCCATCTCCCAGTGAGCGTCAAGGGTAGTGTGTGCCGTGCGATTGGGGAGTGCGGCTCTTACAAGATGATCCTTTAGGTTACGACTCTCTTGGGAGTGACCATAAAACACAGCTATTTTGAACCGGTCACCCCTAAGTCTTTTGTCCGCCCGAGGCCGGGCTGCATGTTGTTAAGGTTCTTTTGGTTCATTATAACACCTGAGGGGTCTCGGCACGGTCATCCTGAATGACTCACTACCCATTGTTATGCTTGCCCTAGACCGAGCTGCAAGTGTTTTATGGTCACTCCCTTCACATATCGGACACTAAGATATTGACGTAATCCCATTGCTCCATTTTGTATAGAGGTGCCCTTCGGTTTCTAACTACACTGCGACGACACCTGCCGTTGCACCCATGTCTAGTACACAACCATTAAGTCCGGCACCACCGAACTCACAAAGTGCATACTCCATCTGTCATTGATGCCTTAAACAAGTGTTTTTCTATCTTTCACGACAGTTTCTCTGTCTTTTATTCCCTCCTTCTCTCCTTACAGGCAGTGTCTTTACACTCAGGCAATTAACCTAATCGTCCTGATGATGATCCCATTATCTTTTCGAAACGTCGTCAACCTAGCTAATAGTTCCACGCTTGACCATTGTGTGATACCAGTGTAGTTACTAATATGGTAGCTAGCTTTAAACTCTAGTCATATCAAAGCTTCCATTGCTTCTTGCCTGAAATCCTTTATGCTTGTTTGTACCTGTCCTTGGTTTTTGTATTGGATGCAGGATTGCGTCCCGCTCTATTGTTGCTTCTGCTTATAAATGTAAATTTATCTCATTGATTAAATTCTGTGACCGGCTGGACACTGCAATATAGTGCTCATTGTGGTCTATCTTCTATTCTATCTTATGCATTTTTCTCTCTAAGGACCATTGTTTCAAGATATAGCTGAGCCAAGCTAGAGCAAGGGCAGGTAGAGCAATAGCTTTTCTTTCACAGGGGGGTGTGACCACCTCCCAGACAGTACTTAGTGTTTTGTGCTGGGTTGGGGGTGCTTGCCAGCGCCACCAGACTGCTTTGCAGGGCCCATGTGGTGGCCTCCTTTCAAACTCCAGTTTGAGCCAGTTCAGGTAGCCATTGGCACCCGCTCTGGTGTGAAACTGGACAAAGGACATGGGAGTATCCTCACCTCTGTCCAGCCCCTCCTCTGAGAGTGACCTCTGAGTCGTTCCCAAATCTTTCTCTAGGGTACTTAAGGGCTTACTTGTGGGTGGGTCCTCAGATTTGCCATGGGACAAGACTCAAGACTGAAACAGCATCACTCTTCGAACGTCTGGACACTTGGAATTCGCCTGGAACCGAGACTGCATCAAGGAAGACTCCTACTGCACTGTGTCTTGTTGTTCCCCAAGTCATCTTAGTTGTCTGTGCCTGTGCTTCCAAGATCTTTACCAGAGGACACCCAAAGTAATCTCCCTTGGCGTGAAAAAGTCACTCCCCTGCATCTGCAGGCACAGCAACATAGATGACCGGTCTCCTGCTCCTCTCGTCCTACAGACTTCCCAAGGCTCAGCAACACAGGTGGTGGTTCTGCAACTCCCTGGAGGCCTGACCTGTCCTCTCTGCAATCATGAGGCCAGTATCCCTCGTTGGAACCATGGGGACCAAACCCATGTACACCACATCAACTTGCCGTTTCCAAGGGTTGCTGGCTTTGCACTCCAGAGCTCTTTGGGCTACAAGAAGCTCTAGCTTCCAGCATCTATACATGCCAAGTACAGCATCTTCTGCACCGTGGGCCATCCTTCATGGCGAGCTGCTCGAGGCCCTCTTGTGACTCCTTTGTCTTCGGCCTGTGGGTGCTTCTGAAGGTCTTCTCCTGCTTCAATGGGCTCACCTTCTTGCTCGGGCCTGTTCTGACTCTCTTGCTCTTGGTGAGTCCCTTGGACCTTGGGGTCCCAACGTTGCTCCTCCTTCCATCTTCACACCTGTTCCTGCTACCAAGACTTGTTGGTGTTCCTGCCACACACCGATCACCTAGTCACCAACGTGGGACAGCTCGGAGATGTTTCCTTCTTTTCCTCAATGTCACCTGGTCCTCACAGCTGCAGCGACATGGTCACCATCAACACTTCGGAATCGTCCAACATCATTGGGCATTACTCTTCCATGCGGTCTGGTCACTCCTGAATGGCATAGACTCGGTCACCTCTGCTTTCAGGATCTTCACATCCAGAATATACCCTTGGATTCCATCGGACTTTTTTTACCTTCTTTTCCAGAGGAACTTTTTTCCAAGTCTTCCATTGTCGTCTACGGAGGTTTCCAACGTCTCTTCACCCCTCTGCACCTGACTTCCCTGGTGTAGGTAACCTGGGGCCAGATGTAGGTAGCCAAATACCGGTCGGTAACGGCCGAATTCGGCCGTTACCGACCGGTATTTGGCTTTTGAGATGTAGGGGGCAGGAAACAGGCCATTTCGGTAATTTTACCGATTCGGTAAATATACCGGTCGGTAAATTTACCGACCGGTATTTTTACAGAATCGGTAAAATTGAGATGTAGGTGGGACTCTTCTGAGTCCCACAAGCCCTACAAAATCGGTATTTTACCATCAAATTCAATTTGATGGTAAAATACCGATTCAGGTGTGCATGCACATGTGTGCATGCACACCTGTGCCATATGACAGGCAGACCTGCCCTTAGGGCAGGTATGCCTGCCACATGGCCCCCGAACCTTTTTTGGGGGTGCTAGAGGGTGTCAAAGTGACACCCCCTGCACCCTTGTCAAAATCGGTATTTACCGATTCGGTAAATACCGACCGGTAATGCCCCATTCATTCCTATGGGCTTCAAAGCCCATAGGAATGAATGGGGCATTACCGGTCGGTATTTACCGAATCGGTAAATACCGACTTTTAAAGATTCGGTAAATCCACATCTGGATTTACCTACATCTCGGTACTTCTATTTTACCGATTCATAAATACCGAATCGGTAAAATTCGGTATTTATGAGTCGGTAAAATAGAATTACCTACATCTGGCCCCTGGTTCCCAGGGCATCAATGGGTGGGGAGTCTCTCCAACCTTCCGTCCTTCAAGAGAATTCTTCGAGGTCCTCTGACAAGGGTCCTTCTTCTGCAAAACTGCAACCATGACTTCTCCATTGACTTCCATTAGTCCCACTCTTCTCACAGCCTTGTGGGGTTCCTGGGTACTTACCGTGGGTGGTTTCTTGTGTCCCCGGCTTCTCTAGGTCTTCTGGTCCAAGCCCCATCCTCTTTTGCAGTTCACATTCCACTTTCTTAATATATGGTTTGGTCTCCCCCTGGAGATCACTGTATTTTTACTACTTACCTTATTGCATTTGAAGAATGTGTGTGCATTGTGTTGATAACTCCAGGTAGGAGATATACCAATGTGTTATTGAATTTTGTGTAATAAATAGAATAATTTTTATATATACACTGTGTGGTTCTTCTAAGTTTAACCTGTACTACATGACAAGCATGGTAAAACAAGCTGCTTAACACTCCTTCAAGATAAGCCAGAAGGCTGCTCTCCACATCTACCACTCTGAGAGCTTCCTATGATTATCAAAGACCACTAAAATCACAATAAGGGTTGCCCAAATTAGTGCAAGGTGCATCACTTAAATAAATGTGCACCATATACTAAGTTCGCCTCCTACGTTTGTGAATACCAATGGTCTTATAGTTTTGTGCTTGGGTGTTTGTATTTGCTTGCCCCACCTTAACACCTTCTTGACACTTTTTAAACCCCTCCTTATCCCTATTGGAACCACTCCCATTGTTCTCTCCCGAATTTAGGGCCTGATTAGGATCGCGGTGAATCCGCATCCTCCGGGCCGGCGGAAGCCACTGCCGCCCGGAGGATGCGGATTCACCGCTGCGGACACAGAAAAGACCCCCCACCAGATTAGGATGGCTGGGGGGTCATTTTTCTGTCCGCCGCTTTTCCGACCGCGGCGGAAAAGCTCTAATATGGTGGCGGTGTCTATCAGACACCGCCAGCCATATTAGGATGCCGGCGGAGACATGCTTTTCCACGGCGGGTTTTCCGCCGTAGAAAAGCATGTGGAGTCTGAGTATGGGGGCCCGTTCGGGCCCCCAGGGGTGTTGGGTGCACATGGGGGGGTACCTATGGTACCCACTGCCTTTGCATACAGGAAGCGGCAGGCACCACGCGGTGCCTGCCGCTTCGTGCATGCAAAGGAAAACATGATCATTTAACCTTGCGGCGGGGGCTGCTTGAAGCAGCATCCGCCGCAATGTTAAATATAGGGGATGTGACCGCCAGGGTGGCGGTCACATCCTAATTCCGAGGGAGGGAACGCCACAGCCCCTGCGGACGGTCCCTCCACCTCGGGGGTGGCGGACGGACGCTGGTCCGTCCGCCATCCTAAGTACTAAGTAGTAAACATGCATGTCTGTATCGAAAAGACAGGTGAGATGGAGATCTCCTCTTGTAGGTTTGTGAATTGAACATAGTAGTAAATAAGTAGTATTACTACTGCACTACTTTACATGCAACAAAATACTGTGTGCGAATTGAACTCACACCCTATAATAGTGGGAACTTGAACGTGACTATCATAATAAAATGTCACTCTCTGCGCTATTTCTGAGGAGACCTAGGCATCACTATAATGATACACAAAAGACAGCCAGTGCAGAACCTGACCCTGTACTTCAACCCCAAATGAAGAGGTCCAAGCAAAAGTCTCCTTCCACTACAGCTGGCACTTTAATTTCTCTGCTTACTCCAGCTCAGAATAGTATGTTTCCAACCTGGCCAAAGTACTTCACTTGATCAGCCTCTTAGGCTCAACTCTATCAATATATCTGCAATGTTGTCTCCTGAACATCAAACAGTTCCGCCACTATTAGTGTCTGAAGCAAATTGCCGGCGAATTGAGTTAGCAGCACACCAACAGGATGATCACTGTCTGATTGGCCTTACCTTTAGCAAACTTTAGTTCACTTAAATCAAACAATGACACACCCAGAGGTAATATACCTTCGCCACAACAGCATAACCCCACCGAACAGGCCTCATTTACAGCAAAACCAGGCTGGAGGACCGGCACCGGTACTGAGCACATGGCAAATAGCGATCAGGACCTGGGGAGCCAACCTACCCTGTCGTCCATCATTATTACTATCAATTCCTCAGGCACAAATGATTCCGCATACTTTGGCTACTCCAAAATCAAGTAATTCATGCAAGGCCATACAACTAACCCCTTGCCAAATATTGGGACTTAGCGGCATTTAATTAATACATTAGACACCGTAGCTAAAGCCCTGGAATACCAGTACAAGTTTGATATCCAAATCTCCCTTCTTGAAACGTTAGCCCAGTATATTTACAATATAGACTCACACTTTGAATGGCTTAACACAACTCAGAATTTTACTCTTAGATGTTCATTATTAAGGCTCCTAGTTTTCGATTTTTACAGATTTTTACAGATAAACACAGACAGTATTTCCTGTCTGTATTTATTTTTAAAAGCGGAAAAATACTGAGAATTGTGCTTTTTATGAAAGACTCTCCATGCTGTCTTTCATGAATTCCATGCACAAGGAACAAGAGGGGATGTCCAGGGATAAATATACACAAGCAAGTATTGCAAAGAGACAAACAAATTGGTCTCATGCATGGGGATCCAAGTCTCCACTTTAACAATTGTCAATTAGTAGAACAACTCACAAGGGCATCCTCAATTCTTATAACATATCTTTTATTTTATTTTAGATATGAGTATCTGCACGATTATAAATCTTACAAAAAGCAACAGAAAATATAGACACATCAACACAAAATCACAACCATACTTTGTTTAATTTTTTTTGTAATGCCCATCCGATTTGACCTGGTTGCATACAGATAAATATCACAGCAATCCAGGGGGAGGTAATCCTTTTTACACACTACCCTCTCTATTCGATTGCTTGTATAGCGTGTAAAAAAATTATTCAAAATTCATACTTCATTTAGATAGATTCCTCCTCTTCATATGTCGACGTGTTTTGCACACTGAGTCGGGCCTCCTCAGGACAAAGGTAACACAGTTCAACACAAGAAATCCCTACTTAAGTGGAGCAAAACCAGCTTCAATTCATCGGACGCCACCGGGCCTCTATACCTGATCTCTCCAGTCGACAATTATCTTGCGACACAATATCTATGAACTGGAACCAAAGTTCCAACCACTGTCTCAGTACGGGAACAGGCAAACAACTATCTACACGGTGCCTCGACATGGTCTCAACTCGAATTCCCGAGACTCACATTCCAGCCGCGAGTAAACCCTGTGTGACCAACTACAAATAGGGAGTAATCTACTCTTCCCGCTGACTCGATGACCATGAATTCCATTCATAAGCTGAGCAAAGAGGCAGCATGGGTAGTTACAAAATAGGATCAAATTTCCTTAAATATAGACATATATTCACAAATATTTTAAGTATAACACTAATATGTACCTGTGGGTTTAGTGTTTTGTTGTATAGTGTTATGTGTTATAGTGTTCTGTGGTTGCTTAATTTCCTAAAATGTGACAGGCATCCATGTATAAGTGCACGCCTTAGAGTAAAATAAATGTGGAAATATACCATTTTACAATTCCATTTATTGTGAAAACTCAAAATGAATATGGATGATACTAATAAAATGGGCAAAAAATAAATATGGATAATTACAGACGGAAATGTTAAAAAACATATACCATAAAACCGGGAGCCCTATTCATAATCCATCTTCACACATATCAGCTCCCTCCCCCACCTCCAGCAACAATGAATGTATGTGCGCCAAACTAATAGATAATTTGCTTGCTATACCCTCAATAGTGGGGGATCTTTTACAGGAAGTTAAAATGGCTGGCACGGCGCAATCTAAGAACAATAATTTAAATGCCATCAACTGCAGAGCAAGCCACTCAAACATTGGCACTCGCAGTTTTAGCAGAGCCTCCAAAAAACCTCACCCACTCTAATAACTCAAATTCTCATAAGAATATTGTGGTAGTCAGGGCGGAGATTCAATTGGCGTTTTCTAATACAGATCTCTCATTCAATAATAATAATAAAAAAATCACTAACTACAAAGGAATGAATACAAGGCAATCAAATAATGCAACAAATCTCCCAATCACCTTGGAAAATAGACCGGCCACCTTGTGCGTCTCCCCTTCAGAGCAGTTATCGAAGCGCTACAGGAAGCGACTCAGGAAACTGAACAAAAGACAGGTCAAGAGCAAGAGAGGCATGAGACAGGCAGTGATGCTCGAGGACTACATTCATGTTGACAAACAGGCACGGCCAGCATGGAAAAAGCTTGCTGACACACCAAATCATTTGCTATTAGAAGGCAGTGCCTCACCTCAGACTCATAGTGCCATGCATATCCCAGACAATTCTAGCAATACACAAACTACTATTAATGCACCTTCTAAAAATTCATCAGATATAAATCCACCCTCCCCACTATAGCGAAAAAACTTATTCCAGCACAGTTACAGACTGGTCCTCGACTGATAAAGCGCGTGGAATTCAGGACTTATCAGCCTCCTGTCACTACTGCATTCCGTAGCTGGCAATCCAACACTGGCAGTCTACGTACTATCTCCACTCAGACAACAAATTCAAGCTATACAGACATTCAGAGTGTACAGCCTGAACCAAACCCAATGGTGACTTTGTCAAGCACAGTCACAACAACCAACTTTGTCGACATAGACCCCTCAGTGATTCTTGGAACTACCTGCAACACTGCAACATCGTCCAACATATATAACTCAAATCATTTGAATGATACTGGCACAGACAAATTGAGCATGCAACCGTCAGAATTTTTTGATCATAATAGAAAAGTGATTCCACAAGTGTAACTAAGTGGAGCTCTACCACTCCATCAGTCCCATTTTTCAACAGGGCAGCCGCCTCAGTCCACCTTTGGCCTAACAGTACCGTTACTCCTTCTGGTGACCTAAAATCTGCAGCTGGAATAGGTAACCTTCAAACACATGGATCTACACCAATACTACCTCTGGTGGATACAGATCTTTTACATCACAGCACTACACAAAATGCCCAAGCTTTAACAACAATATAGCACCCTGACTGTGCTTCACAAGTCAAAGGTAATTTTCTGAATCGAGGCAACCTAACAAAACTCCTAGCGTCACACTCAGATCTTTGCCATTTGAAATCTAATAACAGCAGTGCCAATCATTTTGTTCTGTAATATATGTTAGCTCACAAAGAGGCCAGGAAGGTAACATGGTCCTCTCGCGCAGCAGCTAACACAGTTTGCGAAAATCGAAAGAGTTTTGAAGAATGGAGAATTCTGATCACCGTCACCTAAAAGGTACGCTATCCAGAAGCTCTTTTAAAGAAGGAAAGTGATGTAGGTAAAGAAACAGTAGCAAACTTACAATTAGGCTTACAATTAAGTCTAGGGTTAAAACATCCTAGGCATCATTAAAGATGTGCCATTAATAACGAATGACTGAGACATAACCATATTTCTTGGTATGAAGTTATTTTATCTAATTAATAAATCTCTTTTGTTATAGTATTTAATCTTAATCAATGTTGTTAATAAACATATATACAGAATGAATAAATAAACACATATAATATGTACATAAATAGAAAAAGTCAATCCACAAAATACAATCAATACTGGATTCTTTCTCAAAAGCCTGACAGTTTTGATGAAGGCTAGCAGTAGATAACAGCTACGCGCGTTTCGGCCCTTCTGCCTTCGTCAATAAACCGTCTTTAGTGAAAAAACTGGATAGGGCACAAATCATTATTTTATGTTTACACCTTTCCAATTTATATACAAGTTTTAAGTACAATTTTGTATAAACTAAAACCTAGAATATTTAAATTACCTCTCATCAACACATTTAATTCAATACAAAAATGATGTTGAAGACGGGCAAAAACATGTGTGGATCACAATAAAAAACAAGAAATATATATATTGCGATGGGGGCCTGTTTCTCCCCCAGTTACGCATGTTTACACATGGGACTGTGGGAGGAACAGGTCCTATTGCAGCAACTCAGAGGCATTATGGAGCAGAACACCATGCTGTACCTCCGTTATATAGACAATTTGTTTTTTGTCTGGCAAGGTACGGAGGCAGGAGCCAAGGAATTTGTCAGGGAACTCAATGACAATAGCTTGAATCTAGAATTCACATCCAACATTCATGCCACCTCCATCTGTTTCCTAGACATGCAAGTTTATGTGGACAATAACACCTTAGCCACTAAACTTTACAGAAAACCTACGGCAGGCAATACGATCCTGCATGCGGCAAGTCATCATCCGCACCATCTTATTCACAGCATCCCCTACGGGGAGATGCTGCGCATTAGACGGATATGCAGTTCGGAGGCTGAATGTGCGGCTGCGCAGGAAGCCAGCAGACTAAGATTTTTGGCCAGGGGCTATTCTAATGACACTATTGAGTCTGCCATTACTCGGACTCAACAAATGCCCCGGCATCTAGCCTTAACATCTAAATCTCAGGACAAACCTAATGCCATACAGGATGGGGGTATACAATCCCGCATGATTTTGTCCTACAGTAGGCAACACTCTGACATGAGGAGAATTTTTTATTGAAATTGGAATCTCATTAAAGGTGATCCAATCATAGGTCAGAGGGTTCCAGACAAACTGTTGCTTACTTTCAGGAGATGTCCGTCTATGGCCAAAGCATTTGTCAAGAACACTTTAGAACCTCAGATTTCTAGCACATGGATGGCCCTCGGCCAAGGTTTTAAAAAGTGTACTCAGTGTAAGGCCTGTCAGTATGGATGCAACAAAATCAGTTACATGAGCCCTTTTAAACAATATCCGCTGGAAATGACCAAAAGACTCACATGTAAAACAGATTTCGCGGTTTATGTGCTGGGCTGTCCGTGTGGGTTGAGGTATGTGGGAAGCACTAGGCTGCCCGCCCACAAATGGATACTCCAGCACACAAGGGCAATAATAGGCAAAGATCAAGCCTATCCGGTGGCTAGACACTTTGAATCAACTCACAAAGCTAATCCAGTCCATCTCCAGTACTATGTAATTGATACAGTCTGGCCTTTAAAACGAGTTGGTGACAGAGAAGCGAGGCTTCGTCTTCTCAAAACACGGTACATACTAGAACTGGACAGTAAAAATTCGAATGGGCTGAATGCGAGTGAAGACCTGTACACTTGTCTTTGAGGGGCCTGCTTTCTGAGGTTTTATCCAATATCAATCTTGATTTTATTGAGGGGCTTCAGTAAATAACTGTGTAGAAATATGACTCATTGTATCAAATTATGTAAATTGCAGAAGGTTAGGACAGTTTTAGTCTTTAGTCTAACTCAGGTTGTTTTTATGGTGGGGGTTACCTTGATGGTCTATTTTAATTGTCACACATTTGCACTTGCACAGGCACTTTGTTGATTCATTTTGCACACTTTGACTCCCAGGGACCAGTAAGACAGGGAAATGGCTTTTCGACAGAGCTGTGAGACTGTCAGAGTTGGTCTCAGCCCACTTGGGCAATATCATCAAACAGGACTGATGTATTTTTTGAAAATTCTATTTAAGTAGCTATATATAAACAGTATACCATGTATTAGGCAGTGATTATATACTGTTTAGGGCTGTACTATTTGAACAAACATTGTATATGCGGATTTTATATCTTTTCCGTTTTTTTAAGAATCTAACATGTGATTTTTATGAAATTTAAATGTAATCATGAATTTTAAATAATTTATTTATAATTATTTAATGTTTATGTATCAGCCCGATTGATCTCTCAAAAACATGGAGGTCATCTCTAGCTACAAGAAAGTATTTCTTCTATGTTGTTGCCTGTTCAGCTCTGTCTTAATTGCACTAGCACTTTAAATACTGGTCCTTGCCAAACGCAACATGCCATGTGATCAATCTTCATTGGAAGCGAAACGCATTATGGCGGCTGTCTGGCTGAAAATAAAGCACTTTAATTAAGCACCGATTCCTGGGTCTGCTCTTCGTCATTTCCAAAGGCAGGAGCCTCTTTCTTGGTGACAACTTACTTATATATATATATATATATATATATATATATATATATATATATATATATATATATATATATATATGTATATATATATATATATGTATATATATATATATTCTCCAATTAAATACATATATTGTTTGATACATTCTATATTCAACTTACTGAACGCTGTAACTAATATATCAAGGCCTCCCATACCGTGAAGAAAAGTGAAAATTACAGAATTTTAAAAGGAAAGGAGAGGAAAACAGATCTTATTAGTGTGGTGAGGTGTATAGCATAATAGAATCTAGGTTAGATGGAATAAACACATTAATGACAGATAAAGAATATAGGACCCAAATAAAAAATTATTAATGTAGTTGTGTTACTGCCTCTAAAGAACTCTGGTATTAGTTATTGGTAATATTGTGTCTTTGCCTATAAGGTAATATAGTTAAAATTTAGCATTTGGGGAGCACTGGTATAGGCAGAATCTAAACCTAGTGAATAATGTGCAACATAATGTGCGAATACAGTGGTGTAAAGAACTGAGAAACCAATTTAAATTACTTAATCGTGTTCACCTTAAGTTTTAGGTAGTAGACCAGATGATAGATGCCTTTCCGTTGAGGTTCTAAAGTTATCTATATGCAAAAGAACACCTAGAGTTAAATGCCCACGTCGAATAGCATATAAAAAGAAAAACTCCGAAATCTAAGAAGTCACCAGAATTACTTACTTCAAAAATTCTAAAGATATGTGACCATGAACAAGCTGCGCTACTACTGTTGATGTTTCAAGATAGGGCAGTATATGCTCCTATGTTGTTGAAGAGTCTAAAACAATAATTAATTCCTCTTATCATGGCAAGTCCTCTTATATAGTTATTGTCAAAGGCATGTACGTTATCATGAGGACGAAGAAACTTAGTGTATGAACGTCAGAGGTTACTGATAACACTAACACACTCTGTCATTGAGAGGGAATGGTGTGAACCCCCAAATGAGCGCAAAGGCTGGATCAACAGGAAAACAGTGATGATTATTGATAGGGTACTGGGTTATGGGCTCCCTGATAGATGAATCTATAGAAAAGATAGCATGAGCATATCATAAGTAACCACACATCTAAATCAAGTAGTATATCTCGTTTAATTATTTAAAATTAAGTGCTTATAGTTCACAAGGGTTCTTGCATCATATGTATTCTTACTTGCCACAAGGGAGGTAAAATCTAAAGGAAGAATGGTGTAAACATGGTATCAATCACCCCAATACTACAGAATGGTATATTTCGTTGTGTGGGAAGAATTTATATATATAGTACTTACTTTCTATCTTTAATGGGGGCTCTTTTACCGTAATTTAATTCTAGCCGCCAATGGATATCAGCCTTAAATGATAAGGTCATCCATGCTGAAAACATAACATCAGGTTTGTTCAGTAGTATGCAAGTGTCTATGGAGTATTTTTATTTTTAAATAACCACAATTGCCCTGTCTGAGTTCCCCGCTTACCTGCAGATGACAGCCTGGCGCTCTATTCTTTTCCCCCCATCACTAGAAATGCCTCTTACTGCCGAATTTGTTTATAAAGCCTGCGATTTTGCGCGCTATTTCCATTTAATTGGAAGTTGGTAATAGAAAGCGGACTTCCTGCACAGCTCGGTGGCAGAATGTATTAGGAATAGAGAAAATACTACATCCTCATACGGCCATTGTCATCATAGATTGAGTTTTTGCACGGTTATACTACTGAATTGAGAATAGAAAATGGACTAGATAGCGAACTGTAGGAAATGGAGAACAGACTGCATGTACAAGCGAACCTCGCCATCTTTTTTTTTTTTTTTTTTTTTTTTAAACCTTTATTGTACAAAAAGTGCTCACAAATACGGGCCTACAACCCAGCGGGCTGGCCACCACATAGCAGGCGCATAATCAGTAGTACAAAAGCATCCACAGGATATGACAACAAAAACACAGGAGACATAGGCCGAAAGCCATAGAGCAACCAGCATGGACAGGATATGTGAAGGTTGATTTTCTATTATGGGAACGGGAAGTACAGGATCATGACGGGCAGTGAGTCAAGCAAAAAGGGAGGGGCCGTGGTGAGCCGCGAACAGGCGAGCATAGAAAGTACAGGATATATCCAACAAGAACTAAACATATCAGTAAATACAATCCCAACGGAAGTACCACAAGGAGAGGCGATTGCGCTCGCCGTCCAGCGCCCACCCACCACAGCTACAACCAGACGTAACAATCGGATGCAAAAAAGATCCCATCATATCAATCAATACGGCACACACCCCAATAAAAGGAAGGAAAGTCCCCCACAAAGGAGGGAGGGGAAGGAAGAAAAAGGAAAAAGGAAGGGACTCCTCCTCAAACATGCGCCCCCCGGCGACGAGGCAGGAAAACATAAACCGGTACACGGCATACATCGAAGGTCAGTGGCAGAACACGCAGTGAGCCAGAATCACAATAAGACCGGCAGGCCAGTGCAACAGAAACACCCCAGGGGGACACATGACGAGACGGAGTCCCGAAAAAGGGAATACATAAGAGCCATAGAACAAAAAAAGGGGAGAAAAAAGGGGGGAAAAAGACCCCCCAAAATGATAGACCCCCCCACCCACCCCACAAGCCCACCCTGCACCCCTGCAGAAGGCTATGGCCTACCCCCCGGCAGCGTGCCTGTCGCCCTATTTAGAACCCGAAATATAGAAGAGCAAAGGCAAGACGGAAACCTAAGACAAAAGAGGGGAGGGGGGAAAGGGAAAAGGGAAGAAAACGCACGGGAGAGGGCCAAGGAACAGAATTATCAGCACCCACCCACCCGCCTGAGAAAAAGGCAGAGCCCTCGGGAAGTCAAAAAAGTATCAGGAGACGCTCCAGGAGCAGCACAAATTCACACATAGTCATACCGTTACATGCCGATCATCCAACCAGTACAAGACTACCGCACACAGAGGCAAGTCCGTCTCAGCCCTTTCCTTGTTTGTCCAAATTTGTAGCCGTCTGATGCACTAAGAACCAGACCACGAAGAACAGAAGGCAAAGAGCAGGGAGATCAAACGGCAGTCCAGATAAGATACGTGGAGTAAAACCCGGATGATCCGGAAAAGTCAGAGAACAGCTCACGCAATGCAGGCACAGTTTCAGGGACAGTTCGAGAAAAGCTGACTCAGCGGGGTCGGCACTGGAGCCAGGGTCGGTCATTCGAGGCGAAGAGAGGCAGAAAGAACCATTGAGTACAGTCCAGACGGGATCCGGCCCCTGGACCAGTGGCGCCGGAGATAGCACAGGACGATGAAGGGCAACGGAACTCCGCACACCCACAGACGCGGCCGTCGCCGGGCCCCTGCTTCCCAGGATAGTTCCAGCCTCACCCTGCAACAGCGACGAAGCCGCACCCAGTGTAGGGGGCCCGAACGGCCCGAAGAGAGGATCCACCTCCAGGGTGACAACGGGTGCGGCCACCGAAGCTCGCCAGGAGTGTAGGGCGTCCAGGATGCCCTTAAGTGTAGGAAAACCTTTACAGTATCCGGCACCCGGGCCATGCGGCGGGCCTCCAGCGCTCGTCCAGGCCCGGCTGAGACCTACAGGGTCGGCCGCCATCTTGGAAGCCCGGCGGGGCCGCGGCGTCCGTCAACCCCCGTCCGGGCAGCAGCGAGGCAAATGAAGACCAGCCGACCGGCAGCAGGGCACCTCCAGAGCAGGAAGGGGGGCCACCAGAAGAAGGGGGATCGCCGGCTCCCCAGTGCCGCCGGTCCCGTTCTCCGAGTCCGGGCGGAGGAAATCAAAATGGCCGGACCGGAGAACAAAGGGGGAGCAAGCCGAATGTACGGTCAGCCCCGTCAACGGAAGGCAGCGCCTCCACCCAAGGCCACCGGCCCACCGGAGCCGGCCAGCAAGTCACAGCCGGCCTATACGCACAACGGCCTCTATGACCGCGTCCACAGCGCCATCAAGGGCCGACCATCGAGCTCCGCCCCGTCCGGGCGCCGCCGAGAAGATCCAGGCCAGCCCGCTCCGGAGGCCCCGTAGCGAGCGGGAGCGATGTGCAGGATCCACGGCACCCAAGGACAACCAGAGCAAAAGGTGAGTGCCTGCAAGTTGTCTTAGCACTACAGCATAGCAAAGAGGACTTCCCGGGGCAGGATAACGGCAGGGTAGACGATAAAAACAGGCAGGCGAGCGGAGCCGAGCTAAAACGCGGCCATCTCCGAACCTCGCCATCTTGGTTAAGATATGCACAATTTGGCAACTAGAATGAAAAAATATAGGAAATGGAGGACGGACTCTATACATTGATTAGTGGCAAAATGTAATGAAGATGAAAACTGGACAGCGTGGGCCGACCGACAACTCTGTTTGGGATTTGCGCGATTTATCGAATGATTAAGAGTAGAGAATGAATGACAGACTCTGTATATAATTTAGTAGCAGAGTGTACTGAAAATTAAATAACGGGCTACATATAAGGACAGACCTCACCATCTTTATTTGGGATAGGACGATTTAAAATTCCAAGGAGTAAATGTATGAATATATATAGTGAGAAAATGATAATACAAATAAAGAACAGACTGAAATGAGTCTGTACGATGCCGTGAGGTTATGGACATAAACTGAGTAGCGTAATAATGAATTGATCCTGATGATATTATGCGTGGTCTGAGCTTCAATCACAGAGTGATAATAGCAACCGATGAAATAATTGAAAAAACAAACTAAAATGAGTCTATTCAATACATTGAAGTTATTTATATGAATTAAAAAAGTGTAGTAAAGTATCGATCCCGATTACATTACTAGAAATCTGAGCATCAATCACAAAGTGCTGAATTTGTTTATATAGTCTGAATCAATTAGGAGTATATAGATGTCAGCAACCTGTCCACAAGTGTGTAATTTGTGGCAGTGTGATGATGAAGAAAGGGTGAACAAAACAGGCATGATCACCATAATTAATGGTGAGCATAAAGTCACTGTTGACTATACTTGCTCGCATGAAAATGCAGAAATTACAGAAAGGCCTGTTCCCATGGCAAATGTTGAGCATAAAGACAATATTGACTATACTTGCTTGCATTAACAGGCAGGCAGAGACAACAGAATGGCCTCATCCCATGGCATATCTTGATTCAATCCATTGTTGAACGGGTCCAATAAAAAAATCTTTCTAATGTATTCTGAGCACTGACCTTGCTTAATTTGGATTTTTTCCACAATGAACCAACAAATATCATCAGGTATATGATTATTTCCTATAAAATCAACAACCATGGGGGACGCTAGTTTTTTGGGTTGAATTGCGGACCTATACGCAGTCAATCTGACATTTAAAATTTGTGAAGTTTCTCCCACATATTCGTTGTTGCAAAGACAAATCAACAGATAAACTATATTTTTTGTTTTACAGTTAGTCATTCCATTAGATATGACCGTTTGACCATTAAAGACTAGTTCATTAGTTTCCATTGCGAAGGGGCACACTTTACAGCTCCCACATTTATAATTACCTTGAAACGGTAAAAGGCCTTCAATACTTCTCTGTATTGGCTCTTTTTACATGGGCATGCGTGATCTGAAAATTCTTTCAGATTTCTGTTTTTCCGATATGCAAAGAGAGGTTTCTGAAATGTATCTGTGTGCGATTTGTTGGTGTTGAGTAAATGCCAATTGGAGCATATTATCTGATGGATTTTTTCATTCAACAGAGAATGCCTGGTCACAAAGACTATTTCTGAGTTTTTCTTTTTATTGCCACTTTTTAAAAGATGTTGCCTGTCATAAAATCTTGCGCGCTTATACGACTCGCCTATGAGTCTATGTGGGTAGCCACTGGTTAGAAATCTTTCTTTCATGTCAATGGCTCTAAGATCGAAGTCTTCGATTTTTGTGCAATTGCGCCTGAGGCGCAAAAACTGTCCAAAGGGTATACTATTCTTTTGGGATGTGGGGTGAAAACTTTTGTAGTGAAGTAAGTTATTTCGTGCTGTAGGTTTGATATATAGATCAACTATAAGCTGTCCATAATCATGTTTAATTAAGATTTCTAAGAATTCAATCTTGGTGTTACTGAAATTGGAAATAAATTTCATATTGGGGTCACAAAGATTTAACCATAACAGAAACTCTTCTAAGTCATCTTCATTGTCATCCCATATGAAGACAATTTCATCTATAAACTGCGACCAGTGCAGTGTTGATTCAAAGAATGGTGCGCCATGCGAAGACTTGATTCTAAGGCTCACCTTTGTACGTGTCACGTTGCTCGCATAAACAATTATGCGGAAGTGCCGGGCATTAGTCCTTCCTCCTATTTCAATTGGATCTCAACTCTGTTAACTTGATCACGTGATCGAAGGGCCGCTCGTGTACTTGGGATATGTAGTGCACACTTAAAACTTTATTATTTCTTAATCAATGGGGCCAGTTGATATTTCGATTCTAACAAACACATGTCCTTATAATATTTCTAGATTAGAACGTTGTTATTTTCACGTCATCGGGGAGGCCACAAATGCGATTGTGATATATTGTCAACAAAACTTTATTAATTCTTCATCTACGGGATCCTGACAATCCTGGTTCATTTGAATGCACTTCTTTTGTGGTCCCATTTTTGTTTCAGCCTAACCCAAAGTACAATTGAATGGATCGCGTCAAATGAAAAACTATCGCTAGTATGTTTGCGCTATATTGTGTATGAACAGGACTTTATTGAATGGATCACGTAAACATGACAAATTATTTCTGGTATGTTTGGACTATGTGGTTCCTTTGTCTCGACTCTAACTTGGTCTCCAGTTGTCTTTATGATCGGACAAACATATCCCAGATCCTTACATGCAACACAGCATCAGGAATGTCATTGTGAATTCATAACTGGAGGATTCTACAATTGTTGCCCAGACTTCTTTAGGTATTGGCCTTAAATATTTCTGAGACCGCATTCAATCCATTAATTGCAGTGTTTTGTTTCATTATTAACAGTGCTTCTCGTTGGCTGAGCCTTGCCTCCATGTCTCCACCCCGTTGGTCATTTTCAATTTTAGAAAGAACTGTCCAGCGCAGTTCTTCTTCCTTATGATTTTTTGCCGCCCAGTGGTGTACCAGAGGTGCATTTTGTACTTCTCTTCTTATTCTTGATTTATGCTGGGTGATCCCCTGGCGGACTTCCTGGCTCGTCTTCCCAATATATAATTTTGGGCAACGGCATTTAATGCCATAGAGGACATTTCTTGTCTTACAATTTGTAAAGACCTCATGTTTCCAATGAATCCCGTCAAACGTAAAAACAGATCCTTCATTTGTTTGGTCGCAGCAGATACAATTCCCACATTTGTGGTGTCCCACCACTGGAGTTAGTCCTAACATGCTTCTCAGTATTACTTTTTATTCAGACGGGAGGGCCACCCTCACAATATGATTTCCCACACTTTTCTCTTTTTTAAATGCAAACAATGGTGGTTCCATAAATTCACTATGCAGATCCTTTATCAAGTGCCAATTTTGCATTACCATTTTTCAATCGTGTGTGCTTCGCTTCTACAGAGTTGCATAGAAATAGAGAGACGGGCGTTTCAATATAAAGCGTTTATTGAACAGTATTTTTTCTCATGTTAGACAAAGTGCGAAGTATAATGCGTACTGATCTCAACAAGTCGGGCGGTGTAGATGAAGCAGCAGCGAGTATCAATTTCTGGCTTTCGGAAGCCATCAATAGCTGTCTGCCTCCGTCCCACAAGAAACCGGCCACACATAAACCACCGGCCCCGTGGTTTAACGAACAATTAAAAACCGATAAATCCTGCTGTAAAAAACTGGAAAGGACCTGGATAAAGGATTACTCTTCTGCGGCAGGTCAGGCCTACAAAAAAGAGCTGAAGCGCTATCATAGAGCATGTAGCCTGGCCAGAGCCACCTATGTCCCTAAAACCATCAATGATGCAGCAAAAAAATCCAAAGTGCTCTTTGGGCTAGTCAAGGAACCAGCAGGATCCGGCACAGTGGCCAGACCTCCGCCCCTTGATAGTACCGAGTGCGAGGAACTTTCCCAGTTCTTTACTACAAACATCGAGAAGATTTATAAAGACATATCCTAACAAATCGGTGGCAATATGTCCACTATGGAGGCGGCGGTCAGCTCCAATCATACTAGCAATTTGCCAACCTTTGAGTATGCTCCCCTTCTTGAATGGCCTGACCTCCATCCAACTGCCTTATTAAAGCATTTGTTTAAAATAAAATCCGGTTCGCCCATCGATCCTCTCCCCATTCCCATTCTAAGACTTTTGGATGAGTCACAGCTCTCCCTGATCTGCTCCACACTCAATCTCTCACTGCAACTCGCTAGTGTCCCAGCTTGATGGAAACATGCCATGGTGTGTCCCTTGTTGAAGACACCAATGGCGGATCCTAGAGTTTATTCTAACTTTAGGCCGATCTCATTACTACAGGTTTTTTCTAAGGTGATGGAAAGACGTATTCACCAACACTTAGCCCAGTTCGTAGCCACCAATAACCTATTGCACCATTCTCAGTCAGGGTTTCGCCCAGGCTTTTCGACTGAGACGACGCTCCTGGGCGTCACTGAAAACCTCCGCCTTATGCTCGACAGAGGTGACACAGCCGCACTGATCCTTCTTGATCTCAGTGCGGCTTTCGACACCATTTCCCACGACATCCTACTGGGTGCACTGACCGCCCTGGGCATTGGCGGCAATGCTCTAAAATGGCTGGAATCATTTCTAACCGATCGGACATTTCAAATCTTCTCTCAGTCCTCGGCATCCATGGTTCACTCCTCACCTTATGGAGTACCCCAGGGCTCATTTCTAAGCCCTCTACTCTTCAATCTATATGTCACTCCCTTGGCCCTCATCGCCGAGCGTGCAGGGCTCACGCTGTTTACTTATGCGGATGACTCGCAGATCGTTTTCTCCCTATTTCAA
This sequence comes from Lissotriton helveticus, assembly GCF_964261635.1. Taxonomy (NCBI): domain Eukaryota; kingdom Metazoa; phylum Chordata; class Amphibia; order Caudata; family Salamandridae; genus Lissotriton; species Lissotriton helveticus. The sequence goes on along the minus strand of NC_136057.1, from coordinate 1,732,393,543 downwards.
TTGGGTCGGTCCTCCACCTCCCTCCTTCAGACGGGCCTCGGAGATATAGCCATCTGGATGAGTCACAAGTTGCTCAAGCTGAATGGAGGGAAGACGGAGGTCCTGATCTTTGGGGGAAAACAAGAGCTGTGGAGTTCTAAGCACTGGCCAGCCGAATTGGGCCCTATTCCCGCGGCATCTGATCACGTTCGCAACCTGGGAGTGACCATAGATAACAGGCTATCAATGCAGGCCCAAGTGAAGAAAGTAGCGGCCATCTGCTTCACAATCTTGCATTGGCTGAGGAAGATTCTCTGAATGCTGCCTGTGGACACCCAGAGATCTGTGGTTAATGCCTTGGTGACCTCCCATTTGGATTACGGTAACGTGCTCTACCTGGGGGCGAACAAGGCAGTTATTAGGCGCCTCCAACTGGTCCAGAACGCTACGGCGCGCTTACTCTGCGGCTGCAAGAGAAACGACCATATCTCAGGGCGCCTAAGGGAGCTTCACTGGCTTAGAGTGGAGAGCCGTGTGAAGTTTAAAGCCCTAAGTTATATGTACAAAATTAAATCTGGTTCGGCTCCCAGATATCTGCAATCACTGGTAAATATGTATTCTCCTGCACGCACACTCCGTTCATCCTCTCAAGTTCTGTTTTGCGTGCCAAAGGTCAGACTCTCAAGGATAGGTGGGAGGTCCTTCGCCTTTATGAGTCCCAGGCTCTGGAACTCCCTCCCCTTAGACATTCGATCCGAAAGCTGCTACGGCCGCTTCCGGAAAGCCATCAAAACCTGGCTATTTAATCAGTAAACCGTGGTTCTGCCGTGTCATGTGGCTCTTGTCTCCGTTAGCGCCGGGAAACCCTTTTTGGGTAGCTGCGCGCTCTATAAGCTGAAAAAATGTAATAAATACATAAAATAAATAAACAGTAATATAAAATAATACTGTAATAGCATTGTTTGTTCTATGACATGTATAAAAATACACACATAAATAACACAGGCTAAAATACTCAACTGGTGCTTCTAAAATACACCTACCCCAGTGTACCTAACCTAAGTCTAGTACTAGGGAAGAAGTAGGTGCTGCCTTAGCATAAGGTATAGTTTTGCCAAGAATTGCCAAAGGTTTCTCTAGCTTCTAATCAGCTCCATACCTTAGAATGAGAGAGGTTGGTATCTCTTTCCCGGGACTCGATTTCCCAACACCTCGCAAGGGGAGTCAGAAACACTGGAGCTGGATTCTCAGCAGGAGGATGGCAGCGTCTAGTCAGTGCGTCAGCTGGGGAGTTGGCTTCCTTCGGTACTTGCTGTGGCGAGCTGCGTCGTGCAAGTAGGTAGTCAAACTGCACCGAACCACACCGTGCTTTGCTATAGCAAGTGAAGATATATTTATACCTTGAAGGTGTTTAGGAATGCCGGTATTGACGTAAAAGTAGGGCATATGAACTTCATGAATGGACCCCTAAGGAATAGATGTTCATGAATATTAAATGAGTTCTTGGAGAAATCAATATACAAGCAAGGGGAAGTCCCTAGCGGCTTAAGAGTCTGGTTTTGCAAGAACTCGTTGTGACGAACGGATGGAAGTAGCCATGCCTGTATTTAGGTAGTATGGACTATGCCTAAAGAAGGACTGGATATCTATGCCTATATACGGGCAATGTGAAATGTACCTATGTAAGGGCATGAATTGGGAAATTCATACGGAATCTAAATCAATACACAACTCACACTCCACTTTCTTATGTACGACATTACCAAATTCTAAACATGATAATGTATCTAAAATGTATCTACACATGAAGTGCTAAAAGCATGTTTTAAGCACATTGTAAATAATGTATTTAAACTATTGCATTGGTGCTGTACACATTAAAGCAGTGTTGCATTCTAAGCATATATTTACATCTGAATGCTAAATGAACGAATCATGAAAATATACATTTATGAAATGGCTCGTAAATACAGAAGAAAAAGAGGGCCGAAACCATTTCATGACAGATTACATAAAACTGTTTGTATGTGGACAAGGTCTAATATTGTCTCTGGAAGTATTCAAATAATTCTTGGTCTCTATGAATAGCTCTACTTTAAGCAGATTACTTGTGCCACAAATGAAAAAATACAAATATGGAGAAAAAAATAATCATAGGAAAAAGTTCCAAAGTTAGTACCTTGTTTTTGAGAAATGAAGGTCAAATTCAAAGTCTCTCAGAACACTGTGTGCCAAAATCCAAAGTCAGTGTTAGGGCTTGGAGAAAACATGAAATCTTCTATGTCTGTTGACAAAAAGGCGTCTACCATTGTAGGTGAAAGTTGGATTACCTCGTTTAAAAGATTAACCGCACATAGATGTGAAGCATCGCCTTCAGCATTGGTCGCATCAGCAATGTTCGTATTGGATGGTACCTGCCACCTGTTGTTTCCTCTCGTACCTCAGCATCAGCATTTTGCATCTTTGAGATCTCAATGAATGCCGTCCTCAGAATTGGTTAATTAATACGATCAATTTCTCGTATTTGTTCTGCAGTCTCTGCTTGCGTAATCTTCCATATTTCGTTATATGCAGCATATATACCGGCATATATGAAACCTTTTTGACACAGTTTTCTTGGTCCTAGCAAGAATTCCCTAAGGACTGCGCCATCTTTAAGTAAAGATAAGTGTTGCTTTACATCCTTATGTGTAGATCTTTGTAGCCAATCAAGGCAGAGCTTCCCTACACTGTATGTTGTTACTATTCCCTGATGCTGTCTTTGAACATATCTTGGGTCTGGCCTATTGAATGTGAAACCCTGTGTTTTATTCAGGAATCTATCTTGACAGTTGAAACCAAAACCTGTGCACACACATGCAATCAAACATATAATATGTCAATTTGTGAATCCATAAGAAAAGAGTAGTTGACGTCTGTTGTTCTCATTGCTTTAATACTCGTACTAGACAGCGCCAGCCGACACGTGTTTCGTCTGAGTATAATACACTCCGACTCTTCAGGGCTGGAGATAAAACAAAATATATACACTACTAACTATTCTAGCCAGAATATCACTTACACACAGCATCCCTAGGGGTGTAATTGTACATATTACATAACTTACAGTTATGCGTTGATATACAGTACGAAAAGAGGATTTCTTGAAGGCTTAAGGATCTGAAGTGAACATGCAAGAAAGAAGAAGCATGTGATGTCTACAAGTTTTTTTCTACAACCTTATACTTGACTAGTTGTCATATAACGGAGGCATATTGATACACCATACACACATTTCTATTTGCATTGACTTTATTGCAGTATTAATACTATCCGTTCGTCCACATGTCGAGACTCATATCTCCTTAACACATTTTTGTCGTGAACATTTTCAATTCCAATGTAAGTGCAAGATAAAGTGCCACCCATGTAATGGGAAAAATTGGGAAAGAAGGATAAAACAGAGAGAGAGCTGCCACCCGTAATCTGGTGCACTACACCCCGTTACAATTATTGGTGCAGTGTGGGGTGAAGTATGGATATATCAATCCCAAGTACTCGGCATGCTGATACATACCTTACTTCAATTAGAAGCAAGAAGATCACTCCTTGGATAAATATAGAGAAAGGGGAGAATTCCGATTACTAACCTAAAAGGATAAAAGGCGAATGCTAATTGATGATCTAATATAGAAAGTTAGTTTAAAAATTAATTAAAACTACTCACCCCGAAACCGGTGATAATTCCAACCCGGTTAGGGTATCCTGGATTGTCAGGTCGTATATGAAGTATAAAGGTTTCTAACCGCTGCCCAAGAAGATCCGACCCATAGGAAGAAACAGGAGTGAAGAGAAATAAACCCCTGTTAGTTACGTCCTTATCAAAATCACAAAAACGGGCGTTCCTCATGAATACCACAAGCTCCAATTAATCTTGACGTGTAACATTGTACGTTCCCCCATCGAGTAATACTGCGTATATCAATCTAGTCCTCAAAAACATCCTGTGAGGCCCATATTCTTATTTTTATTTTTATTTTGCACACTAGACCTACCCTATCCCGCATTGGCATAGACTGCCTTTGAGATAGCTAGCTCTATGCGATCGGCGAAATGAATGGTTAAGTGACTACCAATTACAAGACCATATTTCAAAAAGATTGGCCACAATATTCAGTATGTAAAACTCTCCTGTCAATGCCTACATTTGCCCGCCCTGGTCTCCATAAACATAGTAAGACATGGCCCCAAGAAGTCAGTTACAACAGTAAACTCATGGAGCTCACCTATTGCGGTGTGCTTAGGGTAAATTCGCCGTAATCAGGTCGCGGGGCAGACATAGGAAAAGTATCTGGTGAACACTCTATATTTAGATCAAAATTGAATGCAAGTATTAGCGTGTATTCGAAAACTTCGTGGTCAGAGTAATATTAAGGATCAAAAAACGGCACTCACATAATTTTGAAGACTCTTCACTATAACCAATTTTTCAATATTTGTAAGGCTCCTCGGTAACGGCCTGTAGTTAAGAAAGAATCTGAGTCAACGAGAAGGACCGACTCTCAATAAACACCCAATATCCAAATATAAGTCATCTGAACATACCTGAACATCTGCCCGACAACGATTCCGGCGTCCTCCTTAATGGCGGTAGTGTCTGTGCACGATAGGAGACACCGCGCATGCGCTATATTACGGCAGGTTCCTGTTGGATTTTAGAAAGCTGAAACGCTGACCCCACTTCCGTTGGTCACATTAAGGCACACCGGAAGTGTATCATTGTGTGCATCAATGTAAATGTCAAATGACACTGCACCAAATATAAGAGTCTAATTAGGACTAAACACTATATTAAAAGGATTCTTTGCTTTTGGGTTTTACAAGGGCACTTTTGTGTCTACATGTGAAGTGCTATCTGGACAGTTGTTTGTGTCTGTGGGCCAGATTAACCATTTATTCCAATCTGGATCTGTTCTGTTGTGATGCAAAATAGTATGTACGTCGAGCTTCCCCCCTGAGAAGTCTCATCACTCACAGGTGTAGGTGTAGGTATGGACGGATTATTCATGTCTTTGATCTTGGCTAACCTAAGGCAAGACGTCTGTTGGACAGTGTCATTCAGAAACATAATTTGTTCAGGGATGATACAAGCTGTAAACATAGCTTCTACACCCTGTACCTGCCAATCTTTTGTACCCCAGACAGTTTTTGTCTCAATGTTTTCCAAAAGTTGTAACCTAGTCTAAACAGTTGGGCATAAAAGGCAGCAGAATAAATCTGTTTGCTATTCGTTACCATACTTTTCATTCCTGTTTTGTTTACATTTCTAAAGTAAAATTATTCTGGATTGGATACGTTGAACCCTGAAAAGTATGGAAATTTCATAGCAAATGTTTTTGAGCTACCCTTTGGTGGCGTAGGACAATGTTCCCATTGGTTATATATTAATACATTTCTAGGACTTGCATATTTGTCCAAGAAATGATGACTATAATGGTTATAACAATACATTTGTTCATAGTCTGAAGAACCTTCTAAATATTCATGATATGTAAATACTGCAGACATTTCTAAATCTGACATCATATTATTAACAGTCTCGAAGTCCCAATCATCAGAAAAGGTACTTAATGAAGCAAAGTCACTTAATGAAATCTTGAATAAGTGTGGAATCTTCAACAGCTCCGACGGGCCAAAAATGTCATATTCTGTTTTGTCCCAAGCTATACCATCTGGTATAGGAACGGCTGTGATGTTTACTGTTGACAAGTCTCTTTGTTCATGATGGGATGATTTGTGTGGCTTTAGGAGTAAGTTGACTTTCTTACTTGCTGTGTCCATTTTGACATATCTTCCATTTATCAGCATACCCAGAGTTATTACCAGAGTTAACCAAAGTAGTAGAAATAATATTCCCAACACAATCCATAGTACAATCCATGGTGAAACCAGATAAGTCTTTTCCAGGTGATGAAAAAAGTCAGTTGCTTGTTCTTTGAAAGTTCTTTTCGCTGGCGTCATTTCAGGTTCGCTGGGATCCTCAGAAAACATATTAAAGTTAATGAAATAGCCAGAGGCAGTTCTGTCAATGGTTGGGATTGCATCCAAATTTTTTGAAATAGCTGGAACCACTTGATCACTTGTTACTTCAATGTGAACAGGTGCTTCTTGGTAAACTGTTATTTTGGTCTCAAGAGGAACGAGTTCCATAGCATTGTTGCTTAGTCCTTCTTTTCTCACTGCTGATTCTTCAATGGTGATGAGTCTCTCAGTTTGAACCTCTTGGATTGTAGCTAGAGGAGTGCGTCTGCTACTTGGTCGGAGTCCACATGGCCTACTGCTTAGTATCGGCCACATAGTATGGTTTGATCAAATCGATAGACACAAAGCTGTTCTCCTTTTTACAAGCAAGGGGCGGCAGTAAAACTGTCCTTGATCCGTGGATTGCTAGGACAGGTACTGGAAGTCTGTAAGAAGTCCCAAATTCCTTCTTGTCTGTGATCTTTTCCCTGACTAGATCACCAAGCTTTGGGATCCAGACAGGCCTTGCTGGGACGGTCGGTTTTTCCCAGTGATGGTTGGCTTCAGGAACACGTTGCTTTGTTTCGTTCTTATATCATTTAAGTCCTGTAAAACAGCCAAACGATCTTTGATATCAAATTTCTTTGTTTCCACCACTGATGTGTGACAATCAAGGTCCGAGACCAACATTCTTGTCCCAAAAGGGACCTCATATGGGGTGATACCCCCTAGAGAACTTCTTAGGAAGTTAAGACTACGTTGGACAATTATTAGATGTTTGACCCACTCGTCACCCGAACCTAATACCCTAGCTGTTATAGATTGCTGTATGTCCCGTTTTTTTCTCTCCACAACCGAATTGTCCTCAGGATGGAATGGACTAGAATACCGCAATGCATTGCCCAAACTCGCCATGGCCTCTTTGTCACCTCGAGAGCTAAATGCAGGACCCTGGTCAGAATGTAGTGTGCCTATTGTGTATGTGCCGATAAAGACTCGCAAATCTTTTATAACAGTTTGAGCGTCAGTCGAGCGCTGAGGCCACATCCAAAGGAACCTTGAACACGAATCCACTGCAAACATGATATATTTATAGTTACCATCCCTTTGTAAGGGACCGCAGTCGTCCAGGTAAACGCAAGCTAATTGTTTATCTGAAATTAACAGGGGCGTCTGCGCAGGACATTTCACAGTAGAGACTTTCATCTTCTGGCATATTTCACATTCCAAAACATAGTTTCGGGTTTGTTTCCTAACACCTGGCCACCAGTACCTTTGTTTTAATGATACTGTGGCAGAAACACCTGCATGAGCTGAGGCGAGTACCTCATGTGCTGCTAGGATTAGTCCTAATCTATGTTCCATGTTTGGAATTACCCTATCCCCCACTCCAGGCATTCAAGCAAATGGAACATTATTTGTATCAGTTATATATGAGTATTTGAGTGGAAACCCTTTAGGTAATGTACTACCGCTGCCTTTGCTTGTAGCATTGACAGCCAGCATTATTTCACTGTCTATTTACGTTTTTGAACGAGTGATTGCAGCTTCGGAAGCCGATTGCACAGCCCCCTTCGCGGCTTCATCAGCCAATGAATTCCCTTCAACGTGAACGCAATCACGTTGATGACTCAGTGTGTGTATCACATGAGTGTTTTGTAGTCCTTCTCGTAACAGAACTACTTGTTCCCAAAGCGTTTTATGCTTGATTGTGCCACCTTTTGCATCTTTGAACCCGTTTTGAAGCCAATTCTGTAATTATTCATTGTAAGATTGGACACAATAGAAAGAATCGCACACTGTGAGTGTGGGGAATTCGCGATCCGTATTTTCAAGTGCCATTTTGAATGCTTGTAGTTCAGCTCGCTGAGCTGTACAATCTCCTAGAGATTGAGTTTTTGTGTCCATAGGTCGGAATTTGCCATCGCGCATACGACCTTTAACCGCATGCGCGCTAGCGGTTTTCCCGCTGCGCGCTGCGATTTGAAAAAACCCGCGTTACATGACATCATCGTAGGGCACATTACGCTCATGACGAGCTGAGCTCGTCATGAGCGCCGAAGGGGTTAACAATCGCGCTTTCAGCACTATAAGCTTGTTTACCACCCATAGCGGGTTGTGCTGATCCGTCAATATGAATTATACATTCATACTGGTCTAGAGGCAGAATTTCAGTAGGCATAGAACATTCTTGTACGTATTGTAGAAATGCTTGTGTTTTCAAATAAGGATCAAAAACGTATTCAACATCAGTTGCAGCAAGAGAATTAACTCATTGTATCCATCTCGGATGTAAAGCTTTAGCATTCGGAATGCTCGCTTTTGTCACTGCTTCTAAGGCAGGTACAGGTGTCACAACCACAATGCGTTTTCCCTGTGCTAGGGTTCTTTCTTTTGCTACAGCGGTTTGAACAGCTGTTAGAATTTTTTCTGTAGAAGTGAATTTCATTTCTGCTTGTGTGCACAAATGTGATTTGTATGCAATTGGTACTTTTTCACCTTCGTTAAAAGTTAAGTAGGTAAATCTGCATTGACACTGAATGATTTGGATCACTAAATTGCGTATGTTTACGTGTGTTTGTAAATGTTTTGTTCCTAACATGTCTGTTTGGAGTGAACGCAATATTTTGGTGTGTTTATTTTTCTAATGAACGATTTTAAAATAAGGTTTGATTAATTCATAGAAAGGTTTAACCTTTTCTGCGTAGTTTAGAATGTAAGTTCTTCCAAAATTCAGGAAACCTAGAATTGACTGTAAATACTTCAGCTTCTTTGGCGGTTAGAGCAGCACACACTTTTCTAAAAAGTTGGCTGCCAGGCTTTTGCCTTCACTTGATAATTCATATCCTAGAAAAAGGACGTTGAGATGGGCAATTCTCGATTTCTTAAAATTGAATTTGTACCCTTCAGAGGCGAAGCCCAGTATAATGGTGTTCACCCTGTTCAAGTGCCTATCCAAGTCATCATCTGTCAGATAGATTTTTTTATTTTATTTATTACTTTATTTATTGGCATTTTAAAAGGGGAAACAAACAAACCAAAATAAGTACATCATAGTCGTGGCCAGTGTTCCCAGCAACGTGCGCGGCAGCGCGCGCGCGCATGTCTGTTCCTCCGAGCGCGCAGTGCTGCCTGTGGAGCGCGCACCCACAACACAGCCCGGGAGATCATTCGCAGCGCCGTTTTTATAACTCGCGCTGCCGTTTTTATAACTCGAGCGGCGCAAAAAATGACACTTTCGGTTGTCGTGGCTCCTGCATTTGCTGTATTTCCTCCTTAATGAAGCAGAGCTGCGGGGTGATTGTGGGCCATTGTGGAAATATTTGTTAATTGCAGCACCGTAATGCGCTGCAATTAACATAAATATTTCCACAATGGCCCACAATCACCCCGTAGCTGTGCTCCATTAAGGAGGAATTACAGCAAGGCCAAAGCGCCTCGAGCCTCTCTTGCATTGCCCCCTGTACCTCATGCACTTGCTCACCTACAGGGCTCTCACAAGGCATCACAGCCCAAACAGAGCTCCGACTTGCATTAGTTTCCTGGACCTCAGCGCCAAGCTGTCTACAGAACTCTGAAACGGATTTGGAAAAACAAGTTTCGGCGGGCATTGGAGCGCTGAGAGGCCGTTTACTCGTGGGCTAGTTCTTAGAGGTAAAATGTCGGCTGCGGTGATGGTCAACGTTTAGTTTAAAACTATAGTGTGCTTTCTTTCTGAAGCCATTGAAATTAGCACCTCCGTCTATAGCGGAACATTACAACCCCTGCTAGAACAGCGCCAGGACCGGGCCAGTCACTTACAAGGCGCTCTACACATTCGGCCGGTTTCATCTGAGAGCCCCAAGAGGTTGTACGAATCTGTTCACCGCAACACTGTTAAAAAGCTGTAAAAGATCAGGTGGAGCTCCGAGGGCCTCGTCAGGTGATAAATCAGTGAAACCATCACATGCATTCCACAGGTTCTATGTTTGAATCTCAAGTTAGATAGCTCAGTGGGTTGAACTCTGTCTAAATGCAGGGCACACATTACTACGCCCCTTACATTGGTTGGTGAATGCACCCACTAGTAGCACATCTAATGTGAAAGTTATGTTTCTGGTCCCAGTGAGGCAGCCTGTCAGGTTAATGCACCTGCTGCAGATATCTGTGGGTTGTACATTCCTGCACTCGCTTCTTAAGTACTCGGGGTTATGCAATTCAGATGAGGGAATTAAGGTATGTGCACAGTGTAACCATTAGCTAAAAGAGCAGACATAGCTGCCTAGGTTCCAGATTGCTATGTGTGACATTTTCGTAATTTTTGTGTAATTATAACTGACATTCAACGACTATGAGTGACCCTTTCTCGCAAGCAAAATCAAGCAATGAAGACAAGGGAAACCTATATGGAGGGGCACTCATCCAGTATCCTTTTTGAGCTAACCGTACAGTAAAATAATTGTCTAACTGCAGTATATTTTTCAGTGTTTGATCTGGAGGAGCACAAATTGAGGATTGAAAACGTACCACAGTAGTTGGGGTTGACATAAGAATAAAAAATTTTTTAAGAGTGTTTTATATTGCAAACTAGACCCGATATATCCGGTATCGGAGCGCTATACATGAGCACCAGTTTTGTTGCAGAAGGACAAATTCATTTTTGTTAGGCACAGCGCGATTCAGTGATTTGCTCAGAATCACAGGATGTTGAGCATTGTTGCCGAGACTTCACCATCACCAGCTTCGAAGTTGACCGATCTAGCCGTAAGGCGTAAATCCTCTCCCCCATTTCTAACCAATCTAATACCTTTTAGCAACATTAGGATCTGTGATATGCATGATGCCCGTTCTTTGCAGCAGTACAAAAGGGGGGTGGTGATGGACGGATCATCTGAATCAATCAAACATTCACACCCAGTCAAAAGATCTGGGTTTAATCCATCACCGTTTTTTAGCCCACTCTGCCACCCCAGTTCAGACATGGCTATATGCAAATCAGTCTGACCCTGTGCCTCATGGGAGCAGTCCAGCCCGAACTGCCAAGCCATGTCTTCCCTGGACCGGAAACAAGCTTCCGAGGACCGGTTTCTGGCATTCCAGCCGTCTTCAGCCCGGCTTGCTTGAATCCAGTGGCAAAGTGAGCAAGGGACTCACGTCTGAGCATACCCTGCCACACTTATGGCGGCCAAAAGCGGTACAAAAGGGGGTGGTGATGGACGGAGCATCTGAATCAATCAAACATTCACACCCAGTCAAAAGATCTGGGTTTAATCCATCACCGTTTTTTAAGCCCACTCTGCCACCCCAGTTCAGACATGGCTATATGCAAATCAGTCTGACCCTGTGCCTCATGGGAACAGTCCAGCCCGAACTGCCAAGCCATGTCTTCCCTGGACCGGAAACAAGCTTCGGAGGACTGGTTTCTGGCATTCCAGCTGTCTTCAGCCCGGCTTGCTTGAATCCAGTGGCAAAGTGAGCAAGGGACTCACGTCAGAGCATACCCTGCCACACTTATGGCGGCCAAAAGCGGTACAAAAGGGGGTGGTGATGGACGGAGCATCTGAATCAATCAAACATTCACACCCAGTCAAAAGATCAGGGTTTAATCCATCACCGTTTTTTAGCCCACTCTGCCACCCCAGTTCAGAAATGGCTATATGCAAATCAGTCTGACCCTGTGCCTCATGGGAACAGTCCAGCCCGAACTGCCAAGCCATGTCTTCCCTGGACCGGAAACAAGCTTCCGAGGACCGGTTTCTGGCATTCCAGCCGTCTTCAGCCCGGCTTGCTTGAATCCAGTGGCAAAGTGAGCAAGGGACTCACGTCTGAGCATACCCTGCCACACTTATGGCGGCCAAAAGCGGTACAAAAGGGGGTGGTGATGGACGGAGCATCTGAATCAATCAAACATTCACACCCAGTCAAAAGATCTGGGTTTAATCCATCACCGTTTTTTACTGCCAGAAACCGGTCCTCGGAAGCTTGTTTCCGGTCCAGGGAAGACATGGCTTGGCAGTTCGGGCTGGACTGTTCCCATGAGGCACAGGGTCAGACTGATTTGCATATAGCCATGTCTGAACTGGGGTGGCAGAGTGGGCTAAAGAACCGTGATGGATTAAACCCAGATCTTTTGACTGGGTGTGAGTGTTTGATTGATTCAGATGCTCTGTCCATCACCACCCCCTTTTGTACCGCTTTTGGCCGCCATAAGTGTGGCAGGGTATGCTCAGACGTGAGTCCCTTGCTCACTTTGCCACTGGATTCAAGCAAGCCGGGCTGAAGACGGCTGGACCGCCAGAAACCGGTCCTCGGAAGCTTGTTTCCGGGCCAGGGAAGACATGGCTTGGCAGTTCGGGCTGGACTGTTCCCATGAGGCACAAGGTCAGACTGATTTGCATATAGCCATGTCTGAACTGGGGTGGCAGAGTGGGCTAAAGAACGGTGATGGATTAAACCCAGATCTTTTGACTGGGTGGGAGTGTTTGATTGATTCAGATGCTCTGTCCATCACCACCCCCTTTTGTACCGCTTTTGGCCACCATAAGTCTGGCAGGGTATGCTCAGACGTTAGTCCCTTGCTCACTTTGCCACTGGATTGAAGCAAGCCGGGCTGAAGACGGCTGGATTGCCAGAAACCGGTCCTCGGAAGCTTGTTTCCGGTCCAGGGAAGACATGGTTTGGCAGTTCGGGCTGGACTGTTCCCATGAGGCACAGGGTCAGACTGATTTGCATATAGCCATGTCTGAACTGGGGTGGCAGAGTGGGCTAAAGAACGGTGATGGATTAAACCCAGATCTTTTGACTGGGTGTGAGTGTTTGATTGATTCAGATGCTCTGTCCATCACCACCCCCTTTTGTACCGCTTTTGGCCGCCATAAGTGTGGCAGGGTATGCTCAGACGTGAGTCCCTTGCTCACTTTGCCACTGGATTCAAGCAAGCCGGGCTGAAGACGGCTGGAATGCCAGAAACCGGTCCTCGGAAGCTTGTTTCCGGTCCAGGGAAGACATGGCTTGGCAGTTCGGGCTGGACTGTTCCCATGAGGCACAGGGTCAGACTGATTTGCATATAGCCATGTCTGAACTGGGGTGGCAGAGTGGGCTAAAGAACGGTGATGGATTAAACCCAGATCTTTTGACTGGGTGTGAGTGTTTGATTGATTCAGATGCTCTGTCCATCACCACCCCCTTTTGTACCGTTCTTTGCAGCAGGCACATTAACCCTTTACACTACTGGTGAGTCAACTTGCATGGGGCAAATCTCTCTCCCAGGAGGAACATTAAACCGCAGGTTCTCTTCGACTTAACAATGGATTCAGTGTTGGGAAAATAACTGCTGCTGCTCCGCATGTACATTGCAGCTGCAGTCTGTGGTGACACTCTCACTGCAGACAGTTGCTTAGACTGTGGAAAGGGCTGTGATGTGCTGGAGACAGTTGCAGTCTGAAGATAGCAGGATAGCACAGTGACATAAATGATTCTGATGCTCCTCTCCACATACCATAGAGTACTGCGTTGTATCTTATCTGCAGCAGTAGTTTGTGATTTTTTTTAAGGAAGGAACAGCATGCTTTTTTCTGAGAAGGGTCTGCATTTTCTACATCTGTTTCAAGGTGTAGTTCTTTCACGGTTTAGCATTACTCTGCCTCCTTGGAACTGATAATTGGGGAGAATGGTATCCTGCCTCGCAGCTTATTTTGCTCCATGTCAACTGTTTTGTCTCTTCTACTGTTTAACATTTTTTATATCTGTGTAATGGAACAACCTCGAATCTCAGTCAACCCGAACTCCTTTTGTAATAACTATAGAAGCTGATCCCAGCTCCTTTAGGCCTCTGCAACAGTGGGATCGAAGGCCTGACCAATGTATGTTCTCATCCTTTACGAGAATCTCTTATTGATAGTTCTTCGTTTAAACTAGAATTTCATTATAGCACAAACTGAAACAAATCAAAGCAGGATCGACAATTTAATCGTCAAATGTTTCTCTTTTTTTAAGTTCAAATAATTTTTATTGAAAACATACAAGGGAAGACAATACAAAAACCAAAGGAGTACAAAGTACACATCATTAATACATAATACATAATACACATCATTCTGGAACAGTAAGAATTAGGAATAAGCCCATGTTGTACTAAATATAAAATAAAACGGCAACAGCTAATACAACAATTTTATAAAACAAGAAGAAGGGAGAAAGAATAAGAACACTAAATAAATAAGATGACCACAAATAATCTAGCCTTTTGATGGTTATTGTGCCAGTGACAGCTGAGCCAATCTATGTCTAAGGTGGATTTGAAAGTGTCCGAATCTGAGGCATTATATGCTCACTGTTAGTTGAAAGTTCATGGTGGGTCGTAGCAGAGTTCTAAGGAGTCAAGAGAGCCCCATAGTTTGCTGTGCCATTTACGCCATGGTGAAGTGTGGAGTGCCTCGTTGTCTGCTGCTCTTAGTGAAAACAGCCACTCTTTCCACAATTTAAAGGAGACTTCATTCGAACTCTTCCACTTACTTAGTATAACTTTGCACCCTAGTGTGAGCATGAGATCCATTCAGTGCCGATCTTCGACATTACCAAGATGAGGATCTATAGCCCCCAGCAATACATAAGCAAATTCTTTAGGTGGGCGGTAGTGAAAGGTCCTCTCTGGGGAGAGGAGTTTGTAAATCTTGGAGACTGTGTGACCCTTTTGTATCAGTTGGGATAGCCTACCGGTTAATGTCGGATCGGAAGAAGAGATGGAGCAGGCCGAAATTAGTGATTTGAGTTGTAGGAATCTGTAAAAGTGCACAGGTTTAAGTTCGAACTGGGACTGTAAATTGGAGAAAGGCAAAGGCGAAGAGCCCATGTATAGATCTTTGACGGAATTAATCCCGCTTTTTGACCAGTGCTCCCAGTAGAGGGTCTTGCCATTTATTTTCAAGGTCGGGTTATGCCATAAGGAGGCCAGATTGGATTTGTGTATTTTGATCTTGACTTTATGGTTACTCTCATGGCTTAGCAGGGCCCTCTTAGTGTTGAGGAAGATGTATCTAGAATGGGGAAAAGCAGAAGTATCTGTCGTCAGTATAGCAGAGAGGCATATTGTTAATGATCGCTCTTTCTATATTCACCCAAACAGGAGTGTAATCCGCGTGAGGGAGGAGCCAATTGGCTCCCTATTTACATAGGTAAGCAGTCTGATAGTTCCTGAAGTTTCGCATCGCATATTCCGTCGTCCTCTCAGAAAGGGCTATACGATATAGATTGGTTATCAGTTTTACTGGGGACTTAGCGTTAACCACACAGTCAAATGCTGTGACCGTTAATGGTTCCTCCATGTCATCTCCTAAGAGCTCCCTCAATGCGTGTCGTATCCTATGATACTGAAAGCGCGCCAGTAGCGGGGGATGTAAATCATCGGCGACAATTCCCTCCCACGTGCGCGCCGTACCTCCTGCAAATAAATCTCCCATAGTGTGTATGCGCAACTGGTGTATTGCCTATAACACCCCCTTCTCCCTACACGGAGCTAGCCAGAAATAACATTCAATCGCCGCTTTCAGAGCATATAACAAGGAGCACGCCTGGATATCCATCATATAGTGTCAAGCATGTGTAACAGAATTTAAGGAATCAAGAATCCCCGTACGGCGATCACGGGGCCGCGCCAAAAGTACAGGCAGTGGAGTCGGATCTGCAACTATCCTTTCAATGCGAATATGAGGAGCATTCTGAGGACCATGCATCCAATAATAGGCGTGAGCACTTTGTACGGCTCGGTAATAAAGCTCCAGATCTGGGGCACTCAGGCCACCCACCGCATACGGACGTGTTAATATGTTCCAAGCAACCCTAGGCTGCTTTCCTGCCCACGCAAGGTGTATCATTAACGTTTGTAGCCCTTGGAAAAAATGAGAAGATAAGACCATAGGTACATTACTGAATAAAAAGAGGAGTCATGGAAGAACCAAAATTTTCATGAGTGAGATGCGTCCCAAGAGGGATAACGGAAGAGCAATCCATTTCTCTATGTCGTCCTCTAATTTAGACATAACACAGCCATAGTTCTCCCTGAGAACGATCTCAGAGTCCGTATGAAGGTGTATCCCGAGATAGCGCACTGCGTCTGTAGTACACTGCAGTGGATATTTTGGATCACATTTCTCCGTGGCAGGCGTTAGAGGAAACATGATAGATTTGTTCCAGTTGACATATATGCCCAAGAGGGAGCCGAACAGGACTACCTCATGAAATACCGGGGGAAGGTGCGTCCCCGGGTCCCGAACATAAAGAAACTATTAAATTGTATGTAGGGAAGCAGATGCCCCGGTGGCTGTGGTACTCCCACAAGGTACATGCAAGAGGCTCGGCCACTAAAGCATATAGTATCGGGAAGAGGGGACATCCTTGTCTCGTCCCTCTACCGATCACGATGGGTTCAGTAACTAGTAGGCCAATACGAATGCGCGCCGTAGGGGATGAATACAGTACCGCCAAGAGTTGTAGTAATAATTGCCCCACACCCAGCCTACTCAAGACCTGACGCAGGAAAGGCCACTCCACCGAGTCGAAGCCCTTCTCCATGTAAAAAAAAAACAGCCGCAGCAGATACCTCCGGGCGCGTATGCTGAAACGCAGCAAAGACCGTTCTGATATTGTACGTGAGGTTACGAGAGGGGAAAAAACCCGACTGCTCCGGAGCCACCAAGGTAGTGACCAAAGGTTGAAGGCGGTTGGAAAGGAGCTTAGCAAAAATTTTTGTGTCAGCGTTCATGAGAAACAGTGGGCGATACGACGCACACTCTCCAGGGTCCTTGCCTGGTGTAAGAATCGTGACGATAATAGCCTTTCTCATGGAAGGCGGCATTGTACCCTAATTGGACATGTCATCAAACAAAGTGAGCAAGTGCGGTATCAGGAGAGCCGAAAATGCCTTATAGAAGGTCACCGTGAGGCCATCACTGCTCGGCTCACTCCCCCCTTTCATTGCAGAGAGAGCTAGAGCAACCTCGTCTCGATCAAATGGGCGAGCAAGGAATTTGCGGTGTAGGTTAGAGAGCCATGGAAGCTCAATGTGGGATAAATAATCAAAATAATACGCTCCTCCGGCGCAGGGCCTCTCGACGAGTACAGCTGCGAATAATATTCCCGAAAGCGCTCCGCAACTAGCGCATTAGGGAGGGGTTCATCCGTGGACTCCGATCTCGTCACCGGGGTAGTAGTCCTATCCCTGCTGCGCTTAGAAAGCCTCGCCAAAACAGAGCCCGGGCGTTCTCCCTCGCAATAGCCCCGTGCCGTGGCATACTTCCCAAGATGTTTGACCTCCACGTCAGCTTCCTCGTTATACTCCCGCAGGACCCCCGCTATTGTCTGGTTAACAGACTCGTCACCTGTCAGGAGCCTTTGGGATTCCAAATCCTTGAGTTCAGTTTCTAAGGTTTAAAGCCTGCCCCTAATTGATTTTAGCACCCCCGCGTGCTTAGGGATAGTGACTCCCCAAACAAAGAGTTTAAACGCCTCCCAGACAGATTGGAAAGAATCAACCAAGCCTATATTCGTCTCAAAGAAACCTTCCATAGCCGTCAACAGTTCCTCCCTAAAGAAGCCTTCTAGCAAGGAGAATGGGGGAAAACGCCAAGCGAAAGGCGGAATGCGTCGCGCGGGTGTGGTGCAAGTCATCAAAATAGGAGAGTGATCCAAATAGGTGCGCGGCATAACAACGCAGGACCGCACATTAGAAAGAAAATGAGACGACATAAACCAGTAGTCTATTCTCGTATGTATGTTATGGGGGGCCGAATAGTGTGTAAACCCTCCCAGCGTCGGGTGTCTATGTCGCCAGACGTCAGTCAAGTCCAGATTGGTGAGCTGCGTAGTCAGTGCACGCGCAGAGGCCAAAGGCAGTCGCGTCGGGCCATCCGATCTATCTAGCCCCGGGTGTCGTGTCAAATTGAAGTCCCCACCCCAACAAACCAGCTTATCAGCATGCGAGGTAATCTTTGCAGCTAGATCAATGTAAAAGTCAGGAAGGTCAAAGTTGGGGCCATAAGTATTCACAACGCACAAGTCTACACCTTTCCCGTAGCAGCCAGTAATCGTGTATCACCCATCACTGTCCGTAACTTGCGGGGTCCACCTCAGGGAGGACTTCGGATTAAACCATGTGAGAACACCCCGAGCGTGTGTGGTAAACCCTGCCGCGTGGACATTGCCCCTAAGTCCCCGGTATCTGAGAATAGGACTGCCTAGAGGGAGGTGTGTTTCTTGCAAGATCGCAATGTCAATCCTATGTCTGGCAAAGTACTGTAGAATTTTCCGTACCTTGCGGTGGTCATTAAGACCCCGAACATTCCAGGTCCGGAATCGTAAAGTGTCAGGAGATTCATCCTCAACTGTCATTGCATCCGCCATGGTGAGTGTGTGTGGTCCCTCATAAACACGCTAATTCTGTACACAGTGAAGACATCTGCCACAGTCATGCATGTTCGCTTAGCACACTCTCCTGCCTTACGCGATAGAACCTGCCCCAAACATCGAAAAATGTCAGTTCCATTAACAACCCCTCCCCGAACCCCCACCCACGGCTGCCCGACCCCAACTATGCCGCGTACATCCCTCCGCCCCACAAGAGACATCCCAGCCCCCTTCCCAACCCCAATACACAAACATTCAAAATCCAATACCCCAAACAGCACAACCCGTCCCCCCATCCCCCCATCCCCCTGAACGTACATAGGAATTCAGTGATTGTCACACGAGTGCAAAGGTAGCCTGCAATTACAATTCGCAATCAACAAAAAATAGACAATTAACAGCATTCCTCTGTCACCCCCCCGTCCCAAAAAAGGATAATTAAAAAAAATTAAAAAAAAACAGTTCCAGAGTTGTCAAAGACCTTACTAATTAGGATTGGATGCCCCAAATTGCAGAGACAGTAGGATAATGTGCTCCCCCGGCAATAGAAGAGCGTGCCCCTCAAAATGAGCGAGTCATCACCAGCATAGCAAATGTGTACACAAAAAATCCAAAGAACAAGTATAGGGGTAGTTGCAAGGAAGAAAATCTAACAAATTATGATTTGTATAAAATTATAACAATTTTAATGACTTTTCTTATTTAAAAAAACAGATATTATTGAACATCCACACTATATAAAAATAATAATATAATACAACACATAAACATATATCAACATTACATAAAAAAGCATTACATGAAAAACATAGATCATTAAAATTACACAATCATATAAAAATTATTAAATAAAGTGGCAGTTAATAGTCGCGACGCGCGTTTCGGCGTTCTGAAAAAACGCCTTCTTCAGGAGCCACAATCTATATCTGAAAAACATAATAAGGAACTTAAGAATACAGCAGTCGACATTAATTAAAACAAAATTAATACATGTATATCATTCAATGTAAAATCGAACATCATTATATATTAAAAAATCTAAAAAGATTCTCCATGCAACAATTCCTCCCTACTTGTTATAGCCATATATCATTCGCTAAACAAGTTACAAAACTGATTACTTCATATTTGAGCAGTTGTATTATCCCCAGACTCCACAGTGAAGAGCCTGGAAAGGAAATTACCATCTCATGATAAAAGGAGAAGGTACATCGTTATCACTAAACAATCATTTACCAGAGACACTAAAAATAGTCAGGAATGAATGGGAACCATCACTTACTAAAACACAGTTCAAAACTTTAACAGCTTATGGTCTTTTTATCCTTGCCGATTCCCGGACCAATGATGTAATTGATGTGAAAGTTTATTAACTGTTGATAGAAAGGGGATGAGTCGTATATTAAACCGGCCTATTTTATTCACTGAATCAATAACATTGATAAGCACAACATATTTGTATTGGATCCAATAACAATGTTAAATTGGTCCACTAAAAAATGCGATCTTTCAATGAAACTATATTTTTAATCTCTGCCTCGCAATGGTGTATGTATTATTGAGAACAGATGAATTTTCTGACCAGCTTATGTTAAAAATGTTCCATATACCGGAATCAAAATAGATGCAACTCAATTATTTAACCATCTCGTATTGAAACATATAATTGAGCGGAGCCAGGCTAGATATATATATATATCATGTCTGCGCTTACCTAAATATAAATTCGTAATCCGTTACGATGTAAGATTCCGATAAAATTCAAGTTCTCTCTTGACAAATTGCCTCACGTCTATTTATTTATTTATTTATTTTTTTTTTTGAAAACCTTTATTAAAGAATATCGGCAAACAAATACGGGCCTACAACCCAGAGGCCGGCCTCGAAATCGAGTAAAGCACAGTAGCGAGCAATCGGGCAACTCAGCAGCATATCAAAGCAAACAGGATTAAACCAAGTTACACCGTAATTAGGTGCGCTGCCGAGAGGTAGGAGAATTGAAGGTTTAATTTAAAAGTTTTTTAAAACGAAGTCCAAAGTAATAGGAGCCAAGAAGGATCAAAGTCCAAACAATCCGCACCAGGACCGAGATGGGCGACAGTATTCAGAAAAATTCACGATCATTATCTATTAAACAAAAGGCTGGAGGAAAGTAGCACAGGAGAAAGGACGAGCAAACATTATGATATACCCCAGCCACGACCCACCACGCACCAATCCACCCCTTGACCCGAAGAAAGAAGAGAAGAAAAGAATAGAAAAAAGAAGAAGAAAAATAAGGCCCATAGTAACTGAAACTAACAAGGAAGAACACCCCCCACCCTACACGCATGCAGAGGCTACGGCCTACCCCCCCCCCTAGCAGGTGTCTGTCGCCCCAAGAGTACCCGAAATGTAGGTGCAAGAGATAGAAGGAAAAGAAATCACAAAAGACCGGAGGAGGGCCAGGAAAATGACCAAAACAATCAGCACTTTTACCCTCGGCCACCATTCCCCGTACCCCGAACCAGCACCCGAACAACATGTAGATCCCACCATTGTCCATTACAGTCTCAACAATGCAAACAACCGGATGCAGCAAAAAGGAAAAAACATCCTCAACCTTGTCCCTTTCGATCCAGCATGTCGACGGAGTACAGTTCCAAAGCAGCCATCTTTGACGGAGAAGACAAAAGAAAGTTACATTGCAGAGCACAATGCCATCCACCAAAGTCCGTCCACCTCAGAGCCAAACGGCGAAAGTCCAACCAAGAAGGGGCAATGTACAATCGAAATGTTTGAAGGGCAGCCAGCCAAAACCGCAGGAGCAACTCCAAGATGGGCCAGGAAGACCCGCGACGAAGCCCCGAAACAGCCGTGTGGCGAGGCGTCCAGACACAAACCGCTTGCCTCTGCCGGGGACCAAGATCTCATACGTCTCCGCATCAATACTGGGTAGTACGGAAGCAACCACATCTCCCTTCTCCAGCACCGGTAAGTACATCTGAGCAGACTGGTAGTCGCATAAAAACACAGGGTGTGGCGAGGTGTACCGCACCTGGAGCACAGCATGATCATCCGAGGGCACTGCAAGCAGAGAGATATCCAGTCGGCATTCCAGGTCCAGGGCCATGTCACGCACAGCTACATGTAGATCACCCAGGGCATACATAACATCAGCAATCCTGAGGGATGCCGCAGGATAAGAGGGCACTGCCGTCTCGCGCACCCTGGGCGCGGGGTCACACCGTATCCCTCGAGACTGGTCGCCGTCGGCCATCACATCAGCAGCCCACCAGTAGCCGATCCGCAAATCACTGCCACTCCAGGGGGTACAGCAGCGGGACGGACCCCTTCGTCTGTCACCCGGCGACAATGCAGCGCAAACCGCTATATGCACCCCAAATGGCCGCCGGGGGTAGAGAGTCTCAGATGCAGAGCGCCCAGGTCAAAATGGCAGCCGTCTCAGTGCCGGAGAACAAGAAGACGCTCCGAGTCGTCCACAAGCCGAAAGGAGGGTAGAATATATCGTCCACGGCGGAGACACAAGTAGAGAATGAAGGCGTGCAGGACAGGGCGGCTCGCTGTAGCAAGGAAAACAATGCGGCAAGAGCAAACCGTCAGCCGACCCCGTCCTGCTACAATGTCAGCCACTGTTGCAACTTGGGACGGCAGCCTCCGGAGAACAAAGACCCGGCCTCGGCAGGGCAGCACTGAAACAAAGACCGGGACACCTCGATGCCTCTGGCAGCTGGATCGCGCCGGGGAGCACACCGCTGGACTCAGGATCGCATCACGGTTACGGGACGCCGACAAGCGGGCAGGATAACATGCAGGATCAGCAGCGTTTCGGGAGAAGAACGAGAGGGTCGGCGGAGCCGAGGGATCAGGCGGCCATCATGGTCGCGGGTTAGGCTCCTCCTCCCCTCACGTCTATTTTGAATGTAACTAAGAAATTAATCACAAAACAGCAATGGTTATTTCCCTGACATACAAATTATCAATTTTAATCAGGGGGTCCTTGTTATTTACATTATGTCACCAGCATAGCAATCAGAATGAAAGGCAGACCCAGTGGAGCATTCGAGCATAATATATCACTATAGGAATTTAAGGAAGCAACCATGATATCGTAGTCATAAGGATACATGAAGAGTGATCGCTGTCGACATGGGCCGCTGCAGCCAGTCAAAGAGTAGGGTCCCCCATCAAATAGTCTCAAAAAGAATAGTTGACATTCACCCCATCTCCCCCGATCCCGCCGAAACATCCGGACAACATGTATCAGGGGACGTGCAGCTTATCTGTTGTACTCCATTCATTCTTGCTCCTCCAGGGAATCGTCCGCCGAGACCTCGCCATCATTCCTCGGCGATCGTTTCTCCCTCTGCCAGTCCCTTAGGGCTTTTTGCAATGCCTTGGGATCTGTAAAGATCATGGACCTCCCCTGCCTGTTAATGCGGAGCTTTGCTGGATAGAGCATTGCATAATTAGCTCCCAGTTCTCTTAGTTGGCGCCTCATACGAGCAAACTGCTTTCTGGCCTCCTGCACCCGTGCCGTGAAATCCGGATACATGGACATCACAGAGCCCTCGTACTGCAATGGTTGCTTGTCCCTGGCTAGTCTCAAAGCCATGTTGCGATCACGATAATTGAGCAGTTTGGCAATTATGGGGCGGGGGGCCCCCGGCTTAGGCCGTGGACCCAGCGAGCATTGGGCTCTCTCAACCACAAACATGGCCGAAAAAGCTGTGTCTCCAAGCAATTTCTTAAGTAGGCCCTCAACGAACAGCTCCATGTTGCCAGTCTGCGTGTTCTCCGGAAGGCCTGTGATGCGGAGGTTGCACCGATGTGAGCGGGTCTCCAAGTCCACGGTTTTGTCAAGGAGAGATTGCATGGCTCTGCCAATCTGCTTGTTCTCCGCGTCTAGCGTGGTCTGGGCCTCCTCTACCTCAGTGAGTCGGCGCTCCGACATATCTATCCGTTCCGTGTGTTTGTCCAGCCGTTCAGCCATACGGTCCATGCGGTATGTGAGTGCGTCAATTTTAGTACCCAGGGTAGTCATCCCTCCCTGAAGGTACTTCTCCATGACAAGGAGTATCCCACGCAAGTCCTGCTGTTGCGCCTCCTCAGCTGCGCCGCGGTCCGCAGTACTGCCGCCCCGCGTCCTCCATCGTCTTGGGGCCTCTGGGGCCAAACAAGAGCTTAGGTTGCGTTCTATCCGAGGGTCCCATGCCAACAGCCAGTGCACACCCTCAGCGCAGGAACAAGGCCCCGGGCACAAAGCACCGCAAAGCAGCCCACCGCACCTGGGCCTCCACAGCCAATGCCCCCGCGCGGGGATTCGCCAATGTATGCAGTACCGAGCTCCAGTGGGGGTATTAGTCCAAGAGCGAGCAGTAGGAGTAGGCCCACTCTAGGGGCCGTGGACCAGTCCACTAGGGAGGGCGCAGAGCGAGAGGCCCAGCGTCTGCAACACACCTTGCGTCGAGAATATTCAATGGGTGAGGCAGAGTGAATAGAGGTCCGCAACCCTAGGTGGCAAGTGCAGGAGCCCAAATTCTAGGAGCAAACGCCCAAAGCACAGTACCAAGCACTACTGCAGGAGACGCCAAGATAGACGCCTCCGGACCATTCTGCGAAGTGAAATTCCCTATGGATGATATATATGGGCCCCGCTCCCATGCACACTCCGCCAGTAACGTCCACTGGTAGATCACCGGCAAGGCCCGAATTTCACCCCAGATGTCCTCAATGGGGAAGGAAACTGGCGGCCGCGTCTCTCCAGGCAGCGCAAATAAGCAGCTAGGCTCAGTGAGGGGGAAGCTGCAACAGTCCGGGAGTATGCGTCCCCCAATGCAGCACACCACAGTGGGCAGCCCCGCCGTATACCCCTATGCTCCAGAAGGGGACCTTTAACAGGCAATCACAGCAGTCGAAAGCGAGGCCCCCACAAACAGCGCTCCTCATGGGGTCTGCAGCACCAGTTACCGCATCGAGGTGGGTTTCACAGGGGGAGGAAGGGGAGGGAAAACCCGATGGCCCGAGCCCCCACAGTCACTGTTCCACACCCCCCCCCCCTAGCAGTCGCCGCAGCTCACCGCACCTCCCGGTCTCTTCGGATCGAATTCCGCCGTCTGCAGCGTTTCCAGAGCCTGCGGCAGCAGGGTTCTCGTCACCCGCCGCGGGGCCCGTCAAAATTTAGGCCGCAGCTTTACTAGGCCTGAATTCCGCTCCGGCCGCCGCCTGCAGCTCTCAGTCCACCGGGCAGCACACCGGGGCCAAAAGCGAAATAGCGCGTCCCCAGCAGCACCACTCTTTCAGGCACCGCAGAACGAGGCAATTGTGGCACAACTCATCAGGATACGTGAAGGATCGTGTATTGGGACGGAGGAGACTCAGGCGACCATCACGGTTGCCGGCTAGCTCCGCCCCCCACGTCTGTCAGATAGATATCATCGACATATGACAATGCCTCGTCATCATAAGTTTGTAGTAACTCTGTTTCCCTTGCTGGTAATAACCCAGGAATATTCTTGCATCCTTGAGGGAGACGACAGAAGTGATCCTGTGTCCCCATTATTGAGAAAGCGGTCAAATACCTACTTTCTGGTGCAATGTTTTGACAAAAGAAACCGTAGAAATATCTAAAGTGGTGTTATAGTTTTTTACTCACAATGTTATTCATTAATGCTGTACTGTGTGCATTTTGCACTGCAAATGTTTTGCAACAAGAGTTTAGATGTCTTTAATCCAAAACTAGACAAGATGTATTGTCTGGTTTGGAGACAGGAAACAAAGGATTGTTCATTGATGAGGTGCATGTTTCAAAAGCCCCTTGGTATTCAAGTTGATCTAAAATCTCCCTGACCTGTTTTTTAACTTCTTTCTTAACTGGGTACTGCCTTTGTGCAGTTGGTTGATTTTTTAACTGGATTTTGTGGTGAGGTGAGTCCTCATCCCATCCTTCATGATTTTTTTAGGTCTCGGACTCGCGTCGCACTACGCAGCAGTGTTGGCGGAGCTCCAAGATTTAATGTTTTTTAGTAGGGGGCTTGAACCCGCCCTTCTTCTCCATTGGCTGGCTTCCTAAACGGAGGCCAGCCATTGGAGGAGAGGGGCGTCACTCGGTTCAAGCCCCGTCTTTTCCAGATTCGTGGGCGTGTTTTTCCCCTCTTTCTTGTTTTCGTTCTCTCCTCTTCCCATTGGCTGGAATTTTACCTTCCAGCCAATGGGAAGAGGAGAGAACAAAAACCACGCCCCCGAATCGGAAAATGTTGGCGCTTTGCTGAAGCCATTTCAGCCGACCGCCGCCGGAAGAAGTCATCCTCAGCTGAGGGCTTGCTGTTCTGCCCCCCCTCGTTGTTCGTGCTTGCTGTCCTGCCCCCCCTCGTTGTTCGTGCTTGCTGTCCTGCACCCCCTCGTTGTTCCTGCTTGCTGTCCTGCCCCCCCTTGTTGTTCATGCTTGCTGTCCTGCCCCAAATTACTTGTTGAACACCCGTGCCCCCTGTCCTTTAGCATAGCGCTTCGAAGTGGCAAAGGAATGCTGTAAGCTGGGACTAGTTTTGGGAAAGCGCAGTGCTGCGGGGTTTGTAAGTCCGCGCACCTCCAGGCAGACAGGTCCTGCTCCGGAGCGATTTGTCACCTTGGCGCTGTGTGAAAGGTAACAAGGGCTGGTTATTAATGCCGCGTCCGCGGCGCTTAGACAAGCGCCCGTCTGCCTGCAGCTCCTCCGACGCAAAGGTCGTCCATTTCCAGCCTGCTCGCCGATGACACCGCTCTTCAAGTGGACACGAGCGCGTGGAAGGATCCCATCTGTGCGAGGCTACGCAAGTTTAGTTTTAGCGTTTTAATACTACTAATGCGAGAAACTGGCAAAACGATGCTCGTAATTTCTCCGTCTCACGTAACCATGCGTTTGAGTGTGGCCTTAGCTCTAAATTGCAAAATTACGCGGCACATTTTCAGTTTTTCGTTACCTTCCCGTAGCTTAGAGGTGCTAAGTGCAGTATTGTAACAACTTTAAACAATTCTTAGTCACCAGTCACTGCCGTGTAAATCGACGTTGTGATCGTTGCAGATATATTTTACATCTTATATGATCTGTGTGGCCCAAGAAACTACCCGTACGTTATTAAAAGTGCGTTCCTGACACATTGGAAGAAGGGCTGCTGAAGTAAAGGCCTAGCGGAACCAGAGCAGAGCCGGCGCTCTTGAGCAGTGAGCTGCACTTTGAATGACTGAGGAGGAGGGCTCCGGCTGGGATACACTCCAGAGCTGCAGGTAATGCGGCGATGAGAGAGGAGCCCGCCGCCTGCCCTCAGCCCCTGTGCCCAGAGTCCGCCGGGAGGTAGGATGCACCGGAGAGGGGAGCGCGGCACCTCCAGCCGCCCGCGGGCACCATTGCAGAGGAGAGGAAGAAGAGAGCCCTGCAGGAGCTCATCCAGAGGCCGGGGAACAACGTGCGCGCCGACTGCCAAGCCCCCGGTAAGTCACCCACTCCCGGGCGTGCCCGGCCTGGGCGTCCTGACTGTGTCATCTGCTGCTCCTGCCTGTGCGTGTCCTGTGGATGGCTGAGCTGCCACTGTCTGTGGGGGGTTCCGCTGCACCTGCCCAGGTGTGTGCCCTGTTCTGCCCGGCCTTGTGTCCCGCCGATGCCCCTGCTGGTGTGTGTGCCCTGGCACGACCCCTGTGGGTGCTTCTGGGGAGCGGTCACCCTGCCTCCTCTTCTTCCGTCTGTCCTGGTGTTTGCTGCTTGTTCCCTTTATCTCAGGGTGTACTGCTGCCTCGACCTTTTCCTCCTCTATCCTGTCTTGTCCGTCCTGTGGCTCACTGTCTGTCAGTCCTGTCACCTCCTCCCTGTTGTCTACCTGTAAGTGTAAACCCTCCTCTGACTTGCTTCCTTTTAACTCTCTCCTCTTTGGCAGTGTGTTTTGTGTACGTCTCCTGCCTGCTCGTTCCTGACTCCAGACTTTGGGTTCTCAAGCATGCCTCCTCATGCGTGCTGTCTGTGCCCTCATGCCCGCTGTCTGTGCCCTCTGTCCCCTGTCTGTGCCCTCTGCCCCCTGTCTGTGCCCTCATGCCTCCTGTCTGTGCCCTCATGCCTCCTGTCTGTGCCCTCATACTTCCTGTCTGTGCCCTCATGCTTCCTGTCTGTGCCCTCATGCTTCCTGTCTGTGCCCTCATGCCTCCTGTCTGTGCCCTCATGCCTCCTGTCTCTGCCCTCATCCCTCCTGTATGTGCCCTCTGCCTGTGCCCTCATGCTTCCTGTCTGTGCCCTCATGCCTCCTGTCTGTGCCCTCATGCCTCCTGTCTGTGCCACCATGCCTCCTGTCTGTGCCGCCATGCCTCCTGTCTGTGCCGCCATGCCTCCAGTCTGTGCCGCCATGCCTCCAGTCTGTGCCGCCATGCCTCCAGTCTGTGCCGCCATCCCTCCTGTCTGTGCCGCCATCCCTCCTGTCTGTGCCGCCATCCCTCCTGTCTGTTCCGCCATCCCTCCTGTCTGTGCCGCCATCCCTCCTGTCTGTGCCGCCATCCCTCCTGTCTGTGTCCCCATGCCTCCTGTCTGTGCTCTCATGCTCTTTGTTTGTGCCCTCATGCCTCCTGCCTGTGCCCTTATGCCTCTTGTTGACTTCATTCTTCCTGTCTGTGCCCTCATGCCTCCTGTCTGTGCCCTCATGCCTCTTGTTGACTTCATTCCTCCTGTCTGTGCCCTCATGCTTCTTGTTGACTTCATTTCTCCTGTCTGTGCCCTTATGCCTCCTGTCTCTTCCCTCACCCTTGACGCCTCATGTGTGGACACTCACGCCTGATGTCACTGCTGTCACTCATTGTCTATGCCGTCTATGAATCTTCTGTCTGCTCTCTCCTGCACCCCTCCCCCCTCGTGTTTTAGTCCGCGAGCTCCCTGACTGTTCCTCCTCCGTCGTCCTGTCTTTGTGTTAACCAGCCCCCCATGGGTGTCTTCCCCCCCACCCACCATATGTGCATCTAGTGTCTCCGCCATCCCTCCCGTCTGTTCCGCCATCCCTCCTGTTTGTGCCGCCATCCCTCCTGTCTGTGTCCCCATGCCTCCTGTCTGTGCTCTCATGCTCTTTGTCTGTGCCCTCATGCCTCCTGTCTCTTCCCTCACCCTTGACGCCTCATGTGTGGACACTCACGCCTGATGTCACTGCTGTCACTCATTGTCTATGCCGTCTATGAATCTTCTGTCTGCTCTCTCCTGCACCCCTCCCCCCCACGTGTTTTACTCTACGAGCTCCCTGGCTGTTCCTCCTCTGTCGTTCTGTCTTTGTGTTAACCAGCCCCCAATGGGGGTCTCCCCACCCCCACCCACCATATGTGCATCTAGTGTCTCCTGTCTGTATGTCTCGGTGCCCGGGTGCATCGGGCCACATGGCACTGCTGCAGCAGGGAGTGGCGCCGCTGCACGTCTTGGGAGGACCTTGCCCCCCGAGCGGAGGGTGTGTGTGGGTAGAGCCTGGTACCAGCCAGGACAGCCACGGTCTCCCTTTAATGGTGCCCTCCCACTTGCCAATAATGCCCTCTCTGCATCTTCCTGGGGTCTGAGGTGGCGGCAGCGGCTGCCCGCGCAGCTCCGAGATGACAATGACATCAGCGCTGTGCCAGCCCCTCCCGGGCGCCCAGACGCGCCCCTCCCATGTCTCTCCCACCACACTCGGTGCCTTTACCAATGTTTCAGCAGTCACCTTTGTTTGGGAACATTTTTGGATTTTGATTCTTTCGGTTTGGGCCTCCCACGTTCTATTTTATCTGTGGTATAAGTTTATGTTCATTTGTTCTGACCTTTGACCTATGTTTTTTACCCTTTAGACTTCAACCTTTGAATTTGACTTTGAACTTGTGCTTCTAACCAACCAATGCCATTTGCTTTCTGTTATCTGGTTCAGATTTGTGACAGGCACCTGCGTTGTCCTAGTCACGACCGCTCTGTGTGTGTGTGTGTGTGTGTGTGTGGGGCTCTGTGTGTATGTGGGGCTCTCTGTGTGTGTGTGGCTCGCTGTGTGTGTGTGTGTGGCTCGCTGTGTGTGTGTTTGTGTGGCTGTGTGTTTGTGTGTGTGGCTCTGTGTGTGTGTGTGTGGGGCTCTGTGTGTGTGGGGGGGCTCTGTGTGTGTGTGTGTGGGGCTCTGTGTGTGTGTGGGGGGCTCTGTGTGCGTGTGTGTGTGTGTGTGTGGAGTTCTGCATGTGTGTGTCGGGCTCTGTGTGTGTGGGGGGCTCTGTTTGTGTGTGTGGGGCTCTGTGTGTGTGGGGGGGCTCTGTGTGTGGGGGGCTCTGTGTGTGTGTGGCTCGCTGTGTGTGTGGCTCGCTGTGTGTGTGTGTGTGTGGCTCTCTGTGTGTGTGTGTGTGGCTCTGTGTGTGGGGGGGCTCTGTGTATGTGTGTGGGGCTCTGTGTGTGTGTGGGGGGGCTCTTTGTGTGTGTGGGGTGCTCTGTGTGTGTGTGTGTGGGGCTGTGTGTGTGTGTGTGTATATGTGGGGCTCTGTGTACACCTATTGCCATTGTAAATGACAATACCATTTATTTATGTTTAAAAAAATTAAAAAAAATGTCATGAGCAATGCCAATAGCTTTACCTTTAATAATGCCAAGACCATTGCATTGTAAATGCTTGTTATATAATGCTGGGGCTTGGGCAACTGCCCATTTCCTTGCATAAGTATATTATAAATGTATTGGTATATGGTTAGAGTAGGACTGTTTTTAATAAAGGCCTTTTTAGGACTTTCAGACAGTTGGGGTTTCACTGGTTTTCCACCCAAACTGTCTCTTCCTAATTCTTCATAGGATTTCTCAATTATTCTGGCTAGTACTTGTGGTTGCTCTGTTACATCAAATTCCTTTCATTTTTGGTGGATCGCCACGGATGCTGCTTCTCCTTTAATATTAGATAATATTATTGTAGAGACCTGTTTGAAATCCTTCAGTAGTTTCATACCTAAATTTAGAGCAGGCTCTGACCCGTATTCGTTTTGAATCTGTTTCAGGACTTCAGGTATTACCGCCATAGACGGGGCACCATGTGTTTTAGTGTTGATTGCAGCGAAGACTGTACCCAAAGCGGTGCAGTCCTCCAGATGTGGTGTGATCCCCATTGGTAAACAGATTGTTAAAATTCTGTGTTTTTCATGAGGGCTAGTATTAGGAAATACTGCTTCTATCTGAGTCATTTTTTGAGCTATCCAGAATGAAATTTGTTCACGTTTTGTGGGTAATTTTCCCATGACTGCATGTAAAGTCTGTGGTGTAATTTTTAGTGTATTCCCCTGGTGAGAGGTTTGTTGTGGAATAACTATTGTAGGTTGGACTGTAAGTGTCCGCATGACATATTGGACCAATTGTCTGTAGATTTTTATTAACTCTTTGAGTTGAGCTAGTAAGTCTACATCTGACATGTCGTTAATGTCAGGATGTGGTGTATAGCCGGCTAAAACCGGGCATGTTTCTCTTGGTCTACCTAGTGGACCGATCCAAGTAATGTGTTTTAAGTGTTTTAGGGCGCGGTTAAACCAGAGCTCATGCTCCTGGTATGTGAGTGGAATTTCAATATCCTCGAAAGGAATATATTCATTTGGTGGATCATCTTCTTTGTAGAAGTGAAACATACATGTTATTGGATTTGCTTCTGGGAGGACATGAATAGAATACCTCTGTCTGGTGATATTCATGTGGTTCTATCAAAACAACTGCTCTACCACCTCTAGATGATAGGCCATGTTTTATAGTGATGGCTTTCCTTACATTTAGAGGATTTATTACAGAATTCTCATCGCTTTCTTGAAAACCTGTGAAGTTTAAAGCGATTTCGGCGTTGCCGCCTGTAGCTGCAGGTGAGGCGTTATCTTCGTCAGCCATCTAAATGAAAAGTTTGCAAAGTTTCAAGGAAACAAATATAAGGTGCACAATATTTTGGAACACTGTGTCCTTCAACGTTGAACAAACCAAAAAGCTAATACATAGGATTATTTTTTTTCTTTTTCGGTCCTCTCCCCCGTTGATATTCTATGTTTTCAAGAGACGCACCTGCCCTGGGATAAGAGGACATTACTTAGAATCAGGGGTTATAATTTATTAGAAACTACGTCTCAAACATCTAACACCCGTGGGGTAACTATTTTGGCCAAAGCCTCCCCGGGCCAAGCGACACGCAAATTAGCTGATCCACACGGCAGGTGGGTCATAGTCAAACTTGCCGTTGGTATTACCATATGTTCAATTTATGGGTCTAATCAGGATGATCCTGCTATTTTTGAAAAATTAGAACTTGAACTTGCAGCCTGGCAGGGCCCGCTCATTATATGCGGTGATCTAAATATCTCACTTAACACAACGACTTACAGAAATGTACACCACAAAAAATATGCGGGTCGTAAGCCACGTGTTTTTAAGGCTATTAATAGGCTCATAGATAGCTACGGCCTGTCGATATATGGGATGCCAAGAACCATCCGGATCCTGGCTATACTTATTTTTTCATGCCCTCATAGTAAACATGTCCGAATAGATTATATGTTCGCTTCTACTGACCTAGCTATGCAAGCTACAATCACCAAACTAACCAAAATTATCTCTGACCATAACGCATTAACCCTTACAATTAACATCACCACCGCAGTCACGCAGCACCGTGTCTGGACGTTTGATCACAAACTCTTGGTTAATAAAGATTATATTAGCTATATTGCCAGCTGGTATCAATCGGGGTCCCTCTGCGCAATTCCTGACGCTGCAAACCGGAGCTGGTAACATCAGAGGAGGGCCAGGGTCAGAGGGATCTTGCCTGGCATTTGACAAAAAGACCGTTCAGCCGCTCGCCGCACGGGACTCAAGTGACCAGGAGTCCGTGTGCGCTAGCAGCTGCGAGGAGCCCCGCCCCCCTGCACACCGGGCCCATATTACGGCTTGCCGGACCCACTGGTGCGGGGCCCGCTGCGCAATTCCTGACGCTGCAAACCGGAGCTGGTAACATCAGAGGAGGGCCAGGGTCAGAGGGATCTTGCCTGACATTTGTGAGGGGACAAAAAGACCGTGCAGCCGCACTAGACTCAAGTGACCAGGAGTCCGTGCGTGCTAGCAGCTGCGAGGAGCCCCGCCCCCCTGCACACCGGGCCCATATTACGGCTTGCCGGACCCGCTGGTGCGGGTCCAGCTGCGCAATTCCTGACGCTGCAAACCGGAGCTGGTAACATCAGAGGAGGGCCAGGGTCAGAGGGATCTTGCCTGGCATTTGTGAGGGGACAAAAAGACCGTGCAGCCGCTCGCCGCACGGGACTCAAGTGACCAGGAGTCCGTGCGTGCTAGCAGCTGCGAGGAGCCCCGCCCCCCTGCACACCGGAAGATATAGCAATTACTGACTACCGCAGCGCGGGACGCGTGCTGGACGTTCCGGACGAAGCCCTGACAAAGGGCGGACAGTCTAAGACAGTCCGAGACAGTAAGAGACTGGACTGGGCCAGAAACCTTGTTCATTTATAGCCGGCATTTATAGTATATGCTGAGTGGTTGTATATTTCGTTTTTAATCAGGGGATACGCCATTTGGTGGTGTGTTCTTTAATCTGTTTCATTTCAGTTTTAAGTATTTGAAGCTATATAACGGTTCGTTGAAACGTGAATAATGTCTAAGCTAAAGGCTACTCAGGCGCCGCACACACTAGACAACTATTTAGTGAAGGTTGTCAGTAAGATTTATAACGAAAGGCGACAGTCGCTGGGTTTAGCCAGCCCCCCTCCGCCACCCATAATAGAAACAGTGCCGGCTGCTCTGGTACTGGATGAAAGCAGTAGCACTAATAATCATGACACTTCTGTTAAAGATACTTCCGGGCAGGACATCCCTAACCTAGTTTTTTTTTTTTTTTAAACCTTTATTGTGCAGAAATTGCTCACAAATACGGGCCTACAACCCATCGGGCCGGCCACCACACTTATAGAAGCACATTGGTCAGGACAGAAGCTCCAGCAGGATACCACAGTAATCCAAACGGGAATCAAAGGCGAAAAGCCACAGAGCAACCACCACGAGCAGGATGAGAGAAGGTTGATTTTATGATAGAAGAAAGGGCATAGCAGAATATTGGCAATCATTAAGGTCCAGAGGGCCGCGGCGGGCCGCGAGCAAGCAGTAGTACAGAACACAGGAAGATTCAAAAAGAACAGTTACATTTTAGCAAAGGCAGAACATGAGTCTCACATTAATAAGCCATTGCAACCGCTACCCAGCGCCCACCCACCACTACGAGAACACACAATGATATACAGAACGAAATATAGGCTTGCATAACAAAGAGCCCTCCGCTACAACAACCCAGGGGAGGAAAGAAAAAAGGGGAGGGGGAAAAAGGGAAAGGACATCGGGAAAAAAAAGGGGGAGAAGAAAGAACGCAGCATCACAGCATGCGCCCCATGGCTAACGAAGCACTCAAAAATAGACCGGCACATGGAACCAGTGGTAACAGGAGTAATGAATGCGTAGTAAACCATGACGGCAGGGAGACCAGAAGGCCCATGCTAGCAAAAAACACCCCAGGGGGCCCGCATGCCGACACCGCGTCCCGAAAAAAGGGGATACATAAGAGCCATAGAACCAAAAAAGGGAAAAAAAGGGGAAAAAACTAAATGACAGACCCCCCCCACCCCGCACACCCCACCCTGCACCCCTGCAGAAGGCTATGGCCTACCCCCCAGCAGCGTGCCTGTCGCCCTAACCAGAAACCCGAAATATAGAAGAGTTAAAAGTAAAGAAAGAACCACAAAGACAAAAAGAAGAAGGGGAAATAGGGAAATAACGGCGGGAGAGGAGCCTCATAATCAAAACCATCAGCTCCCACCCCCCCGCACGAACATACTCAGAGCCCATGGGAAGATAGCAATTACAAGGATAAGCTCCAGGAACATGAAGGAGAATCGAACATAGTCATACAGTCACAAACGGATCATCCGACCATACCGCAAAATAATAGTCCACCGAGGCAAGTTCATCTCAACCCTGTCCTCGTCTATCCAAAGCCGTAGGCATCCAACGCACAAGGAACCAGATCATGAGGAACCAGAGGCGAATAGCAGGGAGTCCAATCGCCAATCCACATAAGTCATATCGATTTCGATCCGGATGAACAGGAAAGGACGGCAACCACCGCAGGTAATGCAGGCACAGTTCCGCCGACAATAGGAGGAAAGTCGTCTCGGCGGAGCAACCACAGGATCTTCGTTCGGCCATTCGAGGCAAAAAAGGAATGGGAGATCCAACGAGACCTGTCCGGACGGGACCCGGCCGGCGGACCCCCAGCACAGGGGAGAGCACATGATGATTGAGGGCGGCAGACATCCGTACACCCAAACAAGCGGCAGCCGCCGGGTCCACGACCTCCAGGAAAGTCTCAGCAGCACACAGCAGCGATGAAGCCGCACACACCGGGAGGGGCCCAGCAGGCCCGGCAAAATGATCATCCTCCAGTTCAGCGATAGGTGCGGTCATGGAAGCACTCCAGGAGCGCAAGGCGGCGAGAATGTCGCCAAGCGTAGGATCACCCTTACGGTATTCAGCAAACGTGCCACGCGGCGGACCAGCGTCGCCAGTCTCGGCCAGGCTGAGAGACCGGGCGCCGGCCGCCATCTTGAAAGCCCGGCGGGGCCGCGGCAGTCTCCGACCCCCGTCCGGCCACAAGCGGGGTCACACAGGATACAGCCGACCACAAGCAGAGGCACCCCCAGGGCAGGAAGGCGGGCCACCAGAATAAGGAGGGTCGTCGGCTCCCCCACGCCACCGGCTCCGTTCTCCGAGTCCGGGCGGAGGGACTCAAAATGGCCGGAGAGGAGAACAAAGGGGAGACGAGCCACATACACGGTCAACCCCCGTCCATGGAAGGCAGCGCCCCAACACCAGGCCGCAGGACCGCCGGACCAGGCCCGGAGAGCCGTAACCGGTCTAATTGCACATCGGCCTCTCCGACCGAGCCCACACCGCCACCAAGGGCCGACCACAGCGCTCCGCCCCGTCCAGGCGCCGCCGAGGAGTTTCAGGCCCGCCCGCTCCGGAGGCCCCGAAGCGAACAAGGGCGCAGCTCAGGATCCGCGGCACCCAGGAACAGACGGATCAGACGGTAGGTGCCAGCGAAATGTCTTAGTTCCATAATCTACCAAAGAATACTTCCCGGGGCAGGATAAGACACAGGATAGACGTTCCAGGCAGGAAAGCGAACGGAGCCGAGCTAAAACGCGGCCATCGCGGACGCGAGCTTGATCCCTAACCTAGTTGATCTGGATGATTCAAATAATACCACAGTTCACCATCCACGTACCCCAGTCCCTAGAGTGGTAAGGGCATGTCGAAAAGTACAAGCTAAGCGGGGAGGATCTCGCCCAGTAAGAAAAAGAGCTGCCACTCCCCCTATTATCCCAGACAAGGAGGATAATAGTCAGGTTACGGATGACATTGTTACGATGGATGCATACTTAATTAAGAATTTTGTGGGTATTATTGACTCTAAGATCAAGGGCATTGTTAAACCCCTTATGACCAAAATTGACCAGCTTACTGCTGAAGTAAATAGGCTGGGTGGACTACTAAAAAAATATATGGAAATAGAGGGTAGTAAAATGATAATACCAACAAGTGACCCAGATAATCAGGATGTCACCTTGCAGAGAGATGTGGGTGCCAATAAAAATGTTACACGTAATCTATCAGCTTCTCTGCCTCCTGTCTGTAACAACCAGGCCGTAACAAGGGCCGACAGGAGTGAAGAGTGGACCGAAGTAAGGCATAGGCGAGCTGCCACTAACCTCCCCCTGATTGTGCCCCGTATGTGGTTGTATTAACAAATGTTCCCCCAGCTGAGAACGGCAAATATCAGGAAACCCATGAGACTTTAAAAAATAAAACGGTGTCTTGGTTGACTAGATACTGCGGTTTCCCTACAGCATTCTCAGATCAGGTTTTGACTACCAGAAGGGTGAACTGGATTGGGAGCTCCAGGAAATGTTTCAGGGGGGATTGTGTTATAATAAATTTGAAGCACCCACAACACGCAGCTACTGTATTACTGAGAGCTGCATCCCTACCGACTATCGATGGAAACGTGTGTGCCCGCTCGCTTGGTTTTTTCTATAGTCCACCTAGTATTCCCTCCCGAGAAGGTAGGAGAGGCAACCCTGGGCCGGTTAGCCTGAGGCCACAACCTGATCTTGTGATACAAAACCGATACCAGTCCTTAAACTCTTTGGATGCTAACGATTGACCCGACTCGATAGGGAATCTTCGATCTCAGGAGCCTATAAATCCTTTTTTGGTCGTTGACGAGGGAATTGATGTGTCCTCTGATACTGGTACGAGCACAAATATTGATCATGGGTTATGTGCAAATGCCCTGCCTGAATGTGAGGACCTAAATAAAACGATTGAGATTGAGAATGACGGGAGTAATAATAAATTGAGGTCCGATAGTGTTATTGTTAGGGATAAAGGTGCAATAATTGTCTGCTGGAACGTGGCAGGTCTGAGATCAAAGGAGAAAGACCCGGGCTGGGTAAAGTTTATCAATGCCCACGATATATTATGTTTTCAGGAAACTTGGAGTCTGAGTGAAGTTAATTATGATGGATTTGTTTCCTATAACTTATTAGCGACGGGTGGGGGCCTAGGAAGACCTAAAGGGGGTCTTCTTACACTTGTTACCATTTCACGCCCTATTGTGGTTAATAGGTATGTACCAGTAGGTGACCTTGTACAGATCCTCTGGTTAGTAGAGGGTAAAGAGCACAACATTTTATTGATTAACTATTATAACAACATTTTCGATGGGACTAGGGCTAAATTAGTTATAGATTTGTCCGTTGCTATTGACAATTTGTGTCAGGAAGCCAATGTTGTATTTCATTTTATATGGGTGGGGGATTTTAATATTGCATTGTGTGAATTGTCAGCACAGAAGGTATGTGGGGTCACTAACAATGAGGGGTGTGACATTTTACATTTTGGTCACAGTGGGTATGGCGAAGCACTGCATAAGCTCGTGTGTTGTTATGATCTGGAAATTGTGGAGTGTGGCAAAGATGCTGATGGGTTGCCCATCCCTACTTTTAAAAATCATCATGCCACTTCTATAATCGACCATGTGATAGTTTCGTCGAACATTATTTCCTACTGTGTCCCCCCTAGAATTGAAGTTACTACATTAAGTGATCATAATCAAATTATTCTGAATACCAACCTTTGGGCAGGTTGTTTGACTGATGTAGGTAACACAATTACAAATGTGGAACCCCACAGAACCAACGGTATAAGGCTAAGATGGATAGGAGAAAAGGCAAATGAATTATCCACCTCTATAATTAAGGAGAGCCTGCTGGACATAATTTTCATTTTTGAAAATAAATTTTATTATGGGAAAGTTTTATCATCTTTTAATGTAATTAACAAAGCGGTTGATGCCAAATTCACGGGACGTAAAAATGGGCAGCGCAGGAGCGGTTCTGGTTGGTTTAACCACCACTGCCCTGCCGCACTAACTAACCTTAAAAAGGCATTAGTAGTTAAGCCCACGGACAAAAATATAATAATTAACTTGAGGGTGGAGTATAAACATGTGCTAAAACAGAGGAAGTGCGAACTGCAGCAATTAGCTTGGGACTCTATCAACCAAGCTGCAGAACTTTCAAATTGCACCCTATTTTGGGCCACTGTTAATTCCCCCTTCCTAAGAGATGAAAACACACCATAGTTAACATCAAAAGTATCTAGCGAAGGGTGAATTGCCCACTTCTCTTATATTTTTGACACGAATAGAGTTTTAGAGACCTGTCCAAATCAATGGGCTGTTTTGCCGCTTGATATCTCTGTTGAGGAGGTTGAAAGTGGTATACATAATAGTAAAGGAGGGAAAGCCCAGGGCCCTGATGGGGTACCTATAGATGTTTACAGGGCAGCCCCAGAGGTATGGGGACCGCTCCTTACAACTGTCTTTAATGCGCCTGTATGTATTGAGCCCCCTGCAACCTGGTGCGAGTCAATCATAGTACCTATTTATAAAAAGGGTAGCAGGTCTGATGCAAAAAATTATCGCCCGATCTCCCTTCTCGACTCATCAGTAAAGGTGATGAGTAGAGTTATGCTTGTGAGATTACAGGACTGGGCTGAGCAGAATAGTATTTTGGCTGATAGCCAGTTTGGCTTTAGAAAAGGTCGGGGTACGCTTGATCAATGCGTCAATTTCGACCTGTTGATTGGGAAGTATACTGAGGCTAAACCTGGCTCCATGTACCTCTGCTTTGCAGACCTGAGTAGTGCTTTTGACATGGTTGATCACGCACTCTTGTGGCCGACACTGCTGAAGCAAGGCGCACCAGAAGGCGAATCTTTTTCCTCGCTAGATTATATGAGAAATTGAAAACTAGTGTGCGCTTTGGAACCATAGGAGAATGTAGCCCTAAATTCAGTGTCAAGAGAGGAATCAGACAGGGCTGTATTTTGGCTCCCCTTTTATTTATTTTATTTATTAATGAAATTGATGCCATTTTAAAAAAAGTTAATGCTGATGCTCCTCAGATAAATGGTGTACCAGTGCCGGTGTTATTATACGCCGATGACGCTGTTTTACTTTCTAGGACCCCGGTGGGTTTACAGCGGTTAATGGATAGTTTTTCCTCTTTCATCAAAGACAGAAAACTGGTAATTAATAAAGGGAAAACTTACACCATGACTTGTGGAGCCAAAGCTAGAGTTTTAAATACCTTTTTTATAGATAGAGAGAAGGTGCAACAGGTAGGAAAATTCTGTAACCTAGGTATTACTTTTTCAAATGATAGGAAATGGAAAAAGGAATTTATTAACATCCGGAATAAAATGGCTAAAAATGCCCATGGTATTTATAGATTTGCTGCCAAGGTAGGGGATCGTCGATCAAGGGACATGTTAAAAATGTATCTGGCTAGATGTGCTACTATAGCTCTGTATGGGGCAGGAGTATGGGGTCACAGCTGTGTCTCCGAACTACAGCTGGAGGAAAATTTATTTTTTAAAAGACTCCTCTTTTTACCCATGTCTGTTTCAAATGAGTTAATTCATCGAGAATTAGCAGTTAATCACCTAGCTGATCTATTATGCCTCAGGCCATTAATGACTTGGCGGTCTATTTCGCTAGAGGAAGACAAGCAGTTTAATAGATCTATTGCTGAGGATTGTCTACGCCTGGATAAATATCAAAATATTCCCTGGTTGAAATATGTTGTTACTTGTTTTTCAGACATATTCAATTTTAATCTTTTGGATAACCCCGATGCAGCGTCTATGATCCCCAAACTTGAAATGAAAAATATCTTCTTGACTTATATGGGGAGAAAGCGGGCAATTGCAGCCGGATCCCTGTCCACTGTCCTTTTTTACAATAGATATATTACAGTGGAAGGTTTCCCTTCATATTTAACTATGGTAACTAGGAACTCGCACAAATTTGTATTAACTAGGCTCCGGTTTGGAATGGTCCATCATCTAGTTGCCCATCCTAACATTAAACAACATCCGTCTGGGCCCTGCACATGTGATGATGTATCCACCCAGAGCACTGTGCACTTCCTGTTGTTATGTAAACTGTACACACAATTCCGTATTGCTTTTTTGAACCTTTATTTGTTAAATATGGTGTATGCACAGTTACACATGCTATGAACTTAATTCTTAATATGGAGTCGGCAGATATCTGTTTTTATACTGCAACGTTCTTAAATCAGTGCATCAATGCTAGGAAAAGCATGATTTTTTAATTGTAATATTTATTGATTAGGACATGTACGTTTATTTTAATGTTTATAATTATTTTCTATGTGATATGATGAGATGAAATATGTCATAACTGTTTTATTATTCTGCATTTTGCTTGTGCTTTTATGGTCATCTACTTGAACCGAATAAAGCTTCATGAAATGAAATGAAATGATATCAATCGGTACAGTGCGGCGAGAAATGTGGTCTGGGACTGTTTCAAATCCGCTCTCAGAGGAGAAACGTTGAACTTTCAAGCTAGGGCTCGGAAGCTAAGGTGCAATGAATATAGCCAGAAAATACATGAGCTAGCTAGGGCTGAGGAAGAACATATTATACAAATATCACAGGGTAATGATGAAAAGCTAGCCTTGTATCAGCTATTAGTGTTAAAATCGAAACTTAATGCAGGCCTAAGTCAAACAGCTGCCGAAACTTATAGAGTACATCGTAAGGACCTATATGAAAATGGCGAAAGAGTTGGCAAACATCTAGCTCTGCGTACTCGTCAGAAAAATATTTTAAATACTATTGGCTCTATACAGGAAGGTAGGCAGACATTTACACAGACTTCTGATATAATTAATGCTTTCCAGCAATACTATCAGAATTTATACCAAGATGATATAGTTACAAATATGGTTGAATCAGACACATATTTGAGCAATCTCCTCAATAGTCCTGAAGCATCCAGGATTTTGGACGATATTGCTCGAGAGGATCTTGAGAAGGAGATCACCCTGGCTGAAGTACAGATAGCCCTGTCTTCACTTGCATTCGGAAAAGCCGCAGGTCCGGACAAAATTCCCCATGATTTGTATAAAATCCTGAGCCAGTATCTGGGCCCTCTGATTCATGACCTATTTCTAGGGATCCAATTGAGTGGTACTCCTCCAGACTCATGGAAGGAGACAAATATAATTGTCTTTCCAAAAAAAGTAAAATCCCCAGGCAAACTTACATCTTATCGCCAATTTCCTTGATTAATTCGGACTCTAAATGATATGCAAAAGTAATGGCCATTCGGCTCAGCAGGGTTGACGAACGTCTGGTTTCCCCGTGGCAGCATGGATTTATCCCGGGAAAAGCTACCACCGATCACACCCGAAGGGCTGTCACCCTATTTGATATAATGTCTGCTACGGGGGGCCAGATGTCGATGATTCTTCTTGA
Organism: Lissotriton helveticus; assembly: GCF_964261635.1. Classification (NCBI taxonomy): domain Eukaryota; kingdom Metazoa; phylum Chordata; class Amphibia; order Caudata; family Salamandridae; genus Lissotriton; species Lissotriton helveticus. Next base: position 1,732,352,262 of record NC_136057.1, on the reverse strand, counting down.
TGCTGAAAAGGCCTCCGATCGGGTATCATGGAACTTCCTCTGGGCTGTTCTTGCACGAAATAATTTTGGCCCCAAATTTGTCAACTCTATTAAAGCAATGTATAGTGGTCCTAAAGCTAAATTGCAGATTATGGGCTCTGAATCAGGGACCATTAACATCTCTAGAGGTACTAGGCAAGGGTGTCCCTGCTCGCCAATACTATTCACCCTATATATAAATCCCTTGGTTTTAAAGCTTCTTGAAGACCAAATAATCAAACCTGTTATATATGGCCAGTTTTAAACCAAGGTATTGGCCTACGCCGACGACATTGCTGTATTTACACCTGATCCTAATGAAGCAATGAAGGAAATAGAGAACTTAACTCAATCGTATGGCCACTACTCTGGATATTCCTTAAATTGAGGAAAGACTATTATACTTTGTACTGATAATATTGTTTGTATAGATCATACAATAATTAATAAAGATTATATTAGCTATATTGCCAGCTGGACCCAAGAATATTTTGATATCAATCGGGGTCCCGCTGCGCAATTCCTGACGCTGCAAACCGGAGCTGGTAACATCAGAGGAGGGCCAGGGTCAGAGGGATCTTTCCTGGCATTTGTGAGGGGACAAAAAGACCGTGCAGCCGCTCGCCGCACGGGACTCAAGTGACCAGGAGTCCGTGTGTGCTAGCAGCTGCGAGGAGCCTCGCCCCCCTGCACACCGGGCCCATATTACGGCTTGCCGGACCCGCTGGTGCGGGGCCCGCTGCGCAATTCCTGACTCTGCAAACCGGAGCTGGTAACATCAGAGGAGGGCCAGGGTCAGAGGGATCTTGCCTGACATTTGTGAGGGGACAAAAAGACCGTGCAGCCGCTCGCCGCACTAGACTCAAGTGACCAGGAGTCCGTGCGTGCTAGCAGCTGCAAGGAGCCCCGCCCCCCTGCACACCGGGCCCATATTACGGCTTGCCGGACCCGCTGATGCGGGTCCAGCTGCGCAATTCCTGACGCTGCAAACCGGAGCTGGTAACATCAGAGGAGGGCCAGGGTCAGAGGGATCTTGCCTGGCATTTGTGAGGGGACAAAAAGACCGTGCAGCCGCTCGCCGCACGGGACTCAAGTGACCAGGAGTCCGTGCGTGCTAACAGCTGCGAGGAGCCCCGCCCCCCTGCACACCGGAAGATATAGCAATTACTGACTACCGCAGCGCGGGACGCGTGCGGGACGTTCCGGACGAAGCCCGGACAAAGGGCGGACAGTCTAAGACAGTCCGAGACAGTAAGAGACTGGACTGGGCCAGAAACCTTGTTCATTTATAGCCGGCATTTATAGTATATGCTGAGTGGTTGTATATTTCGTTTTTAATCAGGGGATACGCCATTTGGTGGTGTGTTCTTTAATCTGTTTCATTTCAGTTTTAAGTATTTGAAGCTATATAACGGTTCGTTGAAACGTGAATAATGTCTAAGCTAAAGGCTACTCAGGCGCCGCACACACTAGACAACTATTTAGTGAAGGTTGTCAGTAAGATTTATAACGAAAGGCGATAGTCGCTGGGTTTAGCCAGCCCCCCTCCGCCACCCATAATAGAAACAGTGCCGGCTGCTCTGGTACTGGATGAAAGCAGTAGCACTAATAATCATGACACTTCTGTTAAAGATACATCTGGGCAGGACATCCCTAACCTAGTTGATCTGGATGATTCAAATAATACCACAGTTCACCATCCACGTACCCCAGTCCCTAGAGTGGTAAGGGCATGTCGAAAAGTACAAGCTAAGCGGGGAGGATCTCGCCCAGTAAGAAAAATAGCTGCCACTCCCCCTATTATCCCAGACAAGGAGGATAATAGTCAGGTTACGGATGACATTGTTACGATGGATGCAGACTTAATTAAGAATTTTGTGGGTATTATTGACCCTAAGATCAAGGGCATTGTTAAACCCCTTATGACCAAAATTGACCAGCTTACTGCTGAAGTAAATAGGCTGGGTGGACTACTAAAAAAATCAATGGAAATAGAGGGTAGTAAAATGATAATACCAACAAGTGACCCAGATAATCAGGATGTCACCTTGCAGAGAGATGTGGGTGCCAATAAAAATGTTACACGTAATCTATCAGCTTCTCTGCCGCCTGTCTGTAACAACCAGGCCGTAACAAGGGCCGACAGGAGTGAAGAGTGGACCGAAGTAAGGCATAGGCGAGCTGCCACTAACCTCCCCCTGATTGTGCCCCGTATGTGGTCATATTAACAAATGTTCCCCCAGCTGAGAACGGCAAATATCAGGAAACCCATGAGACTTTAAAAAATAAAACGGTGTCTTGGTTGACTAGATACTGCGGTTTCCCTACAGCATTCTCAGATCAGGTTTTGACTACCAGAAGGGTGAACTGGATTGGGAGCTCCAGGAAATGTTTCAGGGGGGATTGTGTTATAATAAATTTTAAGCACCCACAACACGCAGCTACTGTATTACTGAGAGCTGCATCCCTACCGACTATCGATGGAAACGTGTGTGCCCGCTCGCTTGGTTTTTTCTATAGTCCACCTAGTATTCCCTCCCGAGAAGGTAGGAGAGGCAACCCTGGGCCGGTTAGCCTGAGGCCACAACCTGATCTTGTGATACAAAACCGATACCAGTCCTTAACCTCTTTGGATGCTAACGATTGACCCGACTCGATAGGGAATCTTCGATCTCAGGAGCCTATAAATCCTTTTGTGATCGTTGACGAGGGAATTGATGTGTCCTCTGATACTGGTACGAGCACAAATATTGATCATGGGTTGTGTGCAAATGCCCTGCCTGAATGTGATGACCTAAATAAAACGATTCAGATTGAGAATGGCGGGAGTAATAATAAATTGAGGTCCGATAGTGTTATTGTTAGGGATAAAGGTGCAATAATTGTCTGCTGGAACGTGGCAGGTCTGAGATCAAAGGAGAAAGACCCGGGCTGGGTAAAGTTTATCAATGCCCACGATATATTATGTTTTCAGGAAACTTGGAGTCTGAGTGAAGTTAATTATGATGGATTTGTTTCCTATAACTTATTAGCGACGGGTGGGGGCCTAGGAAGACCTAAAGGGGGTCTTCTTACACTTGTTACCATTTCACGCCCTATTGTGGTTAATAGGTATGTACCAGTAGGTGACCTTGTACAGATCCTCTGGTTAGTAGAGGGTAAAGAGCACAACATTTTATTGATTAACTATTATAACAAAATTTTCGATGGGACTAGGGCTAAATTAGTTATAGATTTGTCCGTTGCTATTGACAATTTGTGTCAGGAAGCCAATGTTGTATTTGATTTTATATGGGTGGGGGATTTTAATATTGCATTGTGTGAATTGTCAGCACAGAAGGTATGTGGGGTCACTAACAATGAGGGGTGTGACATTTTACATTTTGGTCACAGTGGGTATGGCGAAGCACTGCATAAGCTCATGTGTTGTTATGATCTGGAAATTGTGGAGTGTGGCAAAGATGCTGATGGATAGCCCATCCCTACTTTTAAAAATCATCATGCCACTTCTATAATCGACCATGTGATAGTTTCGTCGAACATTATTTCCTACTGTGTCCCCCCTAGAATTGAAGTTACTACATTAAGTGATCATAATCAAATTATTCTGAATACCAACCTTTAGGCAGGTTGCTTGACTGATGTAGGTAACACAATTACAAATGTGGAACCCCACAGAACCAACGGTATAAGGCTAAGATGGATAGGAGAAAAGGCAAATGAATTATCCACCTCTATAATTAAGGAGAGCCTGCTGGACATAATTTTCATTTTTGAAAATAAATTTGATTATGGGAAAGTTTTATCATCTTGTAATGTAATTAACAAAGCGGTTGATGCCAAATTCACGGGACGTAAAAATGGGCAGCGCAGGAGCGGTTCTGGTTGGTTTAACCAGCACTGCACTGCCGCACTAACTAACCTTAAAAAGGCATTAGTAGTTAAGCCCAGGGACAAAAATCTAATAATTAACTTGAGGGTGGAGTATAAACGTGTGCTAAAACAGAGGAAGTGCGAACTGCAGCAATTAGCTTGGGACTCTCTCAACCAAGCTGCAGAACTTTCAAATTGCACCCTATTTTGGGCCACTGTTAATTCCCCCTTCCTAAGAGATGAAAACACACCATAGTTAACATCAAAAGTATCTAGCGAAGGGTGAATTGCCCACTTCTCTTATATTTTTGACACGAATAGAGTTTTAGAGACCTGTCCAAATCAATGGGCTGTTTTGCCGCTTGATATCTCTGTTGAGGAGGTTGAAAGTGGTATACATAATAGTAAAGGAGGGAAAGCCCAGGGCCCTGATGGGGTACCTATAGATGTTTACAGGGCAGCCCCAGAGGTATGGGGACCGCTCCTTACAACTGTGTTTAATGCGGCCGTATGTATTGAGCCCCCTGCAACCTGGTGCGAGTCAATCATAGTACCTATTTATAAAAAGGGTAGCAGGTCTGATGCAAAAAATTATCGCCCGATCTCCCTTCTCGACTCATCAGTAAAGGTGATGAGTAGAGTTATACTTGTGAGATTACAGGACTGGGCTGAGCAGAATAGTATTTTGGCTGATAGCCAGTTTGGCTTTAGAAAAGGTCGGGGTACGCTTGATCAATGCGTCAATCTTGACCTGTTGATTGGGAAGTATACTGAGGCTAAACCTGGCTCCATGTACCTCTGCTTTGCAGACCTGAGTAGTGCTTTTGACATGGTTGATCACGCACTCTTGTGGCCGACACTGCTGAAGCAAGGCGCACCAGAAGGCATAATCTTTTTCCTCGCTAGATTATATGAGAAATTGAAAACTAGTGTGCGCTTTGGAACCATAGGAGAATGTAGCCCTAAATTCAGTGTCAAGAGAGGAATCAGACAGGGCAGTATTTTGGCTCCCCTTTAATTTATTTTATTTATTAATGAAATTGATGCCATTTTAAAAAAAGTTAATGCTGATGCTCCTCAGATAAATGGTGTACCAGTGCCGGTGTTATTATACGCCGATGACGCTGTTTTACTTTCTAGGACCCCGGTGGGTTTACAGCGGTTAATGGATAGTTTTTCCTCTTTCATCAAAGACAGAAAACTGGTAATTAATAAAGGGAAAACTTACACCATGACTTGTGGAGCCAAAGCTAGAGTTTTAAATACCTTTTTTATAGATAGAGAGAAGGTGCAACAGGTAGGAAAATTCTGTTACCTAGGTATTACTTTTTCAAATGATAGGAAATGGAAAAAGGAATTTATTAACATCCGGAATAAAATGGCTAAAAATGCCCATGGTATTTATAGATTTGCTGCCAAGGTAGGGGATCGTCGATCAAGGGACATGTTAAAAATGTATCAGGCTAGATGTGCTACTATAGCTCTGTATGGGGCAGGAGTATGGGGTCACAGCTGTGTCTCCGAACTACAGCTGGAGGAAAATTTATTTTTTAAAAGACTCCTCTTTTTACGCATGTCTGTCTCAAATGAGTTAATTCATCGAGAATTAGCAGTTAATCACCTAGCTGATCTATTATGCCTCAGGCCATTAATGACTTGGCGGTCTATTTCGCTAGAGGAAGACAAGCAGTTTAATAGATCTATTGCTGAGGATTGTCTCGCCTGGATAAATATCAAAATATTCCCTGGTTGAAATATGTTGTTACTTGTTTTTCAGACATATTCAATTTTAGTCTTTTGGATAACCCCGATGCAGCGTCTATGATCCCCAAACTTGAAATGAAAAATATCTTCTTGACTTATATGGGGAGAAAGCGGGCAATTGCAGCCGGATCCCTGTCCACTGTCCTTTTTTACAATAGATATATTACAGTGGAAAGTTTCCCTTCATATTTAACTATGGTAACTAGGAACTCACACAAATTTGTATTAACTAGGCTCCGGTTTGGAATGGTCCATCATCTAGTTGCCCATCCTAACATTAAACAACATCCGTCTGGGCCCTGCAGATGTGATGATGTATCCACCCAGAGCACTGTGCACTTCCTGTTGTTATGTAAACTGTACACACAATTCCGTATTGCTTTTTTGAACCTTTATTTGTTAAATATGGTGTATGCACAGTTACACATGCTATGAACTTAATTTTTAATATGGAGTCGGCAGATATCTGTTTTTATACTGCGACGTTCTTAAATCAGTGCATCAATGCTAGGAAAAGCATGATTTTTTAATTGTAATATTTATTGATTAGGACATGTACGTTTATTTTAATGTTTATAATTATTTTCTATGTGATATGATGAGATGAAATATGTCATAACTGTTTTATTATTCTGCATTTTGCTTGTGCTTTTATGGTCATCTACTTGAACCGAATAAAGCTTCATGAAATGAAATGAAATGATATCAATCGGTACAGTGCGGCGAGAAATGTGGTCTGGGACTGTTTCAAATCCGCTCTCAGAGGAGAAACGTTGAGCTTTCAAGCTAGGGCTCGGAAGCTAAGGTGCAATAAATATAGCCAAAAAATACATGAGCTAGCTAGGGCTGAGGAAGAACATATTATACAAATATCACAGGGTAATGATGAAAAGCTAGCCTTGTATCAGCTATTAGTGTTAAAATCGAAACTTAATGCAGGCCTAAGTCAAACAGCTGCCGAAACTTATAGAGTACACCGTAAGGACCTATACGAAAATGGCGAAAGAGTTGGCAAACATCTAGCTCTGCGTACTCGTCAGAAAAATATATTTAATACTATTGGCTCTATACAGGAAGGTAGGCAGACATTTACACAGACTTCTGATATAATTAATGCTTTCCAGCAATACTATCAGAATTTATACCAAGATGATATAGTTACAAATATGGTTGAATCAGACACATATTTGAGCAATCTCCTCAATAGTCCTGAAGCATCCAGGATTTTGGACGATATTGCTCGAGAGGATCTTGAGAAGGAGATCACCCTGGCTGAAGTACAGATAGCCCTGTCTTCACTTGCATTCGGAAAAGCCGCAGGTCCGGACAAAATTCCCCATGATTTGTATAAAATCCTGAGCCAGTATCTGGGCCCTCTGATTCATGACCTATTTCTAGGGATCCAATTGGGTGGTACTCCTCCAGTCTCATGGAAGGAGACAAATATAATTGTCTTTCCAAAAAAAGTAAAATCCCCAGACAAACTTACATCTTATTGCCCAATTTCCTTGATTAATTCGGACTCTAAATGATATGCAAAAGTAATGGCCATTCGGCTCAGCAGGGTTGACGAACGTCTGGTTTCCCCGTGGCAGCATGGATTTATCCCGGGAAAAGCTACCACCGATCACACCCGAAGGGCTGTCACCCTATTTGATATAATGTCTGCTACGGGGGGCCAGATGTCGATGATTCTTCTTGATGCTGAAAAGGCCTTTGATCGGGTATCATGGAACTTCCTCTGGGCTGTTCTTGCACGAAATAATTTTGGCCCCAAATTTGTCAACTCTATTAAAGCAATGTATAGTGGTCCTAAAGCTAAATTGCAGATTATGGGCTCTGAATCAGGGACCATTAACATCTCTAGAGGTACTAGGCAAGGGTGTCCCTGCTCGCCAATACTATTCACCCTATATATAAATCCCTTGGTTTTAAAGCTTCTTGAAGACCAAATAATCAAACCTGTTATATATGGCCAGTTTTAAACCAAGGTATTGGCCTACGCCGACGACATTGCTGTATTTACACCTGATCCTAATAAAGCAATGAAGGAAATAGAGAACTTAACTCAATCGTATGGCCACTACTCTGGATATTCCTTAAATTGAGGAAAGACTATTATACTTTGTACTGATAATATTGTTTGTATAGATCCTAGGAGAGCTAATAAAGCTACGTATCTGGGGGTTACTATTAGCCCCGATAATTATGAGCCTCTACTCAACCATATCAGAAAAGATCTTGATCGGGTAAATAGTTTACATCTTTCGATCATAGGTAGGGGCAACTTTGTGAAAGTGAATGTTCTCCCTAGGGTACTTTACTTGTTTAGAGCTATCCCTCTCACGATAGAGGAGGATACCCTTAAAATATTGGATTCACTGATTTGTGTGGCAGCAGGGCAAGATTAGGAGGTCCCTCAAACTTCTCTCACTCCCTCAAAACAGGGGCGGTCTCGCTATCCCTAACATCTTATTTTACTTCTGGGCGTCATTCCTACAACAAATGGCCCCGCTGATATATTCTAAACCCTCTTCATATTATATTGAAGTTACAAGGATCCCATCTATTTATGAGCTAGACCAGTGGTACCCAAACTTTTGACTCCTGAGGACCCCCATTGAGTCACCACTGGAAGCCCGGGACCCCCAAGCAATTTGTATGAGTTAAATTTCAAATATTAAAACAGTAATTCGAAAAAAATACACACGTGTGCACACAAAACAAATACTCAAAGTACTTAGGGGCAGATTTACAATAAGTGACGCATCCATGCATATCAGCAGGGATGCGCCACTTATTGTGCGCCATGCCTCCGCCACCATTAATGCGCCGCATTTACAATGCTGCGCCTCATGGGGCAAAAAAGCACAGATGCATGACGCATCTGTGCTGTAAAGGTGGCGCAGTGCTGGAGTTGTGTCGCAAGCGCGACACAGCTCCAGCAATGCTCTGGGGGGGCGAATCTTGTTAATGCTGCGTCAATCCGCAGGGTTTTGATGCAGCATGGGCCCCAAAGTGACTGAGTGAAATCTTGTAGATTTCACTCAGCCACTTTTAGGAGGCGTTCCTGCGCCGGAACGCCTCCTTCTGGCGCAAGGCTTTACAACGTGGCGCATCTCTCAGATGCGTCACGTTGTAAATACCCTGCACCATGGCGCATCACGAAAGTGACGCAACTGTGGCGTAAAAGAGGAGCAAGGGGCTTGTAAATCTGCCCCTAAGGATTTTGGGGCCAGATGTACGACCATTTCATTTAGCGCCTCGCAATTGATGACACATTGCGAGTGGCAAATTGCGAGTCGCTAAATGAAATGTACAACACTGTGTTTAACACTGTTTCGGATTCCCAATGGGGTCGCAAATTGTGAGGTTCATTAATATTAATGAGCCTCTCGCAATTTGCGAGCCTATTGGGAATGCCAGCCCTCCGTGGTATGGTGCCTGCTGGGCTCTGCAGTCCACCATGTCTGGGACTGCTTTTAAATAAAGTAGTTTAAAAAAAATAATGCAGCCCATTTACCATGCATTTAAAAAAAAAAGAAAATGAAACGTTTTCGTTTCATTTTCTAAGGGCAGTGGTCCCTGGGACCACTACCTGCCCTTAAAAAATAATTTTGCATGCATTTGCAAAGGGGAAGGGGTCCCCTGGGGACCCCTTCCCATTTGCAAATGCATTACCATCTACTTGAAGTAAGTGGTAATTGCGAGTATTTTGCGACCGCAAAACATTTGTACATGGTTTTAAGACTCCCTATTTGGATGCGGATGCCCCTTCCAAATAGCAAGTTGCAAAACCCATTTAGCGAGTCGCAAACAATTTGCGACTCGCGAAATAGGCAATGTACATGGCCCAATACGTTTTTGCATGTGAAAGCGGGTTCACGAACCCGTTCACGCATATAAAAACGGATCGTACATCTGGCCCTTAGTATTTTATATTGAATTAATAGCCCCTCTGTCACATGTATTTCATTTGTTTTATAGCATCTCTCATACCATTGTAGGATGTCAGAGCACTTTACATCACACACATATAGAGACATTGAATCGTACATGTAAAACAGTGTGTATATAAAATGTTTAAAGAGTGCTTGGTCTGGAAAAGCACAAACTCAGGATTCAGAACATAACACAGTGGCTAGCATTGACTTTAACATTAAAAAATGTATTTCCACCCAAATAAATCTTTTTAGCAGAATCAGGATAATGAATAACTGGGAAAAAACAAAAGTTACTAACTGGTACCATGCAGTTTGCAAGCACCTCTTTGATGACAGTTTATAGGTCCCTCTGCTACATTACGATTGTCACTTATGAAGTGCACAGTAACAAAAGAATATCTGTGACAAAAGCAGTAACCACGAACCTATGCACATAAAATGCTGCTTTTTAAAATGCATGTTACACGTTCTTTGCAGTAGGCACATTAACCCTCTGTGCTATATTAGTTTAGTCAAAGCTGCCACTAAACAAAACTCTCCTCACGCTCCAGCAGGTACATTAATCACTGGCTTTATCTTGACACTTTTATTGCTGCTGGAAAGCTGCTAATTATACAAGAAACTTTTCTGTGCTTTTAAAACTGTTGCCTGCGGACCCCCTGGGAATGTGTCACGGACCCCTGGGGGTCCGCGGACCACAGTTTGGGAAACACTGAGCTAGACCCTGGCCAGAGAGCAAAAGGCCTTTTTCTGAGACAAACAGAGGTTAGTTACTATAAAAAGACCAAATTTAAAATTATATCTAATGCTTGGAGGGTATGGTCCAAAATGACGAAATGTATGCATATATTAAAAGTAAACAGATACACCCCCCTTTGTTATCTCTAAAAAATGGGAGTCTCTAGGAATCATCACTGTTGGGGATGTTCTGTTGAGAAATTACGAAACTACTTTTTTGTACCTACAGACAAAATTCCTTCTGTCTAATGGAGACTACTTTAAATTTGTTCAGGTATACACTATACTTAAACTCAAAGCGCCCACGGTCTCCATGGGAAAAATTGACATTATTGACGCAATTGCCAGTCCAACGTCTATAATTGGTTCAATTTATGGGCTATTAATGGTAAAACTTCAAGACAATCTAGAAAAAACGGAATTAACTTGGGCTGACAAACTTGCTAACCCTAAAGTAGACATTGATAGATGTTTAGAACTAACACAACGTCTCCTTATGTCAGCTAGTCTTAAAGCTCAGATGTACAAAACTATTTTTAATCTATACTACACTCCCGCGAAGCTTTATGCTTGGGGTAAGAGGGAGAACGACCATTGTCCCAGATGTTTACTTGGTCCAGCTACACTTACCCATATGTTCAGTGAATGTAGGGAGCTTACCCTCATTAAAAGAATGATGTCTGATTTTTGGGAAGAGGTGTTTGGCCATAAAATCCTCGAATCTCCTACACTGTATGTGCTCGCATATGATAATTCTCTGAATCTTAATATCAATGAGGAGAGATTGTTATTTATCGGGACAGCGGTCCTTAGAAACATATTGGCAGCACGGTGGAAGGACGCCGATCCACCAAACTTCCAAATGTGGCTCACCCGCCTTCTTGCTGTTTTCAATCTCGAGAATGCCATATTTTCTACTAGAGGGCCTAAGGCCTCGAAACGTGGCGAGGCTATATGGTCCCCAATAAGTATCTGGAAGTCAGGGGTTCGACCAATTATATCTTAAAGTTGCTATGTATTTGCTTTCTGTTCTTTTTTTGGTTCCCTGTTCTTTTTCTCGAGCCTCCTTTCTTAATTTTTGTTCTCTGCAATGTTTACAGTTTATATTGTATGCTGCAATTGTTATTTTTTCATCGTTTCTATTATCCCTTTCTCTTGCTTTGCAATTATTGATTACTTGATTATTTATGTTGTATTATGATTTCTTTCCTTACTGGTTCTGACAATGAAAAAAAAAAAAAAAGGATTTTTCGTCCTCTCAGCTATGGGGGATATTATCCCTTATCCACTCCAGACGTCTATTGGAGTATTACCTGAAAAGGGGTCTCTGAGAAAAGCACGACTACTTCAGTATCTAGCGTTAAATTAGTGCCTTACCAAACGGTTGGGCGCCTTGTAGTGTAGTTCCAATATCCCTAATAGGCTCTTCGCATTGGAATAACATACACTATAGATTTGACATAGGACTGAGCTCAGTATGTCTCTATCGAGTATATTAAACTTAATTGTGTGTGCCGTCTAACTCAGAGGTCACTAGAAACTTTTTCGAATAAACAGGAAGGGATTAGTCTCTGACAACCGCATAAACATGACAACTTTGTTTCCCTTAGAGTCGGAACAATATCTTCAGAGTTGTGGAAACAATAGATAACTATTTCACTCAGTCAATCTTGCATGCTTCGTTTCTACAGAGTTGCTTATAAATAGAGAGACGGGCGTTTCAATAAAAAGGGTTTATTGAACAGTCTTATTTCTCATGCAAGAGATATGAACTGCTACAATCGGTAGACAAAGTGCGAAGTATAATGCATACAGCGTAAACAGTAATCTATACTACTATAATAAAGTAAGAACTTTAAGGCTTTGAGGCTGGTAAACTCGGGAACCACAGCGCCAATCTACACACCCGATACACCGTTGAAATCGTCAGGTTGTGTAGATGGTTAGAGGCTGTATAAATTAAAAAAATAAAAGTTATTTACATATTTATATTTTAAAAAATAGTAGTCTCTCCAAAGTAGCGCCGGCCGCGATGTGCGTGCTCACGTCAGGAGAACGGGGAGGAGCGGCGTACGAGGAGCGGCGGACATGGCGCGGGGGAGGAGCGGTGACTTGAGGAGCAGCGGACAGGCCAGCGGCGGTGCGAGCAGCGGAGAGGCGGACATGGCGCGGGGGAGGAGCGGTGGCGGCGGACAGGCGGTGAGGAGCAGAGCGGCAAGGACCGGTGAACTGAGGAGCGGAGGCTGAGGTAAGGCTCCGGGGACAATGTCGGGGCAGGCAGGTGTCGGGCCAGGCGGGGGACGGGGAGTAAGTCTCGAACTGAGGAGTAAAATGTATTAGAAAGGAGAGGCAGACTGGAGGTGTGTTTGAAGGGCTGGTGGCGGGCCAAAGGTGAACTGGAGTTAGACTGGAAGCGGGAGGTGACTGAAGGTGGGCTACAGGCTGCTGTGGGCAAGGCTATTCGCCAGTGAACGCTGTCGGACACGCAGAAGTAAGCGCACTTGAGGAGAAAGACGATTCCTCTCATCAGCCTGGTAACGAGGCAGGTCATGCTGAGGGGAAATAAACGCGCGCAAACCAGTGGTCGGCTTTACTAAAGCTGGAAAGGTATTTGAAAGTAGGTGCTGGCCCGAAAGGAATACTCCTCCGGGGGACAATGTCGGGGCAAGCGGGGGACGGGGCGGCCGGGGGCCGGGCTGCAGGGCAATGTCGGGGCAGGCGGGGGTCGGGGAAGCCTGATTGCTCCCGGACAAGGTCGGGACGGGCTGCTAGTATAAAATAATACTGTAATAGCATTGTCTGTTGCTATGACATATAAAATACATACATAAATAACACAGGCTAAAATACTCAACTGGTGCTTTTTAAAATACGCCTACCCCAGTGTACCTAACCTAAGTCTAGTACTAGGGAAGAAGTAGGTGCTGCCTTAGCACAAGGTTTAGTTTTGCCAAGAATTGCCAAAGATTTCTCTAGGTTCTAATCAGCTCCATACCTTAGAATGAGAGAGGTTGGTATCTCTTTCCCGGGACTCGATTTCCCAACACCTCGCAAGGGGAGTCAGTAAGTCAGTCAGTCAAAACACTTTATTCGATTATTTAAAATCATAAAAGACAAGAATACAAGCATTTCATATATATACAATCAGCAATAACAATCAATATACAATAAATACCCATCATTTCATATTAATAGTTAATCTAATCAGACAGGATTATTATTATTATTAAGGATGGCTAATCTCTTTTGCTCAGAACAGCAGCCACCAAAAAACTAGCAACACAAAAAATGTCGCGGGTACTACTTAACATCTGTAAATAAGTGAGAGCAGGCCTGACTTGTAGAAAAGCTGCCTCTCTTAATAGTGGTATTAAACTTTTTTTTCCGAATGTCTGAGTAGAACTCACAAAACATAATAAAATGCAAAGTGTCCTGGGTTGAAAAGTTATCACAATGACATGGATCAGAGTTTTCAGGTTTACGCCAAGTCGGGAAAAAAACCTAAAGTTAAATTGAATCAAAATCTAATCAGGAGCTGGCGATGAAAAGGTCTAGTTACAATTTTTAGATATGGATCAAGTGAGGGGGTAGTTAATAACACATAATTAGCCTTTACAAGAGGTTTCTTTAGCTCCCGCTCCTCACGTTCCAGTGCTAACATGTTTAAAAAACTAGTCTTTGACCAGCTCACCGCCTCCTTTTTAATACAATCAGGTGATGTGTAAATCTCGGGGCACCCTAGTCTTGTAAACATTAATCTTACATACTCAAGCCAGGGAACCCTATTAGCTTTATCCATAAATACACAATCACCTGAAATCTGATGATTCAATGTAATTTCTTTGTTTAGCCAGGTCTTTACCCAGCACATCAGTGGGGCAACTTTCAACAGATCCGTTACATATCCCAACTCTAATTCAGTGTGTATTGAGAAAGTTGGGGTAGACTGGGGTACTGAGAGAAGAGATCTTAAAAACGTATTCTCTGCAACTTGGATCCGGTCCTGCGATGTGTAGCCCCATATAGAGGAGCCATACGTGGCTATAGCCAGACATTTAGATTTATACATTTTCAAAAGTGCCTCCACTGGTCTTGCTCCCAACCTCTTTGCAAAACCCATAAGTGCTGAGGTAGACCTTGCTAAAGCATTGCCTTTAAGCTTCTGCTGAGGACCCCTAAATATGTAAAAACAGGCATCTTAGAGACCTCAGCTCCATTACAAAAGAAAGATTTCAATTTCCTACCACGTTTCCAACTACCATAACATGTGACTTCTTGATATTTACTTTCAAATTCAAGGACACCATAAAATCCCCAAAGGAGTCCAACAACCTTTGGAGACAAAGGCTAGTACGGGTCAATAGAACAGCGTCATCCGCGTATAGGAGAACCGGAATTACCGAGTCTCCTATTCGCGGAAAATCTAGGGAGACCCCTCCCAAGGATTTCTCCAGAGCATTATTATATAAGGTAAAAAGGAGGGGGGCCAGGATACATCCTTGCCTGACACCCCTCTCTGAACTAAAATGACTGGTGCATCTGCCATCCAGAGTAACCCTGACTGACGCTAAAAGACCCTGGTGTAAAACTGCAAAAAATTAACCAAAGATGGATCAATGCCTAAATCTAATAAAAATGGACCACAGTTTTGCCCTATTAACCAAATCAAAAGCTGAGGAGAGGTCCATAAAGCCAATATAAAGGGACCCTTTCTTAGCCACTGTGTATTTTCTTATCAAAAGCTGTAAGTTCAGGCACTGATCAAGGGTACTTCTCTTTTCCCTGAAAACATGTTGGATATTAGAGAGGACCCCCCCGCTATCTAACCAATCCCTGAGTTTGTACAAAATGACTCTGCCCAAGATTTTTACTGCTGAGTCTGTCAAAGATATTGGTCTGCAGCATGACGGGTCCCCTCTCTGCCCCCTTTTAAAAACCGGGACAATTATGGATGTAGCCCAATAGACCGGAAACCCATTAGAACCTGAGGCATTATAAACATTAGTTAAGATCTTAGCCCAGTATTTAGGTATGTTCCCGAACAAATCCGCCGAGACCCCATCCGGGCCCGGTAATTTATTTTTTGACGTATCCAGGATTGCTCTTTCTACCTCAGCCACTTCAAAAGTTATGGAAGGCAAAGGCTGTGTAGTAATATTATCCCCTCCCGCAAAGCCCAGGCCTGCATTGCCATAGATTTCCCTAAAATGTAATTTGCCATTGATCATCTGGGATGATACAATCCAAAGGTATGTTCACGTGCCCCGAGAGAAAATGATGGTTAATAGTTGCCCAAAATTTACCACTGTCCCGCAAGACATCAATTGATAAAAGATTGTCCCATGCTCCATCTTTAATTTCTTGTTTACGTTGAGCGATAGCCAATTTGTATGTTTTCCTCAAGCTAGCAACGAATTCCCTGTTTCTTGGTTTTTCCTTCAGGGCTTGAAGCAGGGCACCATGAGCCTTGCAGCAGCTCCTATCAAACCATCTTTCTTCCTGGTGAGGTCTTAGTTTAGTTTTCACCTTTAGATCATTTGCAATCTGGCTACAAATGGCGACATAAGCACCAATTATCTCCGAGCTAGGAGCAGAACTGTCTAGGCATATGGCTAGGTTTACATCAGCCTTAGTAAAAAAAATCCTCAAAAAATGTTTCAGGATCCACCTTAGACCACTTGAGTCTCCTCCCCTGGTCTTTTGTAGTCAAGTGACTGACACCCAAAGTCACGCTATCCCTAAAACCCAGAACTTCTCCTAATTCCACCTCCAGAGTCACCCGGTTATGATCACTAAACACAGAAAATACAACTTTATATCAACAAACCCTAGATAAAACACAAGAGGACAAAAAGATATAATCAATAACAGTGCCTGTGTTATTTCCTTTAAATGTAGGCACCCTCTCCTGACCGTCACTAAAACCTGGCTCAAAAAGATTCATGTTTGCTAGAAGATCTTCCAGAGACTCTTTACCTGTCTGCTATGTTCAAAGTGTGGAACCACAGAACAGGGCGGCCCCTGGTGCTCATCTATATAACAGTCCAACCTACATGGGTGAATATTAAAATCACCCATAAGGATAATATTGAATGCAGCGTTTTGTTTTATTCTATATTCTGACAAAAAACAATCCAGGGATACCAAATGTAGGTTAATAAAGTCGCTCTCTCTGGGATTATAAATATTGATAAATAAGGTTTTAGACACATTGGGTATAGCCCTCTCAATTATTAAGAAATTACTAGAGCCTGACTCCAACATCTTTAACGAACCATTCAGTTTTAAGGGGAAAAGGAGAATTAAACCTCCTTTCAATCTACCAACTATCCCTGGGGTTGCAGGAACAACAAAACCTATATAGCCATCCAGGAAAAAATTCTTAGTTGTGTCCCATGTTTCCTGCATGGCGATAATATCATATTGTTTTATAAAGTCCAACCAGATGTCATCATTTCTCTTAGGCCTAATTCCTGCAACCTTCCAACTTAGAATCTTGCAGGAGTCAGTAAAACTGGAGCTGTATTCTCTGCAGGAGGATGACAGCGTCTAGTCAGTGCGTCAGCTGGGGAGTTGGCTTCCTTCCGTACTTGCTGTGGGAAACTGCATCGTGCAAATAGGTAGTCAAACTGCACCGAACCACACTGCGCTTTGCCATAGCAAGTGAAGGTATATTTATACCATGAAGGTGTTTAGGAATGCCGGTATTGACATAAAAGTCGGGCATATGAACGTCATGAATGAACCCCTAAGGAATAGATGTTCATGCATAATAAATGAGTTCTTCGAAGAATCAATATCCAAGCAAGGGGAAGTCCCTAACGGCTTAAGAGTCTGGTTTTCCAAGAACTCGTTGTGATGTAGATGAATGGATGGAAGTAGCCATGCCTGTATTTGGGTAGCATGGACTATGCCTAAATATGAACTTGTAGAAAAACACACCCTATGCACACACATTAGATATTCAAATATATGTAGGTAATATTGCATGCAACAAGAAATACAAGTAAAGCTGCAGAACAACAGTCGTTTCCAAAAAAGAAAAGAAAAGGTAGTCTTCGGATCTTTAATTTTCATGTACAAAACAGCAGCCAGCCGACACGTGTTTCATCGCTTGCGCGAATCTTCAGGGCTCAGAATGACTGTGTCTATGCCAAAGGTTGCTCTGCCGGTGATACTTCCGACCCGGTGGGGCCCTTGACCAATTCCAGTGAGAATACGGAAATCAAGATGGACACTATTGTGTCTGTGTAAACCGACAGGAATCCCAGGAGCTTTTCTCAGTAGAACAAGAATTGGAGCGAGTAACCCCAAGTCTACCGTCTCGGTAAGTGAGCTGTATCGAAGGGAACGGTAGAGAGTTTTGTAGCTCTCAGTCCCTAATGATTTCATATGATCAACGACGCGATGTATGCGCTGTTCGTGTAGCTCCCGGGTCACCGTGTTCCTGATTGCGGACTATCATTGGCTGTGCGCCCATTGCTTTGCTGACACTAAAAACCTTTCTGCAATAGTTCTAAATATGGACTTGATTTCTATGCCTATATAAGGGCAATGTGAAATGTACCTATATAAGGGCATGAATAGGGATATTCATACGGAATCTAAATCGATACACAACAATTGGTAATAATGTGTCTTTGCCTATAAGGTAATACAGTTATAATTTAGCATCTGGGGAGCACTGGTATAGGCAGGATCCAAACCTAGTTAATAGTGCCCAACATAATGTGCGAATACAGTGGTGTAAAGCACTGAGAAACTAATTTAAATTACTGAATCGTGTTCACCTTAAGTTTTAGGTAGAAAACTAGATGATAGATGCCCTTTCGTTGAGGTGCTAAAGTTATCTATATGCGAAAACTAAGAACACCTAGAGTTAAATGCCCATGTCGAATAGCATATTAAAAGAAAAAGTTAGAAATCTAAGAGGTCACCAGATTTACTTACTTAAAATTCTAAAGATATGTGACCATGGACAAGCTGCGCTACTACAGTTGATGTTTCAAGGGAGGGCAGTATATGCTCCTATGTTGGTGAAGAGTCTAAAACAATAATGAATTCCCCTTTTATGGTAAGTCCCCTTATTTAGTTATTGTCAAAGGCATATACGTTGTTATCATGAGGACAAAGAAACTTACTGTATGAACGTCGGAGGTTACTGATAACAGTAACACACTCTGTCCCTAAGAGGGAATGGTGTGAACCCAAATGAGCGCAAAGGCTTGATCAACAGGGAAACAGTGATGATTATTGATAGGGTACTGGGTTATGGCCTCCCTGATAGATGAATCTATACAAAAGATAGCATGAACATATCATAAGTAACCACAAATCTAAATCAAGTTGTATATCTCGTTAAATTATTTAAAATAAAGTGCTTACTTTTTATAGTTCACAAGGGTTCTTGCATCATATGTATTCTTACTTGCCACAAGGGCTGTAAAATCTAAAGGATGAATGGTGTAAACATGGTATCAATCACCCCAATACTACAGAGTGGTATATTTCGTTGTGTGGGAAGAATATATATAGTACTTACTTTCTATCCTTAATGGGGGCTCTTTTCCCGTAATTTTACTCTAGCCGCCCAATGATAGCCTTAAATGATAAGGTCATCCATGCTGAAAACATAACATCAGGTTTGTTCAGTAGTATGTAAGGGTCTATGGAATATTTGTATTTTTTAAATAACCATGATTGTCCTGTCTGAGTTCCCCGCTTACCTGCAGATGACAGCGGTGCGTTCTATTCTTTTTCACCGATCACAAGAAATGCCTCTTACTGCCGAATCTGTTTATAAAGCCAGAGATTTGGCGCGCTATTTCCATTTAATTGGGATTTGGTAATAGAAAGCGGACTTCCTGCACAGCTCGGTGGCAGAATGTATTTGGAATAGATAACGGACTACATCCTCATAAGGCCATCATCATCATTGATTGAGTTTTTGCGCGGTTATACTACTGAATTGAGAATAGAAAATGGACTAGATAGCGAACTGTAGGAAATGGAGAACAGACTGCATGTACAAGCGGACCTCGCCATCTTTGTTAGGATATGCACAATTTAGCAACTAGAATGAAAAATATAGGAAATGGAGGACGGACTCTATACACTGATTAGTGGCAAAATGTAATGAAGATAAAAACTGGACTGCATGGGCCGACCTGTTGTGTGTCAAATTAGATACCGTATATAGATTTCCCGATTTATGCCCTTATATAGTTACAATTCACATTTCCCTTATTTAGGCATAGAAATCCAGCCCTTATTTAGGCATTATGCTAACCAAATACAGGCATGGTCAACTACATCCGTCCATCCACGTCACAACGAGTTCTTGGAAAACCAGTCTGTTAAGCCTCTAGGACTCCCCCTTGCTTGGATATTGATTTCACCAAGAACTCATTTATTATGCATGAACATCTATTCCTTAGGGGTTCATTCATGACTTTCCTCTGCCCGACTTTTACGTCAATACTGGCATTCCTAAACACCTTCAAGGTATAAATATACCTTCAATTACCACAGCAAACCACGGTACGGCACAGCGCCTTGAGACCCTACTGGGTGAGTAGCGCGCTATACAAATTGCTGATTGATTGATTGATGCATTGAAAATGCTTGAAACTCTTTACTCTTGAGGCGGAAGCCGGGAGGAAAAGAGGCACGTTGTTTTTACTGTGTTCTGGCTGACAGTCGATCTGAAGACTTTAGCTTTTAAAAATTGTGTATTTTGGATGACAGTCGATCTTAAGACTTTTAGCTTTAAAAATTGTGTATTTTGGCTGACAGTCCATTTTAAGACTTTTAGCTTTTAAAAATTGTGTAATTACTCACTTGTGCACGCGTTCCTCTACCGCTGACCACAGACCCCTGCTGGCCCCCCCGCAGCCGATTAAGGCGCTGCTACGGGGCAGAAAACCGAGCAAACAGCCGCCATCTTGGGGGAGGTGTGAGGGGAGCGCTCCTGCTGCCTGGCCACTCCCACCCACAGGCGAATCCATAAATACGTCCTCTGCTAAGCGCTGGGTAAATGCTTGAAACTCTTTACTCTTGAGGCGGAAGCCGGAAGGAAAAGAGGCACGTTGTTTTTACTGTGTTCTGGCTGACAGTCGATCTGAAGACTTTAGCTTTTAAAAATTGTGTATTTTGGATGACAGTCGATCTTAAGACTTTTAGCTTTAAAAATTGTGTATTTTGGCTGACAGTCCATTTTAAGACTTTTAGCTTTTAAAAATTGTGTAATTACTCACTTGTGCACGCGTTCCTCTACCGCTGACCACAGACCCCTGCTGGCCCCCCCGCAGCCGATTAAGGCGCTGCTACGGGGCAGAAAACCGAGCAAACAGCCGCCATCTTGGGGGAGGTGTGAGGGGAGCGCTCCTGCTGCCTGGCCACTCCCACCCACTGGCGAATCCATAAATACGTCCTCTGCTAAGCGCTGGGTAAATGCTTGAAACTCTTTACTCTTGAGGCGGAAGCCGGAAGGAAAAGAGGCACGTTGTTTTTACTGTGTTCTGGCTGACAGTCGATCTGAAGACTTTAGCTTTTAAAAATTGTGTATTTTGGATGACAGTCGATCTTAAGACTTTTAGCTTTAAAAATTGTGTATTTTGGCTGACAGTCCATTTTAAGACTTTTAGCTTTTAAAAATTGTGTAATTACTCACTTGTGCACGCGTTCCTCTACCGCTGACCACAGACCCCTGCTGGCCCCCCCGCAGCCGATTAAGGCGATGCTACGGGGCAGAAAACCGAGCAAACAGCCGCCATCTTGGGGGAGGTGTGAGGGGAGCGCTCCTGCTGCCTGGCCACGCCCACCCTCGTCCATTCTGCCTCAAATGTCAGGCCCTCACAGGAAGCGGACGGGCGCAGCGGGCGCGCCGGAAGCACGCCGAAGGCGCGCCAAAGGCAAGCCCGTCTGTGCCCGTCCGTGACCGACCGGGGCCAGGGGCAGGAACCTGCTAAAACGTGGTGGCTAAAACGATTCATTATTTTGGCCACCATGAGTGTGGAAGGGTATGCTCAGACATGAGTCCCTTGCTCACTGCAGCATCAGGATTCAAGCAAGCCGGGCCGAAGACGGCTGTAATGCCAGAAACCGGTCCCCGGAAGCTTGTTTCCTTTCCAGTGAAGAATTGGCTTGGTAGTTTGGTCTGCCCTGTTCCCATCATGCACTGGGCCAGGGACAGACTAATTTGCATATAGCCAGGTTCTGAACTGGGATGGTGCAGTGAGCTAAAAAACGGTGATGGATCAAGCCCTGATCTGTTGACTGGGTAGGAGTGTTCTGATTAACTCAGATACTCTGTCCATCACCACCCCCTTTTTGAAATGCTTTTGACACTGTAGCTCATCACACACTGCTACAGTGCCTTAAAAAGGGAGGGGTGAGAGGAAAAGCCTGGCAATGGCTTAAATCATTCCTTACAGATCGAACTTTTCAGGTCGCTCAGGGCCAGTTCAGGTCTAAAGAAATTAAACTCAATCAGGGAGTGCCACAAGGCTCCAGTCTCAGCCCCACCCTATTTAATCTGTATGTGGCCCCAGTAGGAGGAATTACAGACACATATGGGGTTGAGATAGTGTCGTATGCAGACGATACGCAACTGAATGTGACCCTAACGCAACCAGAGGAGCAATGCGCTAACAACTTCGCGTCTTGCATGCAGGAGATGGCACGATGGATGGCGGACAACTGTCTCCGGCTTAATGGGAATACGACGGATTGATTGTAGGTAAATCCCCATCAGCGTGGACCTCAGCCTGGTGGCCGGAAGAACTGGGTGAACTACCCACACCCAGTAATCTAGTAAAGAACTTAGGGGTATGGCTAGATAGAAACCTATCGTTCGACCACCAAACCAAACAAGTGGCAGGCACCTGTTTTGGGATACTGCAGGTCCTTAGGAAAACGCTGGACCTTATGCCCATACCGGTACGCCAGACCCTGGTCCATACCCTAATAACATCTAGGTTGGACTATGGAAATGTGCTGTATCTAGGGGCCAGCGTAAAAAGCCTCTAGAGAATACAACGAATACAAAGTGCAGCGGCCCGCTTGATCCTACAACTACCCAGAAGGGCATCAACAAAAAAAGCACTGAGAACCCTTCATTGGCTCCCGATTAGGGAACGGGTAACTTTCAAAGCCCTATGTGTAGGACATCGTATCCTTCATGGTAGAGGCCCAGGGTATCTGCATGGGCTTCTGAAACGATACGAGTCCACCCGTCAGCTTAGATCATGCGGCACTGGGCCAGTACAGGTCCCGAAGGTTAAAACAGATAGAATGGGTGGGAAATCTTTTAGAGTCATGATCGCTAGGATATGGAACCAGCTGCCAGAAAAACGGCGTCTGGAACCCTCTGAGTCTAACTTTCGAAGAGACCTGAAAACAGTTCTCTTCCCCAAAGATTAAGACCGGATCAAGGACTCTGCAAGCAATCATGCCATAGACTCTTGGAAACAACTGTAGCGATCAGCGCGGGGAGACACTTGTTAGTGTAACCATCCGCTTTACAAAACACAAATAAATAAAATAAATTGATTGATTGAGCTCGGCTGCCTACTTGCATGGCGCGGTTCGCCATGGCAAGTTTGGAAGGAGATCGAGTCCCCGACTAACGCACTGACCAGGCGCTGTCATCCTCCTCGCAGAGAATCCAGCTCCAGTGTTTCTGGCTCCCTTCACGGGGTGTTAGATATCGAGTCCCGGAAAGAGATTCCAACCTCTCTCATTGTAAGGTATGGAGAAGACTGGAACCTATAGACACTTTGGGCAACTCTTGGCAATACTAAAATATAGCTGGCTATACTTTAGAAAACAGCACTTACTTCATACCTCATACTACACTTAGGTTAGGTACACTGGGGTAGAACTATTTAGAAGCACCAGATGAGTTTTCAAATTTTAGCCTGTGTTATTTATGTATGTATTTTTATGAATATATGTAGCAGCTACAAACCATGCTATTGCAGTATTATTTTATCTTACTGCTAACGCTGTACGTATTACACTTCGCATTCTGTCTTACGATTGTAGCCATTCATATCTCTTGCATGAGAAATAACTGTTCCATAAACCCTTTATATTGAAACGCCCGTCTCTCTATTTCTGTGCAACTCTGTAGAAACGAAGCATGCACGATTGACTGAGTGAAACTGTTATCTATTGCTCCCATGATTCTGAGACAGTTCAGATTCTAAGGGAAATAAAGTTATCATGTTTATGCGGTTGTCAGAAACAAATCCCTTCTTGTTTATTCGAGAAGTTTCTAGTGACCTCTGAGTTAACTGGCACACACAAGTAATTAAGTTTAATGTACTCGTTAGAGACATACTGACCTCAGTCCTATGTCAAATCTATTAGTGTATATTATTCCAATGCGCAGAGCCTATCAGGGATATAGGAACTACACTACATGGCGCCCAACGGTTTGGTAAGGCACTAATTTAACGCTAGATACTGAAGTAACTCAGTCGTGCTTTTCTCAGAGACCCTTTACTAGAATACTCCAAAAGACGTCTGGAGTAATATCCGCCATAGCTGAGTAGGACGAAAAAATCTTATGTATTAGTTTTTGGTTTGTTCAACGTTGAAGGATACAGTGTTCCAAAATATTGTGCACCTTATCTTTGTTCCCTTAAAAATTGCTCTGCATTTTTCATTAAACAATGTTTAATAACGAGACTAACACCGGAAACGGTGGAGCTGCGGCTGATCCAGCTGAAACAGCTTTTGATTTTACAGGTTTCCAAGAAACCCATGAGAATGCTATAATCATTCCTTTAAATTAAGGAGAGCCATCACTCTAAACCTTATGAGACATGGTCTAACACCAAGAGGTGGTAGAGAAGTTTTTGTGATAGAGGCACATGAATCTCACCAGACAGATGTATTCTACTCATGGATAACATTCCCTGAATCTGATCCAGTAGCTAAAATGTTTCACTTCTACAAAGAAGATGATCCACCAGAGGAATATATTCCTTTCGAGGATATTGAAATTCCACTCACATACCAGGAGCTTGAGCTCTGGTTTAAAGGCGCCCTAAAACATTTAGTTCACATTACCAGGCTCGGTCCACTAGGTAGGCCAGGAGCAACATGGCCGGTTTAAGCAGGTTTCACACCTCATCCTGAAATCGAAGACATGACAGACGTAGAATTACTTACTCAACTCAAAGAGTTAATCAAAATCTACAGACAATTGGTCCAGTATGTCATGCAAACTTTCACAGTCCAACCACCAATAGTTATTCCGAAACAAACCTCTCACCAGGGGCATATAGTAAAAATCACTTCACAGACTTTACACGCTGTCATGGGAAAATTGCCCGCAAAACGTGAAAAAATTCCATTCTGGATAGCACAAAAAGTTACTCAAATTGAAGCAGTATTTCCTGATACTAGCCCTTATGATAAACACAGAATCCTAATGATCTGTTTACCAATGGGGATTACACCACATCTGGAAGACTGCACCTCAGGGGGTATAGTCTTTGCTGCTATCTATACAAAAACACATATTGTTCCGTCCATGGCGGTAATACCTGACAACTTGAAACCGAATAAGGGGCAGAGCCTGCTCGGAATTTAGGTATGAAGTTACTGAAAAATTTCATCCAGGTTTCAGCAATAATATTATCTAATATTAAAGGAGAAGCAGCGGATGTATGACGTTACAACGCAGGCTATTACAACGCCTGCCTTTACATCGCGGTTTTTACATCGCAAACTTTTACAACGCATAGCGCTTAGAGGTGCTGGATAGTGGTAAGTATAATTTTCTATTCCAACTCCAGTCCCCGTGGACACTAGGGAAGGTGTTGGATAGAAAATTAAACGTATTCCCTATCCTAGAGCGCCCCCCAGCGCAATGCGTTGTAATTGTTTGCGTTGTAATGACCGCGTTGTAATGGTAGTGCGTTGTAATAGTTTCGTTGTAACGGTTGTTCACCAGAAGCAGCATCAGTAGCGATCCGCCAGAAATTAAGGGAATTTGATGTAACAGAACAACAACAAGCACTAGCCAGAATAATTTAAAAATCCTAAGAAGAATTAGGCAGAGACAGTTTGGGTGGGAAACCAGTTAAACCACATTTGTCGGTGGGGGGTGTGGCTACGCACGCAGCGAGACTGGCTGCTCTTTAGCGGAGCTCCGGCGTGATCCCACACTCTGGGGATAAATTATCCGGCAAAATCTCTGCCTGGCCGGCCAAAACTTGCAGCGAGTGGCCGTGAGACGGTAACCCAGCATCGGACCGAGTCTGGAGGTCCAACTAGCCCCGGAACCGCACCGGCACCTGTGCATCCGCCGAGGCCGAGTGAAAGATCGCGGACTCGGCGGGACCCGCCAGGCAAGTCCGGGGTCGGAACCGGAAGTGAAGGCCGCACGGGCGAGGCGCCCTGGGAGGCTGGACGGAGGTGGCGGCGCTGGGACACACAAGCGGTGACCAGTCCTCGGCGGACACGGGGAGGTAGCGGAGACCTGACTACCACCTCCCAGGCGACGGGAGAGTGGCGCACCGGTAGCGGATCGGGGTCGCCATCCGGGCTGCCACGATCAAATCGGGCGCGAGGAGGAGCCCCTCCCCCACCCTCGGCCTGTGCATGTGGAGCGGATCGACACTGAGGAGAGCGGACACAGGGGAAGTCTGGACACCCAGTGCGCTGACTGCCCACCCGGGTCCCGCGGAGCTGCACCCGGAGGACTCGGGCGCCCCCCCGGATCGAGGATCGGCCCCTCCAACACCACCCGCAACGGCCCTGGGCGGCGAGTGAAGCGACGCGGGACATATCCGAAGGGCCCTCCGCCCAGTCGGCACCGGGCGGGGTTCCCCCCCCCCCTGACGCTGAGGAACCAACGGACCCCGGCACTCGCAGCACCACACGACCGATACAACCGCTGACACCATAAGGCAGCAGCGGAGGAGCACCAGGGGGCACCATCGACCGGCTGGTGGACTGGGGAGTTGACTGACCGCGCCTGCTGCCACTGCTGAGGCTCGCTGGGGAGTTCCACTGCTAACCACGTCCCCCGAGCCATATGGATTACCCAATGGGGAGGGCGCCGAGGGGGGAGATTGCCTCCTGAATACCGCATGCGCCACCGAAACACACGGCTGGACACTTGTTGACTCCGACACCCTCAGGGTCACGGCATCACTGGGTGGACGGTGCGGCAGGGAGACGACACGAGTCCCGCGCTATACATCCGCGGAGGCAGAGCAGCATACTGCATTACACTGGCCGAAAACCGAGCGGAGTCGCAGCTACCACTGAACCACGCAGCGACGTGCGCAGCTAGACCCCAAGGGAAGCCTCACGGAGGACACTTCCGACGCCTCTCACTTTGGGAACGCTGACGCCGTCCCTGCTAGAGGCGCTGACAGTCAGCGCAGCCACTGACTACCACTCCAACCAGATCTTCCGCGCGCCAGATCCTGCCCATGTCTGGAGGCGCAGGGAAACGCACAGGAGTGGGGAACACGTCCCAGAAGGGCAAAATGGACAAGTCACTGAAGCAAACGGATGCGGACCCGGTGACGGCCAGACTGGACTCGGTGCTGGCAGCCATGGAGCGCCTGGAGAACTCCGTCCAGTCCACTCGGATGTCCTTGGAGGCAAAAATAGACGGAGTCGCCATAGACCTCACGCACCTGAAGGAGGACCACAAGAAGCTAGCAGAGCGCACCAAAACCCTGGAAACCTCAGTGACTGGCCTGGAGCCTCGGGTTGTCCAGTCAGATAAACAGATAAAAGACCTCCTCAACAGGGTGGAGTTCCTGGAGGACAGGGCGGAGGATGCAGAAGGACGGGCGAGACGCAACAACGTCCGCATAGTGGGTCTGCCCGAAAAATGGGAAGGAAGGGATCCGGCCACACATGTGGAGGACTGGCTACGCACCCTGTTGCCGGAAGGCACCCTCTCGCCGCTCTTCGTGGTGGAACGGGCACACAGAGTCCCGACCAGGCCACTCCAGACCGGCTCTAACCCGCGTCCTTTTCTCATCCGCATCCTGAACTACAGAGACCGGGATGCTGTCTTGAGAGAAACCCGTAAACTCGGCATCATACAGGTGGAAAATGCAAATATAATGTTTTTCCCGGACTACACGATTCAGGTGCAGCGCCAGAGACACTCCTTCCTGATAGTGAAGCGGAGGCTGCGCCAACTAGGACTTACGTACTCCCTCCTCTTCCCTGCGAAACTAAGAGTGATAGCGAATGAGAAAACGCACTTCTTTGACTCCTCGGAAGACGTGGAAGCCTGGCTGGACAACGGGACGGACAAGAACACGGGGAGATCAGGAAAACCGAACAGGTCAAGGAGACGCAGGAGATCCAAAAGGAGACGTGGTGCCGGGTCACCCTCCCCTGCGGCAAGCGGCACTCAGCACAGTGCGAGTCCACCGGAGGAGGAAATGCGCCGGGAACAACAGGAGGCACTGCGGATGGCCTCGGAGCTCAGTGGCTCCCCGTCCCAGCGCTCCCCGACTGCCACCAGCCCCAGGATGTCACAGAGCGACGACAAGGCGATCTATGGTCTTCCGGACTCACAAATCTCGAGTGGGCTGCCAGATATCACCCCACAAACGTCGGACCTATTTGGCTAATGGAGTGCCGCACCCCCGGCACTCTCGGAGTCCTGCTCCACTCTCCCCCCCACCCTCTGCCCTTGCACCTGCAAATCGACAGTCCTGAAGCACTGGAGCGAGTTGACCGGGAGACATTGATCGACCGAGTGCAGCGGGAGCATTGACCTAGCTCCTCCCGGTGAAGGTGAACACTGAACACGCAGTAAGTTGAGACTGTGCCACACTCACAGTAGCCTATCGCGAAACGAACGCCCTGTGGCACTCACACCTCATGGGGCACGACATGGCAAGGGTCCCTCTGGGTGGGCAATGGTCACCGGCTCCGAACCTAGACAGCGTTGTGTCCTCATGCCTCTATGACCACACAACGTAACTGGCGGTGGGCCAGTCCGACGGCCGCCTGGTCCTATACTTCTTCCCCCCCTGAATGGGCACTCACGCTTTCACGTTCAGCTGCCACTCATTAGCCACCTAACCTGCGTGATGGGCAGCAACCCCCCAGACTGGATTGTACGTACTTTTTGTAGAATGTTTGGACGGCTGCACGTTCGGCAACCAACCCTATGGTATTTTCCCCAGTTCATGTTCACCCTCCTTCTCCCTATTGTGATATGCTGCATACATGGTCTGATGTGGTGCTCGCTAGACTCTTTCTGGTGTTATACGGACGAGTGTGGGGAGGTTCTGGGATTGGATGATGGAAAACTCCCTGGGGGGGGTGTGCGGAACGGGGGGGAGCGCGAGTGTAACTGACTTGTTGAATACTAATGGCTGAGGTAAAAATATGTACTTGGAATGCACGCGGAATACATACACCTTCACGCAGGTACATGATATATTCATACTTAAAGAGGCACAAAGTGCAGATAGCATTCCAGCAGGAGACACACCTAACAGCCCCTGAGGTGCACACCCTCCGTAGGCGATGGCGTGGCCAAGTCTACGCGACGGGGTTCTCCTCTTACGCCAGGGGGGTATTGATATGGGTAAGACCGGGGATCCCGTTTGACGTTGAAGATTCACACATAGACAAGGAGGAGAGATTGGTGGCAGTGAAGGGACGCCTAGATGGGAAACCGCTGGTGCTAGCGTCACTATACGCCCCCAACACGGATCAGCAGGGTTTCCTCGAGACAGTATCCACAACTCTGGCACAGTGGCATGGGATTCCCTGGGTACTGGGGGGGGATTATAATTGCGTGTTAGACACCACACTGGACCGCTCCTTCCCACCGCTACCCAATGCACCGGTGGTGGGCGCCATGAAAGCTCTTGTAGCCTGGGCCTCACACTGGAACTTGTATGATGTGTGGCGCCACCGGAACCCAACTGCCAAGGTGTATTCGTACTATTCAGGAGCCCACACCCTGCACACCCGATTGAACAGATACATGCTCACGGATGACTTACTCCCGTTAGTAACAGAAGCACACTACATGGGTAGGACTCACTCCGACCACAATCCACACATGCTAACAATCTCATGGACAAGCGCTCGTCCCCCTGTCCCCAACTGGAGACTACAGCCAGACCTCCTACTGGATGCACCCTTCCGTGATTCACTGTCTACGCATATCGTACATTACTTCGAGGAAAATGCGGGCTCTACCACCTCTCCACAAATAGAATGGGAGGCGTTCAAGGTAGTCATGAGGGGACAATGCCTGGGCACGCAGGGAAATCTTAAACGACAGGTGGAGAGGGACCTGCAGAAGGTAGAAGAGGAATTGAGCCGACATGAACGGGACTCGGTTAGAGGGAACATCACCGGGCTCCAAACTGCGAAGGCGAGTCACGAAAGATTACTAGAGAGGCTCAGATGCCTGAATTATGCGGCGCATGCGGCACGCACCCACAATAGGGGGGACAAACCCGGTAAATTGTTATCATGGCTTATTGCCAGAGAGGAACGGACGAAACCAATCACGAAAGTGCTGGACGCAGATGGGGCGCCCTTGCACACACAATCGGAGATACATGGAGCATTTACCGCACATTATAAAACACTGTATCGCTCTTACCTGCCCACCCCCGCCCCGGACACGGAGGAATATCTCAGTCAGGTACCGCTGCCGTCACTCAGCGATGCCCAATGCGCGGCCCTAGCGGCGCCCATTGACTCTGAGGAACTCCGGGAGGTCATAGCGGCGCTTTCCAACGGAAAGTCCCCTGGCCCCGACGGGCTCCCAGCGGAGTTCTATAAAGCGTACCCGGACCTCCTGATCCCTGAGCTCGTTAAACTGTATGAGACGGCATTGGACGACTCCTCTCTGCCTCCTTCTCTGAGTGAGGCCACCTTGGTCTCCCTCTTAAAACCGGGAAAGGAGGGGTCACTACTGGGCTCGTATAGACCACTCGCCCTCCTCAACACTGACTATAAAATATTGGCGTCCACGCTAGCGAGGAGACTGGCCCAATATACACCTGCCCTGGTCCACCCTGACCAGAACATATTCGTACCTACACGCAGCACTTCCCTCAATATCCGTCGTTTGTTCAGGGTGCAGGAATACGCGAGGGGACCTTGGCCACAATCGGGTTGTATAGTCTTAGATCTGGAAAAGGCATTTGACTCGGTAGAGTGGCCGTATCTCAGAGCGGTTATGCAGAAGTTTGGTCTGGGTGACGCATATTTGGCCATGGTGGGACTCCTATACCAAACACCTACCATTCGTGTCCGGATAGGGAGCCTCCTATCGGACTCCATACAGGTAAGGCGGGGCACGCGTCAGGGCTGCCCGTTGTCGCCTCTGCTCTTCTCGCTGGCTATGGAGCCACTGGCGGAGTTGC
This sequence comes from Lissotriton helveticus, assembly GCF_964261635.1. Taxonomy (NCBI): domain Eukaryota; kingdom Metazoa; phylum Chordata; class Amphibia; order Caudata; family Salamandridae; genus Lissotriton; species Lissotriton helveticus. The sequence goes on along the minus strand of NC_136057.1, from coordinate 1,732,321,529 downwards.
TGAGGATGCAGGGTACCGAGTGGGGCATCCCATTGATGGATGGCATACACGCGGTCTCGCTATATGCCGATGACCTGCTCCTCTACGTCAGAGACCTCACGCAGATACCCCCGGGGCTCACCGGTGCCCTCCGAGCATTCACAACCCACTCGGGCCTGAGGGTTAACTGGGGGAAATCTGGGGTTTACCCCTTCCACCCAGATATGCAGGAGTGCGCAGTGCAATTAGGGGACACGAGGCTGGCTTGGTATGCCGACACCTTCAAGTACCTGGGCATTCACATGTACAGGAATACGGCGGATATACTGGATGGAAACCTGACTCGGGCCATCATCTCCCTGCGGGCCCAGATACGTTTCTGGAGCACGCTCCCGCTAAATGTCCCGGCCAGAATCACCCTGTCGAAAATGATAGTCTTACCTAGACTCCTTTACTATTACTCGAACATACCGGTGTATGTCCCAGTTCGGGTCTTCAAAGACCTGGTGACCTTAGTGCGAACACTCATATGGAATGTAGGGAGACCAAGGGTGGCCCTGAAGAAATTGTATGCCCCGACGTCCTCAGGGGGACTTGCGGTCCCGAACCAGGAACATTACTATCTCGCCGCACAACTCCAGTGGGTGGTAGCCTGGCTCACGGGAAGAAACCTGCACGACACGGCCTCGGCGACCCCGGCCCTGACTCAGGCGGAGGCTCTCGCTATGTTCCACCCCCTGAACGGCGCAGCTCGCGGGAAGCAATTGCACCTCGCAGTGGCACTGCGATGCTACAAACGTGCACTAAAATTAACTAAGGAGACTGCGCCCTACGCCCCAGCCCTTCCGCTGGAAGGAACGCCTAGACCTGGGGGTGTGGTGACTGCAGCGCACCTGAACGACTGGGTACGGGTGGGACTAGAGACAATGGCGGACCTATATGATGACGGCGCCCTGGTCCTGTTCGAGAGGCTAGTAGAAAATCCCGGACTGCCAGCTGGACAGTTCCTGTTCCATGCATCTTTGATCCGGGTCCTAATGAAACACTGGGGCGACATGTCAGAGGAACCTCAGACACACCTCTTGATACAATACTTACACGTTATGGGGGCAGGGTCGCACGTTATACACTGGCTAACACAAGCGCTACGGACCCACACTACAAGCTCACTACAGTCACTAAGAGACAGGTGGACAACTGATAGGGGGAGGGACTGGTCAGATAAGGAGTGGGAGAGGATCCTGGAAGGCCCACGACACATTCCCCGCAACTCGAGATTCAAAATAATACAGTTCTACATCATACACAGGGCATACCTGTCCCCGGACAAGATCAACCGTTATTTCGGCCTAGATACCTCCAGCTGCCCGCGATGCGCGCTGCTAAATGCAGATCTCCTACATATGCTGTGGGCATGCCCCGAACTGCGGACGTACTGGCACGATGTCACTGCACTGTTGACGAAAGGGACGGCAATGGAACTTCGTCACGATTGGGACACCTGTGTGCTGGGCCTGCTTACCAGAACAAAACACAATAAAGCCCACACGAGGTTCTGGGATCTGGGACTGATAACCGCCAAAAGGCTCGTAACACGTCACTGGAAAGCCGCGGACCCACCACAGACGAAACACTGGAGTGCCTCCCTTATATACTGGGCGACCGCGGAGGGCACGGTGTTGCGCAGGGAGGAAACAGCGGGACGGAGGGCCATCCCGATAGCCCAGATTTGGGAGGGCTTCCTACAGGCATTCACCAGGGCCTGCCACGACAAAGGGGTAATGTGAGATGCTAACCCACTCGGCCCCCTCCCTCCCGATGGAATGAAAGACACATTAGGGTAGAATGATGCATAGCAACAAGGAGAGACTAGAGCCATACACATATAGACACAAGCTACCACCCCCGCAGCCTCTCTCTCGGCCCTTCCCCTCCCCACCCGACACCCCCCCTCCTCCCACATCTTCCCCCCACCCCCCCCAGTCGGAAGGGACCACACACACGGCTGACTCCAACGGCGTGGCCCCGCCCCGCGCCCTAGAGCCTCTACACACCACCCGCACCGTCGCCCCGCGAACACTAGACGCCAGCACCCTGAGTAGCCACTCTACCCGCACCTCGCACGTCAGGACCCATACAGCAGCACCCCCTCCCCCCTTCCGAGTTAAGGTTCATTACACCCCCAATTTCTTTTCTGTTTCCCCCGGTTGGGTCAGAGATAATTGCAGCGACTGCTACCCCCCGACTGACTGAGTTGGATCTGCCTTTCTCAGACCAGGTTGTTTTTTTCCCTACCTTTCTGCATACGACGACCAAACACGAGATTGTAGCACACATGACGGCCCCTGCCGCAACCCTCTACCACACCGCAATGCCACTCTGAACAAGCTAGCCGCCCACGGCACTCATATAGATCGCCCGGAACCGGGCCTGCTTGACGTATACACCATTGAGGAACAACTCACTGTATCACTGGCCGGAGGGTTGTGGGCAACAGGGCGAACAGCTGGCCACAAGAATGCCCGTATTGAAGGGTGGAACCAGATATTCTGGTGGGGTCGACACTGCGAACTCAGTTGTAATACGATGATGAAGTGTACATTATGGTGCATGCAGAGACTGTACCCATTTCAAATGTTGGTGTTATTCGCTAATAAGTGCATTTATTGGGTTTTCAACCGTCGTCAACATTCGCTCAGATAATGTAAGAGCTACTCAAATCGTTGTTTCCCCTTTGAATTATACACACAAGCAATGTAACTGTATATTAAGTGTTTCAATAAAACAGATTTAAAAAAAAAAAAAACACATTTGTCTGAGAGTTCTGAAAAAGACTCTGTTAAACACAATCCTACTTCTTCTAAAGAGAAGTGGGATAATAGCAAACAAGTTTCAAAAGAGAAGCGTTCTCATTCCAGAGATAGGTCTCCTCAAAAGGAGCCTTTTGAAGGAGGTACAACCTCAGTGATAGGGATAATTTGAAAAACATGATAGATACTGATACACGTTCCTCTCGTACCGTTCAGATATCATCACAGACATCCGAAAGACGAGGACGGGCAGACAACAAGGACGAATGCGCAAAGTCCAAAGACGATCAACACGTTCAGAAAAACAAACAAAAACCTCAATTCACCAAGAAAAAGGTTGCATGTCTGAAGATCAGACATGCCGAGAATATTGAGAACACAGCTCAAGAACGGAGAATGGGCTCTGATAATGTTGGACAGTGCAGCAGAAGTAACAATAGCTCGCCAGAACCTGAAGGGACTTCTGGAGACAGTGAACTTGAATGAGGATATTCAGGTTGAAACTGCAGATACAAGGGTTAGCTCTCTACATAGGTTATATGAAATAACACTCTGGATGGAGGGGGACATACCAAGAAAAGTGAAAGCACTCTTTTGGGAGCGACTTTCAAAGGGTTATGATATACATGTAGCAGAACAGGACTAGCCACCAGAATTTGTCAGGGAGTGCCCACATGGCAAAGGCATCATTATGCCAGCCTTCACTAACCATGTTCCAGTACATTTAAAATATACTTATGCCAGGAAATGGGCAGTCGCCCAAGCCCCAGCACTATACAAAAATCATGTAGGATAGGATGAGGACTCCCCTGACCATAAAATCCAGTTAAAAAAATCAACCGACTGCTCAAAGGCAGTACCCAGTTAAGCAAGAAGCTAAAAAACAGGTCAGGGAGATCTTAGATCAACTTGAATACCAAGGGGTGATTGAAACATGCACCTCATCAATGAACATTCCTTTGTTTACTGTCTCCTAATCAGACAATACATATCGTCTAGTTTTGGATTACAGACACCTAAACTCTTCTTGCAAAACATTTGCAGTGCAAAATGCACACAGTACAGCATTAATGAACAACAGTGTGCGTAGAAAATATAAAATCACTTTAGACTTTTGAAATGGTTTCTTTTGTCAAAACATTGTACCTGAAAGTAGGTATTTGACTGCTTTCTGCTGGGGACCCAGCATCACTTCTGTCGACTCCCTCTAGGGTTCAAGAACACCCCGGGGTTATTCTCAGCAAGAGTAACAGATTTACTACAAACTTATGATGACAAGGCATTGTCATATGTCAATGATATCTATCTGACAGACTATAACCTGGATAAGCACTTGAACAGGGTGACCACCATCATACTTGGCTTCGCCTCTGAGGGTTATAAATTAAATTTAAAAAAATCAAGAATTGCCTATCTCAATGTACTTTCCGTAGGATATGAGCTATCAAGTGAACGCAAAAGCCTGGCAGACAACTTTTTAGCAAATTGTGCGCTGCTCCATCCACCAATAACTCAAAAAAACTTACAGTCGATTCTAGGATTCCTGAATTTTGGAAGAACTTACATTCTAAACTACTCAGAAAGAGTTAAACTTCTCTACGAACTAATCAAACCTGATTTCCAAATCACTACTTGGACTCAAGAACACACAAAAATTTTGCGTTCACTTCAAACAGATATGTTTGCAACAAAACACTTGCAAACACGCGTACATGTACGCAACTTAGTGATCCGAATCATTCCGGGTCAATGCAGATTCACCTAATTAACTTTTAACGAAGGTGAAAAAGTACCAATTGCATACAAATCACATTTGTACATACAAGCAGAAATGAAATTTACATCGACAGAAACATTTCTGACAGCAGTTCAAACCGCTTTAGCAAAAGAGAGAGCCCTAGCGCAGGGAAATTGCATTATGGTCGTAACCCCTGTACCAGCCTTAGAGGCAGTTACAAAAGTGAGCATTCCGAATGCAAAAGCTTTACATCCGAGATGGATACAATGGGTTAACTCTCTTGCTGAAACTGATGTTGAATATGTTTTTGATCATTATTTGAAAACACAAGCAGTCCTGCAATACGAACATGAATGTCCTCTGCCTACTGAAATTCTCCCTCTTGACCAGTACGAATTTATAATTTATACTGACGGATCAGCTCAACCCGCTATGGTGGGTAAACAAGCTTATAGTGCAGCATGCACGATCGTTAAAGGTCGTATGCGCACTGCAAATTCAGACCTATGGTCACAAAAGCACAATCTCTAGAAGATTGTACAGCTCAGTGAGCTGAACTACAAGCATTCAAGTTGGCACATGAAAATATGAATTGCGAATTCCCCACACTCATAGTTTGCAATTCTTTTTACTGTGTTCAATCTTATAATGAATATTTACAGAATTGGCTTCAAAACGGTTTCAAAGATGCAAAAGGTGGCACAATCAAGCATAAAGCGCTTTGGGAACAAGTAGTTCAGTTGAGAAACAGACTACAAAACACTCACGTGATACACACGCTGAGTCATCAAAGTGATGGCGTTCACGTTCAAGGGAATTCATTGGCTGATGAAGCCGCGAAGTGGGCTGTGCAAACGGCTTCCGTAGCTGCAATCACTCTTTCAAAAACGGCAATAGACAGTGAAATAATACTGGCTGTCAATGTTTCAAGCAAAGACAGCGTGCAGCGTTACCTAAAAGGTTTCCACTCAAATACTCATATACAATTGATGCAAACAATGTTCCATTTGCTCGAATCCCTGGAGTGGGGGATAGGGTAATACCAAACATGGAACATGGATTAGGACTAATCCTAGCAGCACATGAAGGGATTGCCTCTGCTCATGTAGGTGTTTCTGCCACTGTATCATTATTAAAACAGAGATACTGGTGGCCAGGCATTAGGAAACAGACCAGAAACTATGTTTTGGACTGTGAAATATGCCAGAGAATGAAAGTCTCTACTGTGAAACATCCTGCGCAGATGCCTCTGTTAATTTCAGATAAACCATTAGGCGCCTTGATGCCTTCGGGTTTTAGTTGCGCGGTATACATTTTATTTCATTCATTCTTGTGTTTACCTGGACTACTGCGGACCCTTACAAAGGGAAGGTAACTATAAATATATCATGGTTGCAGTGGACTCGTGTTCAAGGATATGGCCTCAGCGCTCGGCTGATCTTCAAACTGTTATAAAAGATTTCTGAGTCTTTTTCGGCACATATGCAATAGGCACACTAAACTCTGACCAGGGCCCTGCGTTTAGCTCTCAAGCTTACAAAGAAGCCATGGCCAGTTTGGGCGTAGCATTGCGGTATTCTTCTCCATTCCATCCTGAGGGAAATTCTGTTGTGGAAAGAAAAAAACGGGACATAAAGCAGTCTATAACAGCTAGGGTATTAGGTTTGGGTGATGGGTGGGTCAAACATCTTTATGGGGTCCAACGTGCATTAAACAATTTGCCAAGAAGTTCTCTAGGGGGTGTCACTCCATATGAGGCCCTATTTAGGACTAGAATGTTGGTACTGGACCTTGATGGTCATGGAACAGTGGTGGAAAATATGAAATTTGATATCGATGATTGTTTGGCTGTGTTACAGGACTTGAATGAACTATGATTAAAACAAAGCAACGTGTTCCTGAAGCCAACCACCACTGGGGAAAATACAGCCGTCCCAGCAAGACCTGTCTGGATCCCAAAGCTTTGGGATCTAGTCAGAGAGAAGGTCGCGGACAAGAAATATTTTGGGCCTTCTTACAGACAACCAGTACCAGTCCTAGTAATCAAGAGCAGTACTTTTGTCGCCCCTTGCTGGTAAAAATGAGAAAAGATTTGTGTCCATCGACCTGTTCAAACCACACTATGTGGCCGATACTAAGCAGTAGGCCAAGTGGACTCCGACAATGTAGCAGACGCACTCCTCTAGCTACAATCCAAGAGGTTCAAACTGAGAGACTCATCACCTTTGAAGATTCTACAGTGAGAAATGAAGGACTAAGCAACAAAGCTATGGAACTCGTACCTCTTGAGACCCAAATAACAGTTTGTCCTAAAACACCGGTCTACAATGAAGTAACAAGTGATCAAGTGGTTCCAGCGATTTCAACGAATCCTGAAGCAATTCCAACCATTGACAGAACTGCCTCTGGCTATTTCATTAACTTTGATATGTTTTCCGTGGATCCCAGCAAACCTGAAATGATGCCAGCACAAAGAACATTCAAAGAAGAAGCAATAGACTTTTTTCATCACCTGAAAAAGACTTATCTGGTTTCACCATGGATTGAGCTATGGATTGTGTTAGGATTATTTTTCTTTTTACTGTGGTTAGCTCTGGTAATAACTCTGGGTATGCTGATAAATGGAAAATATATTCAAATGGACACAGCAAGAAAAAGACTGAACTTACTTCTCCAGCCTCACAAATCATCCCATCGTGAAGCAAGAGACTTGTAAGCAGTGAACATCACAGCCGTTCCTATACAAGATGGTATAGTTTGGGACAAAACAGAATATGACATTTTTGGCCCGTCTAAACTTTTGAAGTTTCTACACTTATTTATGATTTCACTAAGTGACTTTATTACCTCTAGTACCTTTTCTGATGATGGGGACTTCGCGACTGTTAATAACATGATGTCTGATCTAGAAATGTCTACAGTATTCACAAATCATGAATATTTAGAGGGTTCATCAGACTATGAACACATGTTTTGTAATAACCAGTATGGTCATCATTTCTTGCACAAATCTGCATCACCTAGAAATGTATTTATGTATAACCAATGGGAACATTGTCCTACCCCTCCAAATGGTAGCTCAAAAACATTTGCAATGAAGTTTCCATATTTTTCAGGGTTTAACTTATCAAATCCAGAATCATTTTATTTTAGAAATGTTAACAAGACAGGAACAAAAAATATGTTAACCAATACAAAACAGATTTATTCTGCAGCCTTTAATGCCCAACTGTCTAGACAGGGTTTCGACTTTTGGAAAGACAACATTGAGAAAAAACTGTCTGGGGTACAAAAGATTGGCAAGTGCAGGGGGTAGAAGCTTTGTTTAGAGGATGTATCATCCCTGAGCAAATAATGTTTTTGAATGACACTGTCCAACAGACATCTTGCCTTGGGTTAACCAAGATCAAAGACATGAACTTTCCGTCCATAACTATGCCTGCAAGCAATAGCACTACACAGGGGGAGGTCGACGTACATACTATTTTGAATCACAACAGATCAGATCCAGATTGGAACAAATGGATGCTCTGGCCCACAGACACAAACAACTGTCAAGAACGATTCCTGAACAAAACACAGGGTTTCACTTTCAACAGGCCAGACCCACGCTATGTTCAAAGACAGCATCCTGGGGTAGTAACAACATACAGTGTAGGGAAACTATTCCTTGATTGGCTACAGAAAGCTATACTTGAGGATGTAAAACAACACTTATCTTTACTCAAAGAAGGCGCAGACCTTAGGGAAATCTTGCTGGGACCAAGAAAACTGTGTCAAAAACGTTTCATATATGCCAGTAACTATGCTGCATATAATGAAATATGCAAGATTACCCAAGCAGAGACTGCAGAACGAATACGAGAAATTGATCGTATTAATTTAGAGAAATCTCTCTCTTAAGTAGACAATGGGTTAACAACTCTGTCGTCCAGGATATATTCATTGGACAGCATTGTGTCTTCTGCCATAGACATCATGGAACAAGACTTGGTCATATTGCAACATGGTCAGTCTCAATTACTATCATGCTATTAGGCTGGACGCTACAAAACTTGTGTGCAGGCTATGTGCCTTGGTGTTTAATCAACACTACGTCACTGTTTTCAGAATTCAATCTCATTGATAAACAGATCAAACTGGCACAAAGGGGAGCAGACTATGTGGTGCTGAGCATTGAAAAACTGGAGAAATTACCATTCACAGTGGCAGAAAAACCAGCTACTGAGTGGATCATACATGGTAAAATTACTCTGCCTGTTACAATTTTCCATTTTCAGTATTGCCGAAAGCATATACCAGCAGGCAAATATGAAAGGTTGGGTAAAGAATACATCAAGACATCCTGGGATTTACCATACACACACAGATGTTGGAGTAGGGGCGTGAAGTCTTTCTTAGCGGTACTAACTGTGAAAACGCACTAAGCGGTTCTCTCCTTTGTCAGGGTATTAACTTACACAGGGCCTGTGATGGTTCAACTACAAACTTATCCTCTCACCTGCAAGGCTCACCAGCTGCAGTGATTAATCCAATTTTGACCAACTTTCGAATGGAATGGAAGTTACATTATGTTGAATGATCACAGCTGCTGTGGCATGTTGCCACGTATCCCATATCTAGTGACTGTTACATCCAGGGTCACTTGCTGCATGCAAGTATTGTGTCCACAAACCAAGACAGCCAGGGAGTTTCCTTTATGGCCTTAACTGAACATCTCTTCTATACGAATTGATACTCTATGCAGAATGAAAGCCATTCTTTTACAACAAACAGTGCCACTGACCTCGGCCAAAGAAACCTATGATCTACAAATCGCAAAGACTTCTGCCGAGATACATGCCCTTTTGAATAAAAACTGCCCTACACATTTCTCAGCAATGTTAGGTCGTATCTTAAACATGTCTGATACGAGTGGTATTGTACATGTATTTGAGAACGTGTGTGCAGGACTGTTAGCACCTTTTCAAGCAGTCCTCGGAATAATTCCAAACTTCGTGCACTCTGTGTTTGGCGGACTGCCCCACCTTTTAGCACTCGTTGCAGGGATCCTGTTTTTGCTCCTACTACTACAATATGGCAAGCCAAATCACCAGCGACCACCAATTCACAGTGGACAGAGCTCTGCTGGAGATAAAGTGTCATGAGCGCATTGTACAAATTTTGGGTTTACCTCGTCTACGAGAATTAAATTCCACGTGGTTTCTGCCATTCAGACCAATCTGTAAAGATTGTTTATCTGTTTTCCGCTGCCTGCTTTGCAGTGAAGAATGTGTGCTAGACATCTGTATAACACTCCCATCAGTCATGCCTGCGTATGTCGATACTCTGCTGGACCCTGTAACGGCCAATGCTCTGTGTTGTCCCCAGCGGCTTCCAATCCTGATGACGGCATTCATTGAGGTCTCACAGATGCAAATTGCTACTGCTGAGGTACAAGAAGAAACACCAGGCACGCAGGTAACATCCACAGCAAACATTGCTGATGCTTCCAATGCTGAAGGCGATAGTTCACATCTATGTGCGGTTAATCTTCTAAACGAGGTATTCCAACTTTCACCTACAACGGTTGATGACTTTTTATCTACAGAAATAGAAGATTTCATGTTTGCTCCAAGCCCTAACACTGACTTTTGAGTTGACATACAGTGTACTAACAGGCTGTGAATTTGGCCTTCATTCTTTCAAAACAAGGGACTAACTTTGGAACTTTTTCCTATGAATAATTTTTTTTCTCCAAATTTGTATTTTTCATTTTTGGCACAGTAATCTGCTTATAGTCGAACTATTCATAGAGACAGAATTCTTTGAACACTTCCAGAGACACTTTGTAACCTTGTCAACAATTGATTTGTGTCACCTGACATGAAATGGTTTCGGCTTTTTCTTCTGTATTTACTAGCCATTTCATCATGTATATTTACTAATGTTTATTCAATTAGAATTGAAGTCAACCTATGCTTGGAATGGAGCATTGCTTTAATATGTACAGCACCGTGGCATTTTTATGCATAGCAACAGTTTTAATTGCATTTTTAGCTCAATGTTTTCTTAGACATATTTTAGCAAATCATGCGATGTTTGATTTTAGATATGTTTTGCATGTTTAGGATTTAGTAATGTCGTTCATACGAAACTGGAGTGGGTGTTGTGTGTCGATTAAGATACCGTATATAGATTTCCCGATTTATGCCCTTATATAGGTACAATTCACATTGCCCTTATTTAGGCATAGAAATCTAGCCCTTATTTAGGCATTGCCCATGCTAACCAAATACAGGCATGGTCAACTACATCCGTCCATCCACGTCACAACGAGTTCTTGGAAAACTCTTAAGCCTTTAGGACTTCCCCTTGCTTGAATATTGATTTCTCCAAGAACTCATTTATTATGCATGAACATCTATTCTTTAGGGGTTTATTCATGACGTTCCTCTGCCCGACTTTAACGTCAATACTGGCATTCCTAAACACCTTCAAGGTATAATACCTTAACTTACCATGGCAAACCACGGTACGGCACAGCTCGGCTGCATACTTGCACGACGCGGTTCGCCACGGCAAGTTCAGAAGGAGATCGGAAGGAGACCACTTTCTCAGATACATCAGACTCCGATAGTGAAGGAACGTCCACTCCCTATGAGAATAGAGGTAAAGGTTATATATCACAATACAACCAAAGATATCAACTTTTTTTAGGGAGACATAATCAGAGGACAGGGAACTGGCGACCACAATACCAATCACGTCCACAATATCAAACCCAATTCTGGAGACATCAACTCATAAACCAGAACCAATATCTAGAAACCCGCAATGCCAGGTACTGGAGGGATTAAAAGAAATCCCTATATTCAACCTTAGCACTGCCCCTGTGAATGAATCCGCCTATTCCCTACTATCCAAAGGCTTAACGTATGTACCACACTCAAAACTCAACAAGTTTGAGCTGTTTAGCGACTTTATGTCGTTTTTTTTCAAAATTCATCTAAAATCCTTTTTCACCAACGTAGCTAGCAATATCACGGATATTAATAAGTCAGGCCTAGCACTTAAGTCCACCTTTACACCCACAGCAGATCAGGTACCACCTGAGATACAAATATGTGAGCAGGTGGTATATAACAAGTTAAAAAATGCAACCAATTTTGTGCCAAAAACACCTTTTAATATTACAACTGATGAGTATACAGCCTTGAAGGATTTAAAACATTCTCCTGAAATCACAATCAAATGTTGTGAAAAAGGTAGAGGAATAACTATACTAGATACCTCTACCTACATAACTAAAATAGAGGAATTGTTAAGTGATGAAAGATTCTACAACAAAATAAAGAGGAACTCGACTGACAATACAAAAAATAAAGTACAAAAATAACTAGTAAGGACCTAAGAGATGGACACATCTGCAACAAAGAGTACGCTTATATGAATATGCCAAATCCGAGGTTAACAAGCCTGTATAGCATACCTAAAATTCACAAGGATGAAAAAAAAACATTATTACAACTACACGATCAGTAACGGAACCAATTTCTAAGTATTTGGATGCCATTTTACGTCCATACATGCAGGACACACCAGCATATGTACTGGACACCCAACATATTATCAAACTATTGGAAGGAACTCCATTCAACCCTGATAGACAATGGTTAGTAACCCTGGATATAGAAAGTTTGTACAGTAATATTACAAGTGAAGGAGCAATCCCACCAGTAAAATGGTTCGTACAAACAATGAATATTGATTGTAACTCAACCTTCATTACCAATTGTCTTACCATTGTTCTTGAGGAAAATATATTCGAGATTCAAGGTGAACTGTATAAACAAGTAAGAGGAGTAAGTACGGGCGCATCTTACGCCCCCTACAATAGCGAATATTTACATGACCCATTTTGAGCAACAATTCATCTTTAATGAAATCACACTATTCTTTGAATCAACACTGCACTGGTCGCGGTTTATAGATGATATTGTCTTCATATGGGATGACAATGAAGATGTCTTAGAAGAGTTTCTCTTATGGTTAAATGTTTGTGACCCCAATATGACATTTACCTCCAATTTCAGTAACACCAAGATTGAATTCTTAGACATCTTAATTTAACATGATTGTGGACAGCTTGTAGTTGATCTATATACCAAACCTACAGCACAAAATACCTTACTTCACTACAAAGTTTTCACCTCACATCCCAAAAGAATAGTATACCTTTTAGACAGATGTTGCGCCTCAGGCGCAATTGCACAGAAATCGAAGACTTCGATCTTAGAGCCATTGACATGAAAGAAAAATTTCTAACCAGGGGTTAGCCACATAGACTCAAACGCAAGTCGTATAAGCGCGCAAGATTTTATGACAGGCAACATCTTTTAAAAAGTGACAATAAAAAGAAAATCTCCGAATTAGTCTTTTTGACCAGGCATTCTCTGTTGAATGAAAAAATCCATCAGATAATATGCTCCAATTGGCATTTACTCAACACCAACAAATCGCAAACAGATACATTTCAGAAACCTCTCTTTACATATCAGAAAAACAGAAATCTGAAAAGAATCAAATGTCAGATCATGCATGCCCATGAAACAAGAGCCGTTACAGAGAAGTATTGAGTGCCTTTTACTGGTTAAAGGCAATTATAAATGCAGGAGCTGTAAATTGTGTTCCTTCGCATTGGAAACTAATAAACTAGTCTTTAATGGTCAAACGGCCATATCTAATGGAATGACTAACTGTAAAACTAAAAATATAGTTTATCTGTTGATTTGTCCTTGCAACAAATGATATGTGGGAGAAACTTCACAAACTTTAAATGTCAGATTGACGGAGCATAGGTCAGCAATTCGAACCAAAAAACTAGCGTCCCCCATGGTAGTCCATTTTATAGAAAATAATCATACACCTGATGATATTCGTTGGTTCATTGTGGAAAAATCCAAATTAAGCAAGGTCGGTGCTCAGAATCCATTAGAAAGAAAAGTGAAGTTTTTGGGATTTTTCTATTGGACAAATTCAACAATGGATTGAACCAAGATATGCCATGGGAACAGGCCATTTTGTAGCCTCTGCCTGCCTGTTAATGCGAGCAAGTATAGTCAACAGTGTCTTTATGCTCACCATTAATTATGGTGATCATGCCTGTTTTGTTCACTCTTTCTTCATCATCACACTGCCACAAATTACACACTTGTGGGCAGGTTGCTGACATCTATATACTCCTAGTTCATTCAAACTATATAAACAAATTCAGCTCTTTGTGATTGATGCTCAGACTTCTAGTGATGTAATCGGGATCGATACTTTACTACACTTTTTTAATTCATATAAATAACTTCAATGTCTTGTATAGCTTCATTTAGTTTGTTTTTTAAATTATTTCATCGGTTGATATTAGCACTCTGTGATTGAAGCTCAGACCACACATAATGTAATTGGGGTTGATACATTATTACGTTATTCAGTTTATGTTCATAACCTCACAGCATTTTACAGACTCATTTCAGTCTCTTCTTTATTTGTTTTATCATTTCCTCACTATATATATATTCATACATTTACTCCTTGTAATTTTAAATCGTGCTATCCCAAATAAAGATGGCGAGGTCTGTCCTTATATGTAGCCCGTTATTTAATTTACAATACCCTCTGCTACTAAATTATGTACAGAGTCCGTCATTCATTCTCTACTCTTAATCATTCGATAAATCGCGCAAATCCCAAACAGAGTTGTCGGTCGGCCCAAGCAGTCCAGTTTTTATCTTCATTACATTTTGCCACCAATCGATGTATAGAGCCCGTCCTCCATTTCCTATATTTTCTCATTCTAGTTGCCAAATTGTGCATATCCTAACCAAGATGGCAAGGTCCGCTTGTACATGCAGTCTGTTCTCTATTTCCTATAGTTCGCTATCTAGTCCATTTTCTATTCTCAATTCAGTAGTATAACCGCGCAAAAACTCAATCTATGATGACGATGGCCGTATGAGGATGTAGTCCGTTCTCTATTCCTAATACATTCTGCCCCCGAGCTGTGCAGGAAGTCCGCTTTCTATTACCAACTCACAATTAAATGGAAATAGCGCGCCAAATCTCGGGCTTTATAAACAGGCATTTCTAGCGATCGGCTGAAAAAGAATAGAACGCCACACTGTCATCTGCAGGTAAGCGGGGAACTCAGACGGGCCATTCGTGGTTATTTAAAAATAAAAATATTCTTTAGATACTTGCATACTACTGAACAAACCTGATGTTATGTTTTCAGCATGGATGACCTTATGACCTTATCATTTAAGGCTGTTATCCATTGGGCGGCTAGAGTAAAATTACGCGAAAAGAGCCCCCATTAAAGATAGAAAGTAAGTACTATATATATTCTTCCCACACAACAAAATATACCACTCTGTAGTATTGGGGTGATTGATACCATGTTTACACTATTCTTCCTTTAGATTTTACATCCCTTGTGGCAAGTAAGAATAAATATGAATACATATGATGCAAGAACCCTTGGGAAACTATAAAAAGTAAGCACTTCATTTTAAATAAGTAAACAAGATATACCACTTGATTTAGATTTGTGGTTACTTATGATATGTTTATGCTATATTTTCTATAGGTTCACCTATCAGGGAGGCCATAACCCAGTACCCTATCAATAATCATCACTGTTTCCCTGTTGATCCAGCCTTTACGCTCATTTGGGTTCCCACCATTCCCAGACTGAGTGTGTTAGTGTTATCAGTAACCTCCGACGTTCATACAGGATGTTTCTTCGTCCTCATGATAACAACGCATATGCCTATGACAATATCAAAATTTGGAGGACTTGCCATAATAAGAGGAATTAATTATTGTTTTAGACTCTTCACCAACATAGGAGCATATACTGCCCTCCCTTGAAACATCAACGGCAGTAGCGCAGCTTGTCCATGGTCACATATCTTTAGAATTTTCGAAGTAAGTAAATCTGGTCACTTCTTAGATTTCTAAGTTTTTCTTTTTATATGCTATTTGACATGGGCATTTAACTCTAGGTGTTCTTTGTTTTTGATTATAGATAACTTTAGCACCTCAACGAAAAGGATCTATCATCTAGTCTTCTACCTAAAACTTAAGGTGAACACGATTCAGTAATTTAAATTGTTTTCTCAGTTCTTTACACCACTGTATTCACACATTATGTTTCACACTATTAAATTGGTTTAGATCCTGCCTATACCAGTGCTCCCCAGAGGCTAAATTATATCTATATTACCTTATAGGCAAAGACACCATATTACCAATACCTAATACCAGAATTCTTTGAAGGCAGTAACACACCTACATTAATAATTAACATTTTCTTTTTCAATTTTTTATTGGGGCCCTATATTCTTTATCTGTTATAATTCTTTTATTCCATCTAACCTAGATTGTATTATGCTATAAATCTCACCAGACTAATAAGATCTATTTTCCACTCCTTTCTTTAAATTCTGTATTTTTCACTTCTCTTCACGGTATGGACGGAGTGGACTTGATACATTAGTATATTAGTCACAGTGTTCAGTAAGTTGAATATAGAATGTATCAAACAATATACGAATTTAATTGGAGAATGTGTATATATATATACGTATATGTTTACATCTTTGCATTTTTTGCACAAATTGCATTTTGTCACTTTATAATGTTTGCATAAAAAGCATATATTTGCACATTGCATTTGCACTTTAATAGGATATTAACTATGAATTTGCACATGATTGCATAATTTGCACAATGAATGGGTTTTATCTAAAGAGATTACATTGTTTTTTTAATGGATTTTAACATGGTTTTGTTTTGCTTGATTTTGCTAGCATTATATGCAATTACATCATATGCGTCGGATTACATTATGTTTGACGCATTTCTTGGCCACTAGATGCACTTTATGACAAATAATGGATTATAGTTATTTTTGTTTGGTATTGTGGATTTTAACCAATTCAAATGCAGTAGACAAACAACTGACGATATTAATGTTTGGAAAACAGACTTCAAGGTGCTCAGAATGGAGTGTGTCCTTTCTTTCCATGATCACATGGTGTAATGTTTGAAAAAAAGAAAAAAATGTTAATTGAAAGAAAAAAACTTTGAAGCACTGGGTATTTAAATGAGAATGTCGCATTAACTGACTGTCTGTGAGCAAGGGCGGATGCACGAAATGCGTCAGATTTTGTTGGACTAAAGCTTTTAATAAACTCTGTGCCTTTATCTACGTTTGGATTCGTGTGGTTTTCCTGGGTCGATGTTAATGCGGAGCCTTTGGAAACTGCTGTTGCTGCATTTAAATTTCGGAAGGTGATTGTTTCCGAGGCGAATCCACTCCCCTCAAGCCGGCTGCGGTGTGCAATCAACTTCGCTGCTTTTCCTGTAAGGAATTTCTTCAATTGCAGCCCCTGTGTTCATCGAGTTCAAGTTCACTCGTGTCAAGGATTGTATCAGCGGCGTTCCAAACACACCGGGCGGCTGCCTGACGCTGTTAAACTTTCCTTGCGGTGAGTGCTCGTAAATCTCTGACACAGTGGGGAGGAGTACTTGGCACCAGCGCGTGACCCTGGGAGCTTACTTTGCTCGGGTCATTTTACGCTGAACAAATTTAAAAGTGAATTTTCGAGTCCAACGCGATGTCAGCTGAAATTGTACGTGGTAGAGAGGCGGCGGCTGCTGCACTCTACTCTAATTTGCCAAAGGTTATATCAAACTCTGGAACGAGCAACAAAACGGATTCAGTTGCAAATGAAAATACAGCAGAGAGCCAGATACGAACGACGCTCAAAAAGCTGGAAAAATGTATGTACCAGGAAATGTCGAAATGGTGGGAGCACAAATCTCTTTCAATGTACCTGGAAGAAAATCGTGTGCCACGTGGGTTGCGGATTTTACTAGCACCCAGCTATGACAAGCCCAATCCGAATATGTTAAAAGAATGGGGCCAAACCAACTTAGAGTCCTCCACAAAACTAATACGAATTTTGGTTAAATATGCTGCCATTGACAGGGAAATATTAATGAAGGAGATTGAAGAATTAAATGATGTTTTACAAAAATTTGAACCCCATGAAATTATCACTAAAGGCCGCAAGATTGCTCAAACAAGAAGAGAAAATTAAGGCGAGAAAAGTTTACAAGTTCGCCAGGGATAAGGAGGACTATGCCCAAGGTCGGATTTACACGTTTGCACGTAAATTCGACATCGCAAAACGAACAAAATTGGCGCAACAAGGCCAAAAAGCACAAGCAAAACAGGGCAAAGATACTAATCAAGCGAGCGCTTCCACTTCAGCTCAGGGAGCACCTTCATTGTCTGGCAATCAAGAAATAAGCGACAATGAATCGCTTACAAGTGGCCCCACATCTGATGAAGATGGAAACACTCCATGGGAAAGTAACTCCTTGATCCTGGATTTAGGGGAGGAGGTCGATTTTTTAGTGTCAGATCGACTACAGACTTTAAGGCCTCGGACCAAATACCAACAAAAGGGACAACAGCAGCAGTCAAACGAATCAGACGCAATAAAAGGAGGAGCGAGCGCCGGAAAAAGCGGAAAATCTCCAAAAAAAACGAAGCGACAGTATTGGCGCAAAAAAAGATAAGTGACAATACCATCATTAATTTATCTAATGTTACCCTAACTGAAGCAGAGAAACAACTTTTAAGTTTAGGGTTAACATACTGTCCAGCATCTGATTTTAATTATGCAAAGACTCGCATTGATGTCTACTTATACATTAGAAAATTAAAAATCAAAAAATTCTTTAACATTAAGGAAGGACTAAATGAAAAAGAAAAAGAACGTTCTCGTTCAAATTACACCGAAAATATAACTTTAGCTCTACCATCGAGATACGCTAAATCTTTGTTGACATTACATCATTTGGCTCTTGACAATGCAACACCTCCTGATACAAATTCAACTCAGCAGGAACTTAGAGCGGCATCCATTCTACAGGTAGGGGCTAACATCAGCCCTTTTAAACCTAAGTCGAAGTTCAATCCCACCATGTCTAGGGATTCAATTGATGTGTTCCAGGACGTGGTGGTCGAGGACCTTAAAAAGTTACACCACAAGGTGAAGCACAAAAAACGCTACAAAAGTAAACATGAAAATGATTATTTTTCACTTATTAAAAAATTGGGAAACGACCACAATATCATTGTTACTTCTGCGGACAAAGGGGGGAATATAGTTATCTGGCCCCAGGAAGCCTACATTGATGAAGCGAAAAGACAACTGAATGATTCAACATGTTATTCTAAATCTAATAGCAAACATTTTAATGATGCCAAGGATGTGTTGAAAAAGTTGTTATATCAATGCAAAAGAGATGGTATGATTTCATCTCAGGAGTTTGATTTCCTCCATATTGAGTTTCCTATATTGCCCAAATTATATCTACTCCCAAAAATTCATAAGCAGGTTAAACCAGTCCCTGGCCGGCCTATCATCTCGGCCATTGGGGGGGGGTGGCAGAACATGTCACACAATACATTGACTATTTCTTGCAGGACTTGGTCAGAGATTTACCTACTTATGTTAAGGACACCAGTGACTTCATTGCTAAAATTAATAACATTCCATGGAGCAGTGATATGTTAATGATTACTTTGGATATCGAGTCGCTCTATACGAGCATAGAGCATACTTCTGGCCTGACAGCGCTCGAGTTTTTTCTTGGCAAAAGACCCATCAACTGTTATTGCCATAACAAAATATTAATTGATTTAACCACTTGGTGTCTGAACAATAATTTCTTTTTATTTGGGAATGATATTTTTGTTCAGAAGCGTGGAGTTGCTATGGGGGCCTGTTTTTCCCCCAGCTATGCGTGTTTACACGTAGGCTGGTGGGAGGAACAGGTCCTCAGGCGGCAACATGCGATTATTTTTGATAAACATGTTTTGTTGTGGATTCGTTATATAGACGATATTTTTGTTTTGTGGCGTGGAGATCTTGCCAGTGCTGATAACTTTGTCACAAGTCTGAATACTAACCTTGAAAATCTAAGGTTTACCAAATCCATCAGTGATTGTGAGGCTGAGTTTTTGGATGTAAAAATCTTTGTACACAATGGACACCTGGCTACCAAACTACATAGAAAAAGCACTGCTGGCAATAGTATTCTTCATGCCAGCAGTGCACATCCTCGACATGTAGTATGTAACATCCCATTAGGCGAGTTACTCAGGATCAAAAGAATATGCAGTTCAGAAATTGATCTTGACATCTGCACCAAGGAAGCCTTGGATAGATTCAGGCAAAGGGGCTACCGTGAATCTACCCTCAAATTGGCACTGCAGAAAGCAAACAACAGAACTCGTGAATCTTTGCTAGACCAGACTTTTAACATCAGGTCTGGGAGTGTCCCTGATGATAACACTGAGGCACCTAGACTCATTACTGCCTATAGCAGGCAAGCTAGACAAATAAGATCCATTGTGACACAAAGGTGGCCGGTCTTATTAACTGACCAGGTGTTAAAACCTAGACTGCCTGATGGTCCCATTGTGACCTTTCGGAAGGGCCCTTCCCTTAGATCACATATCTGTTATGATTTTCTGGAACTTAGAAAGAAACAAGAGTGGATGAAATCTCGCTTTGGTTTCAAACGCTGCACCTCTTGCAGGGCGTTCAAATTTGGCAAAACTACCACTCAGTATTATACACCCTTTAGTCCTGACCCAGTTAACATCAGGGGTCAGTTCACCTGTAAAACTGAGTTTGCCATATATGTCCTGACATGCACATGTGGACTTAGATATGTCGGTAGTACACGACAACCAGTGCATGTCAGGATTTTTCAGCATCTCCGTGCCATCGTGAACAATGATCCATCATATCCGGTGGCATTTTAAGAGCAATCACAAAAATGATTTACAATGTCTATCGTACTTTGTCATCGCCTCCGTGGACAAGCCTGTGAGGGGCGGGGACAGGGACAAGATGCTTAGGAGACTTGAGTCCCAATTCATTTTGGAACTAGACAGTAGATTTCCAAATGGGCTCAACAATACAGAAGATTTGCACGTTTTCTTGTAATACCTTTGTTGCTTATTATATTGATTACTGCGATGATTATCTGCCAGTAATGTCCTCAGTTTGATATATTCTTTGTACATGGAATTTCTTAAATATATTTCATCACTTTCCCATTTTTTCCCTATCACATATTGCTTCATGGTGGTTACCATACAAGCCTTTTCCCATTTTCATTATTTGGGTTTCACTTTTTTATTTTATCTGGACATAGCCACATGAGATGATTTGATAATGTCTGTTTTCTTCACCTAAAATCACATTAGAATTTTCTATAGTGTTTTTTTTTTTTTCTACTGATCTATTTCCTTTTTTAATATACCATTTTTGGCCTTTTGCATTTCAAGCATTCATTTTCTTTGTTGCCATGTTATATAAGAAGACATATAGAACCCGTTCATCTTGGATTTGATCCAATTGTTTACATCTGCATTTTTTGCACAAATTGCATTTTGTCACTTTATAATGTTTACATAAATGGATGGATTATAATGCGGAGCCTTTGGAAACTGCTGTTGCTGCATATATATATATATATATATATATATATATATATATATCTGAAGTGCAGGGGCAGGAATTTACGATCTTCTAATACAGTGTTACAAACTCAAGCCTACCACTCTAAAAAACTCAGCCACTCACCGTGAGTAAGAAGAAAAAATCCGACTGTGTGGGAGCATTCGTGCACATTGAGAACCAACTGCATGATGGGATCTGCAGTCCGCATAGCACAAACTGGCCGAGTGCTCCTCAACGAGATGGGGTGCAGGTGAGCCCTATGCTACTTTAGAAGGAGGGGCATAATCAATAAAAGAAAAAAGAAAAAAAGAAAAAAACTTTGAGATTGCAACAACGGAGGCATCTGATGAGGCAACCGCCGAAATGCGTCATGCCAATACAAAATAAAGAATTCCTTTGAAACCCTGCCGTGTCCCCTCATCCTTTTCAACGGAGAAGGGTAGCTGTGGATATGTTAGCGTGTGGCCAGTGACACGCAGACGGGACCCTTCCAGAAGTGTCTTCCGGGAGTGTTTAGGGTTCAGTGGCTACAAACCAGACCGCCCCGCACCTGATGGAGGTAGAGATCTTGCTGTCAGTTGGCAGTTCGTGACACACACGGAGAGACAGAGTTACTTCAACTGCGTCTCCAAGCCTCACCAGCAGAGGATCTGCGAGGTTGGAAGTGCAGGGGCAGGAATTTACGATCTTCCAACACAGTGGTACAAACTCAAGCCTACCACTCTCCAAACTCAGCCACTCACCGTAAGTAAGAAGAAAAAATCCGACTGTGTGGGAGCATTCGTGCACATTGAGAACCAACTGCATGATGGGATCTGTAGTCCGCATAGCACGAACTGGCCGAGTGCTCCTCAACGAGATGTGGTGCAGGTGAGCCCTATGCTACTTTAGAAAGAGGGGCATAATCAATAAAAGAAAAAAGAAAAAAACTTTGAGATTGCAACAACGGAGGCATCTGATGAAGCAACCGCCGAAACGCGTCATGCCAATACAAAATAAAGCATTCCTTTGAAACCCTGCCGTGTCCCCTCATCCTTTTCAACAGAGAAGGGTAGCTGTGGATATATATATATATATATATATATATATATATATATATATATATATATATATATATATATATATATATATATATTTCTTGTTTTTTTTTGTGATTCACACATTGTTTTTGGCTGTCTTCAACATACTTTTTTTGTATTGAATTAAATGTGTTGCCGAGCTGTAATGCAAATATTCTAAGCTTTTGATTATAAACAATTGTACATAAAACTTGTATATACATTGGAAAGGTGTAAACATAAAATAATGGTTTGTGCCCTATCCAGTTTTTTCACATTAGACGGTTTCCTGACAAAGGCAAAAGTGCCGAAACACGCATAGCTGTTATCTACCGCTAGCCTTCATCAAACCTGTCAAGCTTTTGAGAAAGAATCCAGTATTGATTGTATTTTGTGGATTGACTTTTTCTATTTATGTACATATTATATGTGTCTATTTATTTATTCTGTATATATGTGTATTAACACGATTGATTAAGATTAAATACTATAACAAAAGAGATTTATTAATTAAATTAAATAATTTCATACCAAGAAATATGGTTATGTCTCAGTCAGTCGTTATTAATGGCACATCTTGTGGTTATACCTACATGTTTAATGATCCCTAGAATGTTTTAACCCTAGACTTAATTGTAAGCTTGCTACTGTTTCTTTACCTACATCACTTTCCTTCTTTAAAAGAGCTTCTGGATAGCGTACCTTTTAGGTGACGGTGATCAGAATTCTCCATTCTTCAAAACTCTTTCGATTTTCGCAAACTGTGTTAGCTGCTGCGCGAGAGGACCATGTTACCTTCCTGGCCTCTTTGTGAGCTAACATATATTACAGAACAAAATGATTGGCACTGCTCTGATTAGATTTCAAATGGCAAAGATCTGAGTGTGACGCTAGGAGTTTTGTTAGGTTGCCTCGATTCAGAAAATTACCTTTGACTTGTGAAGCACAGTCAGGGTGCTATATTGTTGTTAAAGCTTGGGCATTTTGTGTAGTGCTGTGATGTAAAAGATCTGTATCCACCAGAGGTAGTATTGGTGTAGATAATAATAATAATAATAATCCACATTTGTAAAGCGCACAATCACCCGTAAGGGTCTCTAGGTGCTGGGGGCCGTCGGGAAGATTAAGCAAGCTATTGCCCAGAGTCACATGGTGCTGGGATAACCTGCCGCCGGAGCCGGGGATCGAACCGTGATCCCCAGATTCCAGCGTCAGTCGCCCTGGCCGCGGCGCCACACCTCTCCCCATGTGTTTGAAGGTTACCTATTCCAGCTCCAGATTTTAGGTCACCAGAAGGAGTAAAGGTACTGTTAGGCCAAAGGTGGACTGAGGCGGCTGCCCTGTTGAAAAATTGGACTGATGGAGTGGTAGAGCTCCACTTAGTTACACTTGTGGAATCACTTTTCTATTATGATAAAAACATTCTGACGGTTGCGTGCTCAATTTGTCTGTGCCAGTATCATTCAAATGATTTGAGTTATATCTGTTGGACGATGTTGCAGTGTTGCAGGTAGTTCCAAGAATCACTGAGGGGTCTATGTTGACAAAGTTGGTTGTTGTGACTGTGCTTGACAAAGTCACCATTGGGTTTGGTTCAGGCTGTACACTATGAATGTCTGTATAGCTTGATTTTGTTGTCTGAGTGGAGATAGTACGTAGACTGCCAGTGTTGGATTGCCTGCTACGGAACGCAGTAGTGACAGGAGGCTGATGAGTCCTGAATTCCCCGTGCTTTATCAGTCGAGGACCAGTCTGTAACTGTGCTGGAATATGTTTTTTTGCTATTGTTGGGAGCGATTAATTTTTAGAAGCTGCATTAAGTAGTAGTTTTTGCATTGCTAGAATTGTCTGGGATATGCATGGCGCTATGAGTCTGAGGTGAGGCACTGCCTTCTAATAGCAAAGGATTTGGTGTATCAGCAAGCTTTTGCCCTGCTGGCCGTGCCTGTTTGTCAACATGAATGTAGTCCTCGAGCATAACTGCCTGTCTTGTGCCTCTCTTTCTCTTGACCTGTCTTTTGTCAGTTTCCTAAGTCGCTTCCTGTAGCGCTTCGATAACTGCTCTGAAGGGAAGACGCACAAGGTGGCCGGTGTATCTGGATGTATGACGTTACAATGCATACTTTTACAACGCATACCGTTACAATGCATTTTTTACAACGCAACATCCATTACAACGCATTCCATTACAACGCATGCCATTACAACAAATTTTTAAAAACTACCTTTACAACGCATTCCATTACAACGCATACTACCTTTACAACGCATACCATTAGAACGCATAACATTACATTGCATGTATGGTAAGTATTGTATAGTGTAGGGGTAAAATTACTATTCTAACTCCAGGGGGGTGCAACAGTAGGGTAATTGTTGGCTAGTGTAGGGTTCAAAATTACTATTCTAACTCCAGGAGGGTGCATCAGTAGGGTAAGTGTTGGATAGTGTAGGGGTAAATATTACTATTCTAGCTCCAGGGGGTGCAACAGTAGGGTAAGTGTTGGATAGTGTAAGGGTACTATGCGTTGTAATGTTATGCGTTGTAATGGTATGCCTTGTAATGACATGCGTTGTAGTGGTATGCGTTGTAATGGTTGCATTGTCATGCCATGCGATGTAATGGATGTTGCGTTGTAAAAGTTTTGTTGTAATGGTAGTGTGTTGTAAAAGTTGCATTGTAAAGGTTGTTTCCCGGTCTATCTTCCAAGGTGATTGGGAGATTTGTTGCATTATTTGATTGCCTTGTATTTATTCCTTTGTAGTTAGTGACTTTTTTATTATTATTATATGAGAGATCAGTATTACAAAACGCCGAGTGAATCTCTGCCCTGACTACCACAATATTCTTATGAGAATTTGAGGTATTAGAGTGGGTGAGGTTTTTTGGAGGCTCTGCTAAAACTGCGAGTGCCAATGTTTGAGTGGCTTGCTTTCCAGGGCATTTAAATTATTGTTCTTAGATTGCGCCGTGCCAGCCATTTTAACTTCCTGTAAAAGATCACCCACTATTGAGTATATAGCAAGCAAATTATCTGTAAGTTTGGCACACATACATTCATTGTTGCTGGAGGTGGTGGAGGGAGCTGAGATGTGTGAAGATGGATTATGAATAGGGCTCCCGGTTTTATGATATTTGTTTTTTTAACATTTCCGTCTGTAATTATCCATATTTATTTTTTGCCCATTTTATTGGTATTAATCCATAATATTTTTGAGTTTTCACAATAAATGGAATTGTAAAATGGTATATTTCCACATTTATTTAACACTTACTCTTAGACGTGCACTTATACATGGATGCCTGTCACAGTTTAGCAAATTAAGCAGCCACATAAGACTATACCACATAACACTATACAACAAAACACAACACCCACAGGTACATATTAGTGTTATACTTCAAATATATGTGGATATATGCCTGATATAAGTTAATCTGATCCTATTTTGTAACTCCCCGTGCTGTCTTTTTGTTCAGCTTTTCTATGGAATTCATGGTCATCGGGTCAGCTGGAAGAGTAGATTACTCCCCGTTTGTAGTTGGCCACACAGGGTTTACCCACGGCTGGAACGTGAGTCTCAGGAATTCGAGTGGAGACCACGTCGAGACACCATGTAGATAGTTGTTTGCCTGTTCCCGTACTGAGACAGTGGTTGGAACTTCGGTTCCAGTTTATAGATATTGTGTCTCAAGAGAATTGTCGACTGGAGAGATCAGATATAGAGGCCCGGTGTCGTCCGGGTCTGATGAATTGAAGCTCATTTTGCTCCACTTAAGTAGGGATTTCTTGTGTTGAATTGTGTTACCCTTGTCCTGAGGAGGCCCGACTCAGTGTGCGAAACGCGTCGACATATGAATACGAGGAATCTATCTAAATGAAGTATGAATTTTGAATAATTTTGTTACACGCTATACAAGCGATCGAATAGAGAGGGTAGTGTGTAAAAAGAATTACCTCCCCCTGGATTGCTGTGATATTTATCTGTATGCAACCAGGTCAAAACGGATGGATATTACAAAAAAGTCTAAACAAAGTATGGTTGTAATTTTGTGTTAATGTATACATATTTTCTGTTGCTTTTTGTAAGATTGATAATCATGCAGGTGCTCATATCTAAAATGAAAGAAAAGATATGTTATAAGAATTGAGGATGCCCTGGTGAGTTGTTCTACTAATTGACAATTGTTAAGGTGGAGACTTGGATCCCATGCATGAGACCAATTTGTTTGTCTCTCTGCAATAGTTGCTTGTGTATATTTATCCCTGGACATCCCCTCTTGTTCCTTTTGCATGGAATTCATGAAAGACAGCATGGAGAGTCTTTCATAAAAAGCACAATTTTCAGAATTTTTCCGCTTTTAAAAATAAATACAGACAGGAAACACTGTCTGTATTTATCTGTAAAAATCAGTAAAAATCGAAAACTGGGAGCCTTAATTATGAACATCTGAGAGTAAAATTCTTATAGTTGCGTTAAGCCATTCAAAACATGAGTCTATATTGGAATATACTGGGCTAACGTTTTAAGAAGGGAGATTTGGATATCAAACTTGTACTGGTATTCCAGGGCTTTAGCAGCAGTGTCTAATTTATTAATTAAATGCTGCTAGGTCCCAATATTTGGCAAGTGTTTAGTTGTATGGTCTTGCATGAATGACTTGATTTTGGAGCAGCCAAAGAATGCGGAATCATTTGTGCCTGAGGAATTGCTAGTAATAATGATGAGCGACAGGGTAGGCTGGCTCCCCAGGTCCTGATCGCTATTTGCCATGTGCTCAGTACCGGTGCCGCTCCTCTAGCCTGGTTTTGCTGTAAGTGAGCCCTGTTCTGAGGTTTTATGCTGTTGTGGAGAGGTATATTACGTCTGGGTGCGTCATTGTTTGAATTAAGTGAACTAAAGTTTGTTAAAGGTAAGGTCAATCAGACAGTTGATCATCCTGTTGTGCTGCTAACTCAATTTGCCAGCGATTTGCTTCAGGCGCTAATAGTGGTGGAACTGTTTCTTGTTCAGGAAACAAACTTGCAGTTATATTGATAGAGTTGAGCCTAAGAGGCTGATCAAGTGAAGTACTTTGGCCAGGTTGAAAACATACTATCTGAGCTGGAATAAGCTGAGAAATTAAAGAGCCAGCTGTAGCGGAAGGAGACTTTTGCTTGGACCTCTTCATTTGGGGTTGTAAGTACAGGTTCAGCACTGGCTGTATTTTGTGTATCATTGTAGTGATGCCTAGGTCTCCTTAGAAATAGTGCAGACAGTGACATTTTATTATGATAGTCACGTTCAAGTTCCCACTATTATAGGGTGTGAGTCTGATTCACACACATTATTTTGTTGTATGTAAAGTAGTGCAGTAGTAATACTACCTATTTACTACTATATTCAATTCACAAACCTACATGAGGAGATCTCCATCTCACCTGTCTTTTCCATGCAGAGATCTTCACATGTATGTTTACTACTTAGTACTAAATTTGGCAGAGACCAATGGGAGTATTTCAAATAGGGATAAGGAGGGGTTAAGAAAGTGTCAAGAAGGGGTTAAGGAGGGGCAAGCAAATACAAACACCCACACACAAAACTATAAGACCATTGGTATTCACAAAGTTAGGAGGCTCACTTAGTATATCGTGCACACTTATTTAAGTGATGCACCTTGCACAAATTCAGGCAACCCTTATGGTGATTTTAGTGGTCTTTGATAATCATAGGAAGCTCTCAGAGTGGTAGATGTGGAGAGCAGCCTTCAGGCTTATCTTGAAGGAGTGTTAAGCAGCTTGTTTTACCCTGTTTATCATGTAGTGCAGGTTAAACTTAAAGGAACTACACAGTGTATATATAAAAATAATTCTATTTATTACACAACATTCACTAACACATTGGTATATCTCCTTCTTGGAGTTATCAACACAATGCACACAAATTCTTCAAATGCAATAAGGTAAGTGGTACAAAATACAGTGGGAGAACAAACCATATATTAAGAAAGTGAAATGTGAACTGCAAAAGAGGATGGGGCTTGGACCAGAAGACCTAGAGGAGGTAGGGACAGAAGAAGCCACCCAAGGTAAGTACCCAGGAACCCCACGAGGCTGTGTACAGAGTGGGACCAATGGAAGTCAATGGAGAAGTCGTGGTTGCAGTATTGCAGAAGAAGGACCCTTGTCAGAGGACCTCGAAGAATTATCTTGGAGGACAGAAGGTTGGAGAGACTCCCCACCCATTGATGCCCTGGGAACCAGGTTACCTACAACAGGGAGGTCAGGTGCAAATGGGTGAATGGACGTCAGGAACCTCCATAGACGACAATGGAAGACTTGGAGAAAAGTGCCTCTGGAAAGAAGGTAAAGAAGTCCGATGGATTCCAAGGATATATTCAGGATGTAAAGATCCTGCAAGTAGAGGTGACAGAGTCTATGCCACACAGGAGTGATCAGACCGCATGGAAGGGCAATGCCCAATGATGTTGGACGGTTTCAAAGTGTTGACGGTGACCTTGTCGCTGCAGCTGTGAGGATCAGGTGACACTGAGGAAGACAAGGAGCCGTACACGAGCTGTCCCACATCGGATGTCGGTGACTAGGTGGTCGGTGTGCGGCAGGAACACCAACAAGCCTTGGTAGCAGCAACTGGTGTGAAGAACGAAGAAAGAGCAACGTTGGGACCCCAAGGTCCAATGGACTCACCAAGAGCAAGAGAGTCAGAACAGGCCCGAGCAAGAAGGTGAGCCCATTGAAGCAGGAAAAGACCTTTAGGAGGACCCACAGACCGAAGACACAGGAGTCGCAAGAGGACCTCGAGCACCTCGCCAAGAAGGGGGGCACATGGTTCAGAGGATCCTGTACTTGAAGAGATGCTGGAAGCTGGAGCTTTTTGTAGCCCAAAGGGCTCTGGAGTGCAGAGCCAGTAACCCTTGGAAACGGCAAGTCTATGTGGTGTACAGAGGTTTGGTCCCAACGAGGGATACTGGCCTCAAGATTGCAGAGAGGACATGTCAGGCCTCTAGGGAGTTTCAGAACCACCACCTGTGTTGCTGAACCTTGGAAAGTCGGTAGGACGACAGGAGCAGGAGACTGGTCACCTTCGTTGCGGTGCCTACAGATGCAGGGGAGTGACTTCTTCACTCCAAGGGATAATACTTTGGGTGTCCTCGATGCTCACAGGTCTGGTAAAGATCCTGGAAGCACAGACAAAAGCAACTAAGAAGACTTGGAGAACAGCGAGACAAGGTGCAGTAGGAGTCTTCCTTGATGCAGTCTCGGTTCCAGGCAAATTCCAAGTGTCCAGATGTTCGAAGAGTGATGCTGTTTCAGTCTTGAGTCTTGTCCCATGACAAATCTGAAGAGCCACCCACAAGTAAGCCCTTGAGTGCCCTAGAGATAGATTTGGAACGACTCAGAGGTCCCTCCCAGAGGAGGGGCTGGACAGAGATGAGGATACTCCAATGTCCTTTGTCCAGTTTTACACCAGAGCGGGTGCCAAGGGCTACCTGAACTGGCTCAAACTGGAGAATGCAAGGAGTGCACCACATAGGCCCTGCAAAGCAGTCTGGTGGCGCTGGCAAGCACCCCCAACTCAGCACAAAACACTAAGCACTGTCTGGGAGGTGGTCACACCCCCCTGTGAAAACCTATTCTTCTCCCTGCCCCTGCTCTAGCTTGGCTCAGCAGCAGGAGGGCAGAATCGTGTCTGTGGTCAGCAGCATCACTAGCTTGCTGTTACATGCTGTAAGGATGGTACCGTGAATACACGGAGGCTCCCTAGGGGAGCCCTCAATACATGGGATCCTACATCCAACACTGGAATCGGTGTAGGGGTTGGATTCCAACCCCTTTGATACAAAACATGACTGGTTTCGGTGCAGCCAATACATAGTTAGACACCTGATAATTGACCCCATGCCTACTATATGTATTAAATGGCTGACAGCACTTACAAAGCTGGATAATCGACTCTGGGGTTTGTACGGGTGTGTCCTGCTCATGCAGGGCACCCTCACACTTATAACATAGTACCCTGCCTTCAGGATTGAAATGCCTGCCTTAGGGATGACTTATAGGTTTTAAGTGCAGTGACCTTGGATTAAAGGAAACTTATATCTGTTGTGAGTGTTGCAAGCACCAGCTCACACAGGCTGAAATGGCAGCCCTGTAGTCACAGTTTCAGTGGTCTCTCATGGGTCCCATAATCCATGCTGCAGCCCATAGGGGACCCCTGGTGTATGTATGCCCTGGATACCTTGGTACCATATACTAGGGACTTACGAGGGCACAATAATAGCCAATTGTGGATGTACTAAATTACTTACCATGGTCAATTTGGGGAGAAAGCAAAGTGATTGGGATCATGATTAGTATGATCCCAGTAAGACTAGGTCAAAGACACCAAGCAAAAAGTGGAGGTAACCATGAAAGCAGATCCTACTTTACTACAACAAACTATCAATCAATCATATCATTTGTAAATCGCACTACTCACCCATGAGAGTCCCATGGATCTGGGGTGGGGAATGCTGCTACTGCTCGAAAAGCCAGGTCTTGAGGAGTTTTCGGAAGGTCAGCAGGTCTTGGGTCTGCCATAGGTGAATGGGGAGGGTGTTCCTGGTCTTGGTGGCGAGGTGGGAGAACGATCTGCCACCAGAGGTCACTCTTTGGAAGCGGGGGACTATGGCATGGGCGAGGTCGGCGGAGTGGAGCTGGTGGGTGGCGGTGTAGAAGCTGAGTAGTCTGTTGAGGTACATTGGTCCGGGGTTGTGGGTGGAGTGCCTATTGTGCGTGGGTGAGGAGCTTGAAGGTTCTTCTTGACCGGGAGCCAGTGCAGGTCTCTCAGGTGGGGTGTGATGTGGCTGCGGCGAGGGATGTCGAGGATCAGGCGTGCAGAGGCGTTCTGGATGCGTTGGAACCGTCTCAGGAGTTTGGCCGAGGCTCCTGCGTAGAGGGCTTTTCCGTAGTCCAACCTAATGCTGACGAGGACCTGGGTGACCGTTCTTCTCGTTTCAATGGGTATACACTCGTAGATCCTGCGGAGCATGCGGAGGGTGTTGAAGCAGGAGGAGAAGACAGTGGTGACCTGTTTAGTCATCGAGAGGGTGGAGTCTTGGAGGACCCCTAGGTTGCGTTCCTGGTCGGTGGGTGTTGGGGCGGTTCTCAGTACGGTTGGCCACCAGGAGTCATCCCAGGCCGAAGGGGTGGGTCCGAAGATGAAAACCTCCGTCTTGTCCGAGTTCAGCTTCAGTCGGCTGTTCCTCATCCATTCAGCAACGGCCTTCATTCCTTCGTGAAGGTTGTTTTGGCGGTGTGGGTGTCCTTGGTGAGGGTGTCATCGGCGTAGGAGATGATGTTGAGGTCGTATCGACGGGCGACGTGGGTGAGCCGTGCTATGTAGATGTTAAACAGAGTTGGGCTGAGGGATGAGCCCAGGGGTATGCCGCAGATGATCTCAGTGGCTTCAGGGCGGAAGGGGGGAAGGCGGACGCTCTGTGTTCTGCCGGAGAGGAAGGAGGTGGTCCAGTCCAGGGCCTTCTCTTGGATCCCAGCGTTGTGGAGGCGTGTTCGTAGTGTGTGGTGGCAGACCGTGTCGAAGGCGGCTGACAGGTCTAGGAGGATGTGGGCCGCCGTTTCTCCATTTTCCAGCAGGGACTTGATGTCATCGGTGGCGTTGATGAGGGCAGTCTCGGTACTGTGGTTGCTGTGGAACCCGGACTGGCAAGGGTCCAGGATGTTGTTTTCCTCGAGGTAGCGGGTCAGTTGTTCGTTGACGGTCTTCTCGATGACCTTTGCCGGGAACGGGAGCAGGGAGATGGGCCGGAAGTTCTTGAGGTCCTTGGGGTCCGCCTTGGGGTTCTTGAATAAGGCGTTGATCTCGGCGTGCTTCCAGCTCTCCGGGAAGGTTGCTGTCTCGAAGGAGGTATTGATGACTTTTCAGAGATGGGGTGCGATTGCTGTGCTGGCTTTGTTGAAGATGTGGTGTGGGCATGGGTCTGACGGAGATCCTGTGTGGATGGTGCTCATGACCGTGATGGTGTAGTCGTTGCGGTTAGTGCGGATGGTGGTGGTGGGGGCGGAGGTCTCAGTGGTTGTCGTGGCGGTCGTGGCGTTGAAGCTGTCGTGGATGTCTGCGATCTTACGGTGGAAGAAGTTGGCCAGCGAGTCACACAGGTCTTGCGAGGGTGGGACATCGTTGGTGTTGGAGCTGGGGTTGGGAAGTTCCTTCACGATGTTGAAGAGCTCTTTGCTGTTGTGCGTGTTGTTGTCGGCGGTTTTTGAAGGAGGCCCTTTTGGCGGATACGATGAGGTGATAGTGTCTGCGGGTGGCGTTCTTGTGGGCTGCGTGGCTGTCCGGTGATTCGTTCACGGAGCCAGATCTTCTCCAGCTTTCGGCAGGTTTGCTTGGAGGCCCGGAGGTCTTCAGTGAACCAGCTGGCTTTCTTGTTGGTGTGACTGTTGGAGGGTTTCTTGACCAGGGCGAGGGTGTTGGTGCAGTCGTTGATCCACTGTCTGAGGTTGTGGACGGTGGTGGGGTCGGCTGGTGGGCTCTCGGCGAGGGTGGTGGTTAGCAGATCTTGTGTGACTTTGCTCCAGCAGCGGTGAGGCATCTGTTGGGTGCAGTGGTGCGTGGTGGGTTTCTTGAAGGGGCAGTGGATGCAGCGATGGTCGGTCCAGTGGAGTTTGGTGGTGTGGTTGAAGGAGACGTGGGGGCTTGCAGAGAAGATGGGGTCAAGCGTGAGACCAGCAGAGTGGGTGGGATTTGTGACGAGTTGTCTGAGTCCGAGGTTGGCTAGGTTGTCGATCAGGCTGGTGGAGGGAGGAGCAGCTGGGGCAGGAGCGGGGCGGCGAATGGGATTGCAAGGGGGCGGGGCCGCAGGGAGGCAGCGGCAGGAAAAACGGGCAGGGGCTGCAGGAGAACTGGGCACAGGAAGGAAAAACAAGTTTAGGCAAGAAAACAAGTACAGGCACAGAGGAATAAAAACAAGTCTGGGCAAGAAAGCTAGTACAGGCACAGAGGAATAAAAACAAGTCTGGGCAAGAAGGCAAGTACAGGCACAGAGGAATAAAAACAAGTCTGTGCAAGAAAACAAGTACAGGCACTGAGGAATAAAAACAAGTCTGGGCACGAAAGCAAGTTAGGCACATTGGAAAAATACAAGATTAGGCAAAAACAATGCAGGCAGAGCCGCACAGCTGCTTGGGGAGCAACCTGCCTGCGAGCAGGGCCAGAGGTTGCTACACATCTAAATCTTACTTCTAAAACTAGCCTTATAAAACTCAGCCGTAAATGTCACAAAACAGTGGGAGGTGTACAAAAGCCTAGCCATGGAGAATCTCTAATAACACACTTTGCCACTCACAGGTACTGTAACACACTTCCATGGAAAATAATGGAGGTAGGAAGATAACATACCACCTAATAGAAATAATGGTAAAATAATGACATCATTTTGATACAAAATTAGCGTGAAGGCAAACGGCAAGAGAAGGTGTCCAACAGCCCTTATAGGAATTCCATTTGGGAGGAGAAAATGTCTCCCAACTCTGCAAGCCATCCTGCCCACACTCCAAATGTGCAGACTACCCAGGAGCCCAGATCTAATTGTCATAGGTCCACACCTGATCCAGGCATTGCGCAGGTAGAGCCTTTGTGATTGCTAGCCAATACCTTAGTGAAAGAGGACGTAAATCATTCGAAATGTTGTGCTACCCTTTTGGCCAGACTAAAGGCAACATTTGATGCTATGAAATTTCATTCTTCCAATCTTCCAAACTCGATATACAGGGTGACATTTTAAACACTATTGCAGTATTCATCTTGGGAATCAATACAAGTTAGAGGTAATAAATAGCCTGCTATTTAGGGTGCAGACAGAACTTAATGCTAGTTTTATCACCTCACTGCACCCAAATCATGGAAAAGTTGAGTACATTGCCCTGTTTCTTAAGCACCTTGGTATACGAGAAAAAGAAAAGCTCTAGATAACCAGAAGCATGATACATCACTAAGGCAAGCGCCAGCATAAAAGCAGACAAGCCCTTCAACACAGCAACGAGGAGTATGCTGCTCCAGAAAATAATCTCCAATCTGAGAGGAAACCAATTAATGCAGAAGTAGCTCTGCATGATGCGAGGATTATCTACCGCCTCAAACCAAGTTTTATAGAGTCAAGGCTGACTCCATCTACATCTAGAACTATCACAGACATCTATTTGAAATCAACCACCTCCCACACATCACAAGCACAAGCCCACTCACAGAATGTAATATCTCATTCATTTCCATTGGTATTGTCCCATCAAGAGAACCACTATGATAAGGGTATCCGAATAGACAATAAAGTGAAATAGGTATAAGAACTCCAATTAACGTCCAAACTGCTGGCCCCTCAACAATCGGGGTCCATAGCGCAACGAGAAAAGGCACACAATACAACTGAAAAGTTTGCAAGGCCAATTGGGTGGATGACCAAGCAAGAAAGCAAAAAGACTACAATTAAGAAGGAAAGGTGATCCTAGAACAGCTGACCAAATAGTGAAGCTATTCAAAACGTAACTATTGCCAATATTCACCAAGAACCAGGCAAGGTAGGATGGGCCAAGCACACTCAGAACAATTTTTCTCCGAACAAATCACGAGGAAAGACTAGATGCAGGGGGCTACCAAGGCTTAACAGACCACTTGAGGGCCTGTCACAGTCCCCCAACACCATCAAAACAGCTTACGTACCCACAGTATGCAGTCTCGGCCCTAAGGGGTAAAGCTTTTCTGAACAGCAAAGTGTGCTTAAGGTCACGTAAATAGACATGGGTGCAAAATGGGCATCACCTCTTAATTTCAATGTGATTTGTTATATATGTAATGATGATTTGAGACCACAATGTACAGCCAATGTTTTGGAACCAGTCTGATTCTCATTTGGCCCCAGTTTGGGAACCAAGAAGCAATAACTGAACTGTTTCATATTTTAACAATGAAGTACTGTTTTTATGAAGAAAACCATGCATTTGCAATGCATTCTTTCCATAAACCTTAAAGAATAAAAGTGTATTTAAGTCACAAGTTAAACTACCTATTTATTTATTCACCATGGAATATCTATGCAAAAGCACAATTTTCCCTTAGTCACTACTCTTTTGGTGCTTCCTACTTTTTAAGGTCCATCCTAGACAGCTCACTTGCTGACTCTGTGAGACATTTTGTTTGCTATCAGTGGACTTGTAGGCCGTCCATTACTTACCAGTAGTTGGCTTTATTGTCTCTCTCACTTGCTTGCTTCTTCTTGGTCAGCTGTTGTAGGCTTTCTGCCATTTCATGTGGCATCCCTCCCCTGAGCATGAACGCATTACTTGTGTCCTTCCACTGCTTATTCACTTAGGCACTGCTTTTATCTTTAGATGTAAGCATACAAGTAGAGTGTGGCCTTTTCAGCTGGATCGCTCTTGCACTTCTTCTCCCTCACTGTCCCTTCCTCCTGTGTGTTGCTTGGCCCCACCCTCTCTCTATCCTTTGTGGACCGTGTTGTTGTTTGCCCCAGCCCCTCTGTCCCACCTTCCACTGTCCGTGGGCTTGCTTTCGCCTCCGCAGTACTTTCCTCTGTTATCCATGTTTCCCCCAGCCCTTCTTTACATCCTACGTTGTTGTGTTGCCCTTGACTTACCCTCCCTTCCACAATGTTGCCTGCCGACTCACCTTCCCTCCATAATAAACAAAAAAGCACAATGACACAGCCAGCGCTGGCTGTGTCATGATGCTTTTTTCTTCCACCTGTACCATTGTCAGTGTTACTCCTGCGCCCACATACCAGCCTTCCAAGTTGCCCCCACACCACCCTACCGCCAGCAAAATAAAAAAAGCTGTCCTTGTCATAGTGTTTCAGACATCTTTCTCTTTGGGCAACTCTCAGAGAATGGTAAATAGAATTAATTTCCTGTTGGAAAGTTTAGGGTCTGCCTATGAATGAGCCTTCTTTATATCTGCATGCACCATCACACATACAGTAAGTCAAAGCTTCATGTGTGGTCTTGGGCTGCTCTCTAAAGTGTTAAACCGTGGAAGATCGAAGAGTCTGAAATATGTCCTGTTAGAAGGGCAATCAATTACCAGCCCGTAATCACCTGCTTATTTGTTTGTGCTGAGGCAATCTTTACCCATCCTGCATTCCTGTCAAACCTTTTTGTTAACACCATAGAATAAACATTGCCCTATTACAGTTGTAATATTTACAGTCATCCTGAGTGGTGCAAAAATTAAAACCAGTGGGGCAGGAGACAATAAATTACAGTTTAATTAATAAAACCATGCATTTGCAATGCTTTCTTTCCATAAACCTTAAGCAATAAAAGTGAATTAAAGTCAAAAGTTAAACTACCTACCATGTCGGTCACGGATCCCTGCCTCGTGTGTGTTCTGGTCGAGCTCTGACTGCCAGGCCATGTGCCTAAAGCTTTGAGGGAAAAAAAGAAGCGTATCTGATTTTGAAATTTGACACAGCCCTGTCCGGGCTGAACGAACTGTCCGAAGCGAGTAATCTTCAGTAGGTTCATGTGACTTTATGTATGGACATGTCCGGGCAGATCGAATTGTTTGAACTGAACAATTTACAATAGGCCCACGCTATTCCATGTTTGGCTATGTCTGTGACTAACAGTTGGGATGGTTGCGCCAGTTTGAGGTGGCTCTGTGAAAATTGGCACTACGAATACCATAGTGCATTGCTGTGCCTCGCGCATTTTCAATCATGTGCGGCCCCTTTAAAATATAGAACCAGGCTCGCGGCGTCTCCAGGTCAGACGCCGAGTGAGAATGGAGAGAGCAGCTGCATCAAACATAGTCACTTCAGGGCCACAGGAACACCCCGCCCCCACATAACCATCATCCCGCAAATAACATCAAGACACGATTGTTAAGATTGGGAAAATATGCTGCAGGTTTATTTGTTACATACAACATTATGTAATCACGGTGGGTTATCTTACGGGCAATCCAAGGGCAGGCCGCATTCTCGCCACCTGCCCGCCTGCTGAGCCAATCAGCGCAGTGGCGAACCACCCAGCTCCTGACCATTATGGTAATAATACTCACGCCCCTTGCGGGGCGTATCTAAGCAACCCCCGGTTGCGCAGGCCCGCAACCGCCCGAAGGACTACTGGGGCGCCGACTCGGATTCCTAGACCTCCCATGAGGTTCTAGGTTAGGCTCTGGCACCCCTATGTGCCCGCTGAAGTACAGTGTTGCACCTCTCTGTTTCCGGATTGCCCTGTAACTCCGCCTGCAACGAAAAAAGAAACACATTAAAACTCCCTCAAGAGCCCCCCCCTCAGCTGACACTCTAGGGTAAGCGGTAGGGAGGGAAAGAGTGTCCAGAAGCGTCCTCGCAACGACCGGGGCGGCAAAGAGACCACCGAGGTGGCCCGAGGTGGAGATATACCCTCCTCATACCTGCCGCCCCCCGGACGTGCGTCACTGGTCCGCCCCCTCCACCAGGCGACTCTGCCCGGAGGGGGGGTGGCTGACCCTGTCTAGGGGCGGGGCGGCCCTCCGCGACTAAGGGCCCGCCCTCCTGATGGCCACCGGGTGGCCTCGGGCAGGCGCATAGTCACTTCAGGGCCACAGGAACACCCCGCCCCCACATAACCATCATCCCGCAAATAACACCAAGACACGATTGTTAAGATTGGGAAAATATGCTGCAGGTTTATTTGTTACATACAACATTATGTAATCACGGTGGGTTATCTTACGGGCAATCCAAGGGCAGGCCGCATTCTCGCCACCTGCCCGCCTGCTGAGCCAATCAGCGCAGTGGCGAACCACCCAGCTGCTGACCATTATGGTAATAATACTCACGCCCCTTGCGGGGCGTATCTAAGCAACCCCCGGTTGTGCAGGCCCGCAACCGCCCGAAGGACTACTGGGGCGCCGACTCGGATTCCTAGACCTCCCATGAGGTTCTAGGTTAGGCTCTGGCACCCCTATGTGCCCGCTGAAGTACAGTGTTGCACCTCTCTGTTTCCGGATTGCCCTGTAACTCCGCCACAGCCCATGCGATGGTCCCCGCCGCCGCATGGGCCCCCCACCAACACTATCGCTTTACCTGCAACCTTTGCTCTGCAGAGCCTCTTTCAAATCCAGGAGGAATAAATCTAAGCCCACAGGCGTCAGATGAATTCCATCGGCCTCATAATAACCTTTGACCTTGTCCTGAATCATATCATGTTTGATGAAACCAAGCCCCCTCTGCTGTGTAAACTTCCTCATGGCACAGTTTATTTTCTTCCTGGACCTCTCAATCGCCTGGCATGACTTAGCGCCCACCCACACTCTACGTGGTACAATTTCGGACCACCAAATCTCGCACTCACGCATGAGTCCACAGATAACCCCCATATCTACCTTCATTTTCTGGAGTAAAATTGACCTCCCCCAGTTCGTGAGGT
Source organism: Lissotriton helveticus (assembly GCF_964261635.1). Classification (NCBI taxonomy): domain Eukaryota; kingdom Metazoa; phylum Chordata; class Amphibia; order Caudata; family Salamandridae; genus Lissotriton; species Lissotriton helveticus. Next base: position 1,732,282,925 of record NC_136057.1, on the reverse strand, counting down.
CATTACCTCCCAGGTGAATAATTAAGTGATGAGGTGGAGATCCCACTGTAGCTAGAGCTACCTGTAGTCTGTACAACAGACTATTCCAGCGCATTCCGGGGAAACCCAACCAAGTACAGTCAATGTCAGCAAAATCCTGTGTCCAATGCCTGATCGTGGCCCACCGACCCAATCTGGCGACCATGGAATGCCCCAAGACCCACACTCTTGACCCTGTCAAGAAACAAACGCGATTTACTTCAAAAGTTTATTTCGAAAAAGGTGCACAACAATGGAGCATCACATCTATGACCATAACACAGCAAACATATGTACAAGAGGTTTGAACAGAACAAACACAGTTCAAGGGCGAATGTAGCGTTTATAACAGGAAGACTCCCAGCGCCCCACTTTTTGAACTTTCTCTGGCTGCAACCCAGCCTTGAATGCAGAGGTGGCTGCCCCAAAACGGAAGGAGTGGCTGGAGAACCTTTTCCCCCCTTTCAGCAAACCAGCTCTATCCAGGCATGCAAGCATTATCTTATCCATCTGGTACTTAGTCAAAGGGGTCAGATCAGCATGGATAAGGAGGTAACCCTGGACCGCAGGACGGAAGGAGAGATAGGATTTAAGTGTCTCAACAGGGCAACAACAAGGATCCCCCAGAGGGGCCAGTAGAATAACAGACCCTTTCCCAGCCTGATCAGTTTTGGAACGTCTAAGGGAGATGGACAGGCCTACTTCCACAGTTACGTCTGCCACCCCCAAAGCATCCCCTGACAAATCTATCTTTGAGCGTGCTACCAGCTCGCTGCTCCGGAACGCCCCGAAGAAGGCTAGGCTGAAGGCCGCTGAAAAGAGGGCCGCCTCATAATGCGAGTGCACCACCGACTGCAGGACCGCCAACATAGCCTTCAAGGTGGGGAACTCAATAGGGGACCTGGTGTCCGGGCTCCTGGGCTCATCTCGTGCCCACCCCTTCAGAGCTGCCTTAATTGCGAAAGACTTTGTCGGATCGCCTACCCCTCTCAACCTAGCATCGTGACTGATAGCCGCCAAGTGTCCGCAAACCCAGGAGTGTGTTTTACCCTGCCTTTTGGCCCATACCACAAAAGCTTGTACCCTGGCTTCCAGCGGTAAGAGGGACAAACTCAGATCCTTCGTAGCATTCTGAAAATTGGCCAAATGACTAGCGTAGCGCTTTCTAGTACCTGGGGCTAAGGACCTCTCCCCTAAATCCCTCAGTTCTCGTTCCACTTCAAGAGTCGCCAAAGTCCTGGTGCAAAGGGGGTCATCTCTGTTCTCGCCTGGGGGCAGGCCGCCCGGAAACGGTCCCACTGCAAACGAGAAAGAGCGTCAGCCGCGACATTACTGACCCCCGCTATGTGCCTAGCCCTGAATTCCAGATTGCATCGCAGGCTCCTATTCGCCAATTCCCTTAGTAAGCAAAGAACTAACGGGCAGCTAGCAGTGAGGCCATTGATCGCTTGCACAACAGCCATGTTATCGGACCAGAAGAGGACCTTCCTGTTGGACAAAGGGGCCGGCCACAGGTGCAACGCTACCACAATGGGGAATAGCTCCAGGACAGTTATGTTTGAGGTGATACCCCGCTTACGCCAAGCATTCGGCCACTCCTGTGCGCACCACAAGTCACCCAGTATTGCTCCAAACCCTTCCCTACCAGAGGCATCCGTGAACAAGCTGAGTTCGGGGCTGTCAACCCAAGGGGACCTCCAAATGACAGTCCCATTAAAGTCAGACAGGAACTCTGCCCACATTAGCAGATCTTTCTTCAGGCCCGCAGAAAGCTTAACAAAATGATGACGCTTAACTACCTTAGCAGTGGCCCTGGCTAATCTACGAGCAAACACCCGCCCAACAGGAATGACCCTGGCCGCAAAATTGAGTTTGCCCAGGAGGCTCTGGATGACTCCCAGCGTAGCCCTGTCCTTGCCTAGCAATTCTTGAATGTCTCGTTTGAGATCCCGCACTTTCTCAGGTGGAAGTCTAGACACTCCCTCCACTGTATCCAATTCTATGCCAAGGAAGGTCAGGATCTGAGCAGGGCCCTCCGTCTTACCAGGTGCCAAAGGGACTCCCAGGTGTCCTGCCAAGGCAATGAAGGCATCCAGGCCCTCCCTACATTCTTGAGTGCCCTCCCTACCAATGAAAAGGAAATCGTCAAGGTAATGGGTCACAGCCGTGACACCATATTTCCAGGAGAGAGCCCATTGCAAGAAAGTACTGAATGCCTCAAAGAAAGCGCAGGACACCGCACAGCCCATGGGCATGCACTTATCAAAGTAGTAACCCCCTTGCCACTTGAAGCCCAAGAGATGCTGACTATCTGGGTGCACGGGCAGGAGACGGAAGGCAGCTTCAATATCTGCCTTAGCCAGCCATGCCCCTTTTCCCGCTCTCCTCACCAAGTCTATTGCCATGTCCAGGGAACAGTAAGAAACTGAGCAAACGCCCTCAGAAAGCCAGGAGTTCACCGAGTTACCCTCAGGGAAGGAAAGATTGTGGATAAGCCTGAAGGCCCCCGGCTCCTTTTTTGGTACCACCCCCAGCGGGGACACCACGAAATTCTGGAGAGGAGGAGAAGGGAAAGGACCTGCCACCCTCCCCAAGGACACTTCCTTGATTATTTTCTTACCAACCACATCGGGGAGGTCCCTTACTGACTTCTGATTTTCTGCATCCCTAGAAACCATCGGTCCCTGGTAAGGGATGGTGAAGCCTTCTAGGAAACCGCCCGCCAGAATAGTCTTGTCCTTATCATTGGGATATGATCTTAGTAAGGGCAGAAGGTTATCGAGGACCACGGGGGAAGGACCTTTAGAGTGGCTTAGAGGGACCCCACTAACGCCAGGACAAGTAGCATCAAAACCGCTGAGCAGGGGGTAGTTTGCTGACGTAGGGAGAACAAAGAGGCGGGAGCAGGGGGAAAAAGACTGATCGGTATTACTTGTCTTTGGAGGTGGTGCTAGGGGAATCACGCTTGTCGCATGCTGACCCGGGATGAGGCCCACTGCACTTACTACATACGTGAGAAAACCGCAATGCCTTTCCCCAGGAGCAATTACCTGCGTTGTACAGCCTGCATGTGGCTGTGAAACCTTTTTTGCTATACTGTCTGTTTCCCCCCCGCCGCGGCCTCCCCGAAAGGACTGCTTAAAGTGTCTTTTGGTCTCGGACTGCTGTACCTTATTAGTATCGGGTTTCTTATCCTGTGTCACTGATTTCGCAACACCTTCCAATAATTTGCCCTTACCCATATATTGTACCCACAATCTCAACTCAATCTGATCCCATTCCAGCTCTGGACAGACCGCCATCTTCATGCGAAACTCACAATCATACCTGTACCACCCTAGACCGGTTGTAGCTTCTGCTTCATCAGAGATCACACTCGCATACTGAAAAAGAGCCTGCGCCTGCTCAGGGAAGCGCTCTGTTATTACCGCTGCTAGCATAGAGAACGCTTGTCTCCAATTCTTAATGGTTTTCTCTGGCCATGCCTGAAAACGGACTTTCTTTTCCTCGTCCTTGGCACTCACTTTCCTGATATCAAACCCATGAACGCCCAACATAAGGAAGGAGAAGATATCCACAAATTCCCTACGCCATATGCATTCTTTAGCCGCCTGAGGGACCTGCCAAGCCAGAGAACACTTGCCCGATAACAAGGGTGCCATGGTCATCTTAACTGCTGGTGCGGGGAGGACTGACGCCCCCACGGGGACTTCAGGAACAGCGGGGGGCGCGGCTAAGACAGGGAGCGCCGGCGCAGCGGGGGGCGCGGCTAAGACTGGGGGCACCAGCGAAGCTGGTACTGGCGCCGGGGCCACCGCAACCACAGGATTTGCCAGGACGCTCCCGAGCGCTGCGATGCCTACCTCCCCTGGGACAAGAGGCCCGCCCCACACTTGGGCTAACAAGGAGTCCGTGGAAGCAGTGGGCGTAGTGGTTAAGACTTGTGGCACCACAATAGAGGGACCTGCCGGAGGACTAATCTGAGAGGAAGCGGACAGAAAACTAGCTCTGACTTCAGTCATAAAAACAGAGAGTGAATCCGTGAGCTTACCAAGGTCCTCTTTAGTGGCAAAGTCTGCAGCGGAACCCCCTGGGCGAGATAATATGGGTGAGGACTCCACGATCGCCGCCGGGGGAGAGGCGGGGGCATGTACAATAACATTCCTGACAAGCTCTACGGCCCTAGTTTTCTGTGGAGGCTCCGCTGGAAAGTCTTTACAAGTTGGCTTCTTAAGCCGTTTGGACCTGGTAAGAGTCTCTTCTACAATGTCCTGCTCAGGTGCAGGTGGGGCTGAGGCTCTGGGGGGGTTGGCCGACAAAAGTTCGCTAGCCCACGCCACTCCATTCGCTTTGATCATCTCCATCAACGCCTTCATCTGAGCGTCCTGCGAGGGACCTAACCCCGAGTCGTCGACCTGGGACGTCTGCGAAAAAAGGGGGGGGACCCTTGGCTCTCCATGCCTATCTACGGCTCTGTCCCTGAAAGAAAAATAACTGTGAGCACCCAATCGAATTACGAAAATTTTCAGGTGGCAACGTAGCAAAATGTCCATGTATTCACAACAATGCACCACACCACAATACAGATGAGCAACATAGCAGGCCACCGTTGGCTTCTAACTAGTGTCCCCTCCCTAAACGTCTCCTGCCGCACTTACCACGCAAGATTGTTAAATCCGGGTGCGCCGTGGACGGGTGGGGGGGTGGGGTGGGGTGCCGAGTGAGCTCCTAGCGTTCTTCTGCAGGAAGGAAAACAAAGACACTAAGCCAACATAGCAAGTACAACAATTGTTTGCCTCCAAGGGCTACTCTGCAGGAGAAAGAAAAAAGACGCTAAGCCCCAACATTGAAAGTGCAACCCCTGTTTGCCACAAAGGGCTACCCGTGTCTGTGGAGGAAACTGTTGCACGCCTGCGCATTGCCGCGAACAATGCGACAGGCACTTCAGAAAGCAACCCCCCAATACATTTAGTGCGTTACCGTCGGAACCGCGTGGCTACCTACCTCCGACACTTGCCGCTGCTGCTGGAGAGATAACCTGGAGGAACGCTTCAGGGAGGAGGCCTGCAACGCACAGAACAGCACAATTGACAAGAGCAAGCCACACTTTAGAGCACAACATTATCCCGTATTTTCAGAAAATCTACATTGGATGTAATTGCATAAATCCAAATTGAACCTTCTTGCATAATTCGTGAGTATCCTGAAAACCTGGAATGGATCCGTTCTGCATGGATCCGTTTCGCCCCCCAATGCTTGAGAGCATGCAACTGGTGCAGTTCAGAAGTGTTTTGTCTGTCAATAGCGAGAAAACACAATACACATTGGGTGTAACCTCTAGAGGTTAACAAAGATTTGTAAGTACTATGAGACACTGCGCTCTAAAGGTCACACAAGGCAAAGCATAGGACAAGGGCATCAACCTGTAGCTACTCAGCATCAGAAATAATTCCAGATTTTTCTTGGCATTATAAATGCACATGGCATACCAATAAGCATTGGTGATGCAGAAGTACAACCGAATTGCCATAGAGTGTTGCCAAGAAATGACACAGTATCCAGTGCCCCATCAGCTTATCTGTTCCATGGGTCTATAAAATTTTTCTTCCACGAAACATATCGCGCCTGGTACGCCCCATAGGACAATACAAGCTTGATCAGCCATATGCCGAAAGCAGCGTCATCACGACGTAACAATCTTAACTGCATGCACCCACTAACATTAGCGCGCCAGTTAACATGTGCGCCACCAGCACAAAGAAAGCGTGAAAGACCCTCACATAAACAGCGTCAACAAGATATGAGGCCAACATTATATGATTAAACACACGAAACATTTAGCGCGCAAACCTTGTTATACTTGTAACCTAGTTATACTGGAACACGAAACATTTAGCGCGCAAACCTAGTTACACTTGAACACGAAACATATAGCGCGCAAACATGCCTTATATGATTATACACATGAAGCATTTAGCGCGCCAACCTAGATATATTTGAACACAAAACATTAGCGCGCAAACCTTGTTATAATAAACACGAAAAACATTGTTATACTTGTCCGCCACTAACAGGAGATAACGTGCTTAAAACATTGCAGATCAGCAACACAAACCTCCTACAAGCGGAATCGCGCGCCAAAGGAGGAAAGGGGACCGCATCGAGTCTGGCCAGGGGCGGAAAAGGAGGGGGAGGGGGTCTACAGTACCCGTCCGAACCAAGGGGCCGGCACAAGACCACGCGGCCCCGGCCCGAGTCCCCGATCCACCGCTCCCCGCCTCATGGACGCCAGCGAGGCGGATGATCCATAACTTACCCTCACAAGGCACGCCCCTCCCGTCCTCCTCCTAACTCGACTAACAGATTAAAAACTCCCTCAAAAGCAATAGCGCATTTTCATTTAAACATCATAATGCCAGAAATGTGCGTCCCCCGAACAAGAGGATGTAGTGCGTTACAACAGATTCAAACTCACTCAACTGGAATCGCGCATTTTACCTGTAAAATATTATCGTGGCAAAAGTGCAACCGCCGTTAACACAGGCAGAATTGCGTTGCCACGTAGTAAACAAGGAGATTACCACTCTCACAATGCAATCGCGCGCCAAAGAAGGGAGGGGGACCGCATCGGGACTTGGAGGCGGGGAGCAGGTGGGGGAGGGGGTCTGCCGTACCCGCCAAAACCATGGGGCCCGGCGCTTGACCACGCGGCCTCCGCCCAAGTCCCCGAACCACCACTCACCGCCTCGTGTGCGCCAGAAGCGGGGGATCCAAAACTTACCCGCACAAGGCGCGGCCCTCCCAACGCGACTCAACTCGGAATAGGTAGCCAGGCGGGCCGGCGCCTCACGGACCCGACCGAGGCCCGGACCCTGACCGGAAATAAGAGGCCCCAGCCGGAGAGAACGGAAGAAACAGGGTTGCCGCCCTAAGACCCCCAACACAGGGGTGCGGAGAGAGTCGGCCAAGTACCACTGTACCAGGCCACGAACCCGCCAGAAAAACCCCCACCTCCACGGCTGCCCGACGCTAAGCGGGCCGCCTGGCCAGCACTCGGAACCTCCGCAGGGAGGGAGTAGGCGAAGAGGGGGGATAATGCCCGAAGGCAACCCGAGAGACACTCACCGGCAAAAGAATGTCCGCAAGAGTGTCCAGAAGCGTCCTCGCAACGACCGGGGCGGCAAAGAGACCACCGAGGTGGCCCGAGGTGGAGATATACCCTCCTCATACCTGCCGCCCCCCGGACGTGCGTCACTGGTCCGCCCCCTCCACCAGGCGACTCTGCCCGGAGGGGGGGTGGCTGACCCTGTCTAGGGGCGGGGCGGCCCTCCGCGACTAAGGGCCCGCCCTCCTGATGGCCACTGGGTGGCCTCGGGCAGGCGCAAGTAAGCAGGGAGCTACGAGCGGGATATGCTTGTTAAACAGTTACGGGAGATTAGGCAGCCACTTAACCCTTGGCTTTTTCCTCCCTCTGTAACAGAGAAGTAACTTAATCGAGAAACACGAGCCTGAAGAGCGGTACCGGTGCCGAAGAGCGGCCGACGCACCCCCCTTCCCCCCGCATTGCTGCACCTCTATAAGCTTCGAAGGTAGGCTCTATGAAGTGGGCGATTAATATCAATCATTGAAGCACAGCGTCGTAGGAACTCTGGTGACAGATTGTGCCTTTTTATCTGTCTGTTCACAGAAATCCTTACATTCGGTTGCCAACTCCGTACAACAGTGGTCTGCGATGCTACACACAGGTATCTATTAGCACTTACAGATGAGTCTGAGAGTTTAGCAAAAGTGTAAATAAGACTGTTAATTCTGACACCAAATCCCATTATCATCCTTTACAGTTATGGCCACCTCCAGTCCGTGTCCTGAGTAGAACCCCTAAAACTGCACAGTGGTTCGAAACGCGTTGACCCCTAGCTGGGGAAAGAAAAGAAGGGTGCCTCTAGGGTTACAAAACAACTATTACATCTCTACCCCTAGTAGTGTGACCCCTGGCAGCAATCTAGTCCCTGGCTTTGTAAGACAGGCAGGCACTGTCAATGAACTTTATTGTCCGCCTGTCTATTTGTATTCAATTTGAAGGACTGGTACCTTAGAAATGAAATAATTGGAGGCATTGTATAAATGTGTATTTGGTGTATATTGTAAAGCACAGTATTAGTTTTGTGTATATATTCATGTTTTATTGTATTTATATGTTTATTATTGTCTGATGACTGTCCCTTTGGTGACATATGAAAACTAATGTATAAAGTTTTTTCAAAAAAAGAAGAAAAAAAGACTAAAATAAAACAGTCGAATCACCTAGAACTCTTTGACTAGGTGTGATAAAAAACTCAACCTGTCTAGCTACTGTTTCTGTTCAATATAAAGCTTTGAGGAAGAAGTCCCTAAAGCTGCTTGGGGCCCGTTGTCATGCGCCTTGAAGGTCGCCTCAGAGGTCTCGTTCCTGTTCCCGGTCTTGGTCAAGAGGAAGGTCCAAGCACCTCTCCGGGGGCTCCAAGTCTTCATCCTCCCATTTGAAGTCCTCCAAGGGGTCAAGTACGAAGCACCACAAAAAAGACAAGAAGTCAAAGCGCCCTTCGACTTCACCCCAAGGAGTCTCGACGTGCGAGGCCTCTTTCTGTGGATGGTCTGCTGGGGTGTGTAGGAAAACGGGTTTCTGTTGTAGTAACCCCCCACTTTTTACCAGACACTTGATGCAGTTTAACTTGATGTGCCCTGGGCCCCTGCCAATAAGGTTCTCAGGGCCTGTGTTCTTTCCCAAGACTGTATCTTTGTACCCACAATTGGCACATTTCTGGCCACAGGTAAGGCGCTTGTAAAAGGTATCATGGTTACCTAGGTCACTGTGATCGTGGAAGTCTTCTAAGGGCTGCAACACCTATTGTGCCACCCTTCTAAGGGCTGCAACACCTATTGTGCCACCCTGCACCTCAACACCCACATACTGCCATTGTAGGCTGTGTGTTTTGGTGAAGAGAAAAGTGAAGAGACGACATGGTGTGCCATGCCTGCAACCCACTGCCTGAAGCCTAGGTAAGTCACACCTCTTTCAGGGTGCACTAGCTCACAGGTGAAGGGACAGTTGTATGAGCACTGTACCGCTACAATGTCTAAGTCCATTCTTACAGATCAGGGTGTGAGTGTTTGATTGATTCAGATGCTCCGTCCATCACCACCCCCTTTTGTACCGCTTTGGCCGCCATAAATGTGGCAGGGTATGCTCAGACGTGAGTCCCTTGCTCACTTTGCCACTGGATTCAAGCAAGCCGGGCTGAAGACGGCTGGAATACCAGAAACCGGTCCTCGGAAGCTTGTTTCCGGTCCAGAGAAGGCATGGCTTGGCAGTTCGGGCTGGACTGTTCCCATGAGGCACAGGGTCAGACTGATTTGCATATAGCCATGTCTGAACTGGGGTGGCAGAAAGCGCTAAAGAACGGTGATGGATCAAACCCAGATCTTTTGACTGGGTGTGAGTGTTTGATTGATTCAGATGCTCCGTCCATCACCACCCCCTTTTTTACCGCTTTGGCTGCCATAAGTGTGGCAGGGTATGCTCAGACGTGAGTCCCTTGCTCACTTTGCCACTGGATTCAAGCAAGCTGGGCTGAGGACGGCTGGAATGCCAGAAACCGGTCCTCGGAAGCTTGTTTCCGGTCCAGGGGAGGCATGGCTTGGCAGTTCGGGCTGGACTGTTCCCATGAGGCACAGGGTCAGACTGATTTGCATATAGCCATGTCTGAACTGGGGTGGCAGAGTGGGCTAAAGAACGGTGATGGATCAAACCCAGATCTTTTGACTGGGTGTGAGTGTTTGATTGATTCAGATGCTCCGTCCATCACCACCCCCTTTTTGTACCGCTTTGGCCGCCATAAGTGTGGCAGGGTATGCTCAGACATGATTCCCTTGCTCACTTTGCCACTAGATTCAAGCAAGCCGGGCTGAAGATGGCTAGAATGCCAGAAACCAGTCCTCGGAAGCTTGTTTCCGGTCCAGGGAAGGCATGGCTTGGCAGTTCGGGCTGGACTGTTCCCATGAGGCACAGGGTCAGACTGATTTGCATATAGCCATGTCTGAACTGGGGTGGCAGAGTGGGCTAAAGAACGGTGATGGATCAAACCCAGATCTTTTGACTGGGTGTGAGTGTTTGATTGATTCAGATGCTCCGTCCATAACCACCCCCTTTTTGTACCGCTTTGGCCGCCATAAGTGTGGCAGGGTATGCTCAGACATGATTCCCTTGCTCACTTTGCCACTAGATTCAAGCAAGCCGGGCTGAAGATGGCTAGAATGCCAGAAACCAGTCCTCGGAAGCTTGTTTCCGGTCCAGGGAAGGCATGGCTTGGCAGTTCGGGCTGGACTGTTCCCATGAGGCACAGGGTCAGACTGATTTGCATATAGCCATGTCTGAACTGGGGTGGCAGAGTGGGCTAAAGAACGGTGATGGATCAAACCCAGATCTTTTGACTGGGTGTGAGTGTTTGATTGATTCAGATGCTCCGTCCATAACCACCCCCTTTTGTACCGCTAAGTCCATTCTTAGACATTGTAAGTGCAGTAGAGCCATAAAGAGATTATGGTCTGGGAGATGGTTATTATGAACTCCACAACTCCATAATGACTTTACTGAAACCTTGGAAGCCTGGTAGCAAACTTCTCAGCACATTAAACCCCACACTGATGCCAGTGTGGTATTTATACAAAATGAACTCAGAAGGCATCTTAGAGATGCCCCCTGAAAAACAACCAGCCCTGGTGTGGTTTCTCTATGGTTGCCCACCATTTACCACCACCAGACAGATTTTTTGAGCCCTGGATAGAGTAAATGTATGTGTAAATGTATGTGTCTTGTAAAGCGCACTGCTGCCCTGAGGCGTCGTGGCGCTTTAGACCGCTGGGGAACCCGTCCTGGCTATCCCTGTGAGATGGTCCCTACTGGGTATCTCCAAGGTGAAACCAGGCATCCCCGGCGAATGTGGGGGGCCGTTGTACAGATGAGGCAAGCTAATGCCCAGAGTTGCCGAGTGTGATCCCTGGTTAGAGTAGGCACCGAGGCGAGAATTATCGAGTCTGCTGTCACTGGTCCACGACCCTGCGGCGTCGGGAATTGAACCCTGGTCCCGGGCCGTTCTCTGCTTCCGGGTCTGCCGCCTCTAACCAGTGAGCCACACCACTCCACTCTGCCGCCTCTAACCAGTGAGCCACACCACTCCACAGTGCCTCCAGTCCGGGTCCAGAAACAAAGCCCATCCTGGGAAAAGGTGTCATGCCTCCTCCCCAAGGATGGGATGGGTCCACGAAGGGGAAGCTACAAAGGCCTGCTGCCTTTGTAAGCTGGCACTGCCTTTTGCTGCCCCAGCAACTGGCTCCCACTGGTTCTGATTTCCAGGCATCGAGTTTCTTCATCCTCAGCATGCTCAGAGTCTGTCTTTGGAGATTTCTTCTGAACATAGCTGCTGTGTCTTTGTTGAAGGCAGTCAGTCCTCCCAGGGGTTCTGGAGGTCGCTGGCTGCAGGACAAGTTGACTTTTGGCGCAGGATCTCTGGAAACCGCAGACGGGTTTGTATGGCTGGGGGAAAGTCAGTTATTCTCTATAGTCTACTCTACTGTGCAAGTTCTTGCATCCTCCTTCTTTGTAGATTATAGGAATCTAGGGAGGCAAGCTTCAGGGTCTCCCCTAAATATTTCATTTAGGGGTGTGCAGGTTGGGGCCAATAGGTCCCTTCCTTTGGGTGTGTATACCCCCTATTATGTCACCCTCTATTGGGAGGGGGCATGCGCCTCTCTCTAATTGGCTGGGTCCCCTCCTCTTCAAGATGGAGGGGAGTGAGATGTGTGTTTCACCTCACCTCTCACATCTGAGGGGTGGGGTTGGCAAAAGTGGGCACACCTCTCCTCCTAACTTGGTTTTCCCACCGTTTCTCCTGCCCAATGTCGGGGTGGAACCACCAATGCACCCGTCATCTACGGCCTGATTCAAAGTAGCCCACCGGTCCCAGTGAGGTCCCCCAGCGCTCCAGAGTTCGAGTCCACCATGGGTTCACCCCTCCAGTACTCTCCGATGTCACCTTCAGCCCCTGCACGGAGACCCTCCAAATGCCAGTGTCCCGGTAAGGTGATATTCGTCCTCAAAAGACACCACTGCATCCAGCCACCCTGTGCCCTGGAGGATAGGACCTGAGGTGAACCTACATCCCCAAGCCCTCCAACTTACCTGGAGGGCTTCCACGACTGAGCCTGCATTCCAAAACCCGCAACCTCCATAGGACTGCATTGGGCTCCTGACACATCCTAAACACCCTGCACCTGCCCCTGCTCCTGCGCTGCCTGTGTTGTGGACCTGGTGCCAACCTGGGACCCCCTTTCCCCTGACCTTAACCCAAGACTGAGTGGCCTGCCTGTGAGCAGCCCCCCAACCGAAGTGCTCCCTAACCATATTGGCTAATATTGGGCCTCTGCACCCTGCTGCCCTAGTGCTGCTGTTGGTGCAGTTCGAGTGCCTAACTGGACCTCGGGGAACCTTGGTCCTAACCCCTAAAAACTATTCTTGCAAGTCATTTACTTACTTGCAAATGAATAACCTTTTTTCCCCCAAAGGAACCAATTTTAAGAGTTTTTGTTCCCAAAAGTGTCTGTGTTGAACTGTGTTTTGTATGAAAGCAAAGAACCTGTGCTTCAAACCCATATGTCTTACTTACCTGTGTATTGTAGGATCCACTGTGTGATATCTAGGAATATCACCCGAGCAGTCAATGTAATCCAAAGGTAATCTAAAAACACTCTAATGTAATTTCTATGTATTTTGAATTGTTTCAAAAGCAATTACAAACCTGTAACGATTGCAATTTCAAACACAAATACATTTCCTTGTAAAGTTTTGCATTTAAAAGTATATTTCACTTACCTGTGCCAAGTCCTGCTTGGTTCTAGAAATAAAACATAAGTATACATTTTTTATGCTTACCTAATTGGTCTGAATTCTGTCTCTGAGTGTGTGCCATCAACCACACTACCACAAAGCGAGCTGTTAGTGATTATCCAATTTAACCTCTGTTATACCTCTGGTGATCCACTGGACTTTGTGCACACTATACCTTACTTTGGTATAGTATATACAGAGCCAGCTTCCTACTGGGTGGGCTCTGCATTTCCCTCCCTTTCCAGGACAGGGAGGGAAATGCTGTCCAATTGAATTTTTTTTATGACACCATATATGCCATTTTTGGGTGGCCTTATCCTGCCGGCACGTCTGCGGGCCCGGCGGGCTCATCAGAAGGAGTTCCATTCGGTTTCTTGCCGATGGCTCCGGCGCCCATGGCTCATCATGGATCCATTCACAGATCTGGACCAACGCTGGTCGCACCTCCACGACCATCCCAGACGCCACGTCCGAAACTGAGATTCCCGATGTCACTGTTGGCTGCTGGCCACGTCAGCTCCATTCTCATCCCCGATGACACAGAGCCTGCTGGGCATTCACTGGAGCTAAGGACGGTGCCGACAAAGCACTCTGACTCATACCGCATCCGCAGCCCTATTTTGAGGGGCTAGGATTGGAGGAAGATTGGGAGCAGATGCAAAACCTCTTAGAAGTCCCGCCTTACACTGACGAAATGGACTGATATGAAGAACTGGGTGATGCCAGTGGCTTGGACACCTCTCCGGAGGCTAACATGCTTTCTCCTCCTAACCTGGCTATGGAGGAGGGCACTTCCTTTGCCATGGTGGTACGTAGGGCTGCGGAGATCTTGGACCTGCAGCCTTGCGTCTCCACTTCAGAACCCTTGCTGCCATTTAAGGAGGTCATAACTGATGTTCTTCTGGTCACTTGGTCCAAGCCTAGCACAGGGGCCCCTGTGAATAGAACAATCACCCGCCACCACTGTCCTGCACTGGGCGACCCAGCTTTTCTCACATCTCATCCAACCCCAGAGAGCTTGGTGGTTCAAGCCTCTTCCTCACATGGCAAGTTCCCTTCCGCTGCCCCGGAAACGGAGTCCAAAAGGCTGGATAGCTTCAGAAAGAAAATGTTCTCTTCCACCAGCCTAGTATTGCGGTCAGTAAACACTGCATGCCTTTTAGGCCATTACTCCCATTTGTTATGGGAGACGGTTGCTTACATGCTGCCACAAGTCCCGAGGGAGGCCCAGGCTGTCCTCTCCCAAGCTGTTGCAGAGAGGAGAGATGTGTGTGGCAAAGTTTACAATCCATTGTAGCCTTGATACGACAGACTCGCTGGGCAGAGCAATTTCCTCAACAGTGACCGTTAGGCACCATGCCTGGCTGAGAATGTCTGGCTTCTCTTGGGCTGTCCATGCCAACCTATGGAGATGCCCTTTGACAACTCTCGTCTCTTTAGAGATAGGCCAAACACAGCGCTGAGTGCTTCAAGTAGTCGCGGGCTATGGCCAAGTCCTTGGGCCTTTCTGTGTCATCCAGTCCTGCGTCTGCCTTTCGCTCCTTTCATGGATATGGAAGGAACTTCCAGCCACACCAGCCCTATCCTAGCCAGGTGATTACTTGGGCATCCCTTCACTTCACAGAAATGTTACTAGGTGGAATGCATATATGGTGTATGTATATGTTTAAACACATAATTATAGGCATCTATTTAGATATGCTGGTTTGCCTGTACACATACACATTATTTTTTAGTTATTAAAAAGTACATTTTGAAAAAAGTATTCTATAAATGTATATTTATGCTTTACACATAGCATATGTTTGCTATATACTATGACATACTTATAAAAGTAGGTGAGTGTGCATTTATAGGGGGTTATGCTACTTTATATAATTGTGAGAGGGCAGGCTGGATAAACAAACACTGAGGCTGTATATATTTCTTAATGATTGTGGTTTTATTATTTTGATCAGGTGTTCAACAAAAAGGCGTCCTCTGGTTTTCACGGTGGTCGTCTTTCTTCTTCTTTCCTTTTCCTCCTTATGGCCGTCTTCTCTCTATGGCACCTCCCAGAGGCTCGGAAAAGAGGATAAGAAGGAGCTGTAAGTATTGTGACCTTTCTTGCTTACAGAGAAGACATCTACCCTTCACCACACCCGGTCTGTGTATCGGGGCCGAGGGGAACACAAAACAACCAAAACCTTCCTTCTCAATGGAGTGTCCCATAGGTTTTTTTCACCAGACGGAGATCACAAAATTAAAGGTTTGTACATTATCAGGTATTTCCGGAACACCGAAGTTGTATATCAAAAGTGCTGTTTTTTCTTTCCAGTGGTAAGGTGCGTCTGGGACGTGGCTGTGTGAGGGACAGGGAATCAAGTGAATGGGTTTTACATTTGTGCTCCCCTCTCCCAACGTGCTCTCACTCCCCCCCCCCCCTTTTCTCCAAGTTTCTACCCACCCGTCCCGTCTGGACTTACCCGTTCCCTTACAACTCTCCAGAGTTGCAGACGCACTTCTGCATACTCCGGAGGACTCTACCACTCCTCACTCCACTTCTCTGATTCGTCTCCCACTTCGCCATCCTCTCGGGCTTCTTCTTTGGGGTTGGGATGGATTCTATTACATGACCGGAGGCTTCGGATTATGCTTCTCTTTCTTTTATTTGCTACTCACAGCAGCCAATGAAAACGTATTGTATGCTAATAAAACTACATTTCCCATGATGCTTGTCCATACATCACATCCTGTATAGCCCAATAAGAGCCACTGTATCCTGTATCTCCTCCTCTTTCTTTGCTGCTCACGCAGACAGTTAAGTGCTCAGAACAATATGTTATGATTTATGTCTTATTTGACTGTTGAATTAGCTTTGACGATGTTGCGATTATGTTTGCGCTTATATCGCGCTATGTTGAATAATTGTGTTTAAGTATGTGCGTTGGTTGTACTGGGGGCCATTATGTCTTCCTTTTTAAATTGCCATATATTTCTCGATTTAGCACTCGCTGGCGCTATTGTTTTCCGCTTACTGGCGGCTTGAGAGGCTCCCGCTGGGAGCGGTGTGATCTGTGGGGCGCTCCCGCTAAAGCATTTTACATAATCAATTGGGCGGCCCCACCGGGCATGTTTTTTCCTTCCCCGATGGCCTGCAGGCATCTTTAGAGATTCCCGCTGGGAGCAGCGTAATGGGTGATGTGCTCCCGTCTGGAGCAGAGCTTTAGTATTTGCACCGACGGCCCGTTCGGGCTTCTCTTCACTCCCTGCTGGCCGCTGAGTGCCGCGCTGCTTTTCATGGCTCAATTAGATCTTAAGCAGGCGCGCGACACCATTTATTATATTATTTGACTGCGAGTACAGCGGTGAATCTTTAACACGGGTGGCCTGATCAGGCTTAATTGTGCTCCCGCTGACCTCAAAATGCCGCACTGCCCTCGATAGCCTCCCCCCCCTTGACAGGGTCCACAGGCCTCCTCAGGTTTATCCGCTTATTGGTTTGCATGGAGTCAATGTGGCCTAGGTGCAAGGCTTTTGCCTCCTATCCCAGAGGCTCAGAGTTCGACCCCAGGTTCTCCTGGTTGTGTTTTTTGCGCATTACGAATTTATATTTAAATGTTAGATTTAAATTCGAATTCTTATTACAATTTAGGCTTGATATTTTGTCTGAATGTTTTCAGTATTTATACTGCACTGGCTTGTGTGCACGTGGTAGCGCTATTGATTTAACCCGCCAGAGTCCACAATAAGATCACTCCCACGGGAGTGGAGATGTCGCGCTGATGATGCCTGCGACATACCTGATTGGGCCTGCGCTTGATCTTCATGAGAAGGCCTTGGCACGGCCGCACACAGAATCAAAACGCTCCCTCAAGAGCTGCGAAACTGCGCTGTCGTTGCAGCGTTAAAAAATGAGTCAAAGTGGGACTGTGTTTGTGTCTAGATATTTTGCTCAAAGTTTAGATGTTTCAATGATTATGGTTTCTGAATTAACATTATTCCTGTCACTTCCATAGGGTTGTTCTGATCACTGCGCGGTCTCGCGCTTTCTCCGCCAAAGGCTTTCCCTAGTAGCTGAGTGCGGTTATGGAGTCATAACGCTCAGGTGTGCGTAACCCAATCGGGCTTCATTTGGGCGATTTTGGTCTACGCATGTCGCACGCATCCTCTGTTTGCTTGGAGGTTCACAGTGTCTTGTGCTTTACATGAGCAGATTTCCTGGTACGCCTTCCAGGCTGTAACAATAGGCTGGCCCTTGGAGTGCGCACACGCTCCTGATATTTCATTATGACTCGGACGCCCGTGGGGCTGGTATAATTTGACTACAGCTTTGCTGAGGAGCCGATACATTATTCATTTTCAATTTTAGTGTGCACAGGGTTGGCTCCCCCTGTACTCCTCCATTACGCTGTGCTTTGCACTACAATATGGAATACGGATATCTCTTGAGGACGATTGGTTGGGATATATATGGAGGATGCCACCTAGTCGAGAGGAGCGCATAAGTCTCCTAAAATAACTCTTTTGACACTCGGGTTCTCCACGTCCTGGAGTAGGTCAACCGGGCCCCAGATATGACAATCGCTAACTCAGGGTACCAAGGCTTTATTGACGCCCATCATCCTTAAGCCACAAATCCTTGGGCGTGATTATTTTTTTTCCTACCTCACCAACACGACGGATATTAGGGCATCCGCGCACGTTCGACACAGTTTAGACAAGGGCACATTAGTTTACAGTTAGAGGCGTTGCGGCCTGCTTTTCTGGTTACGGTTGAAGAATTGCCCAACGTCGACGCCAGTCTCCTTCTTTTCTAGTTGTCACAGAAAGGGTTTCCCCGGACCTGACAGGATGCAAAGACAAAATCCTAGTCATAGTCGGCCACAAACGGTGATAGGCGTCGGTATGACTCCATCTGCGCCAGCTCTTCTGAGTCGCAACTCCTTTCATAAGGATGGACAACTTGACATCCTGACTACGCTGGCCCTTTGCGACAGATCCCCTCTGGGACAGCTTCGTTATTGGTTGCATCTATAATATGTAGACATATTTTGCTTGTGGTCACATCCTCTGGATTTAGGTGGGTCTGTCACGATGTCGGTCCTTGGCGGTCTGTTTAGGGATTCCTACTAGTTTTATCAATTCCTTTCCTATCATATTACACAATTTCTAACATATAGCGTTCAGGAGGGCGTCTAGTCTTCCCTTCCCTTCCTTCGCGGCCGTCCCGATGACGGGCCTGATGGTTGATGATTTATTTTTCTTCCAGGCACCTTTAGCTCTCTAGTGCTCACCAAGTTACTAAATAGGTGTTTACTTCCCCAAGGGAACATGGCATCTTACCAATCGTGTTTAGTGGGATATATATATATATAGGTTTATCTTAACACAGACATAGGCCTTGGCCCCCCCATTTTTCCGACGTCAGATTCCCTCTTCGGCTACATTATGTACTGGACTATTCCGGTTATAACCTCGATACACGTGTGTCTCTTGGATTAGATTTCCAGGGTTATCTCATTCCTACGCAACTCAGTTATATATTGCACGCTCCAAATTAAAGAGCTACTAAGAGCCTTTTCTGATGTTATCCATGCAGCGAGTTCCATTCGGGCGATTGCCAAAGTAGTGGTGCATTTAGCATTGTCCATCAAACTGTTTTTCCGACCTTTCAGTCATTCGGGTCCTTTACCGCACAGGCCTCTTGACACATACTGCTCATCATGCGCAATATCTCGGCTGCGAGAGCTATCAACAAGTATAAGAGTACAAGGTCACCTTCCTAGTGAACTTGGTCCAGGACCTATGGCATTCTGCCGGAATTCTCAGATTTAAGTCATTGCAGAATACATCCCATAACAAACAGGACAGTGACGTCTGGTACTTCGGGTATCTCCAGATGGCAATGGGTGGCAACTTCACCCGAAAGACAGTCAGTAGTTGTAAGCCTTTTCAGGTTCTTGTTCACAGACCTTTTTAGTGGCAGGACTGATTCGTCAGTTACAGACGTTCCAGTTGGAGGTCAGATCCATTGGGAAAAGGATGTAGGCCTTGTCTCACGACAGTCGGCGGGACTGAATTATGTTCCCCTCCGTTCCATAATATTTTCAGAGAATGGGGACGCAAATTTCGCGCCGATTAAGCGGAAGCGATCTTTGCAATTCTCACATGGAGGTCTCCATTTTGTATTTCCAGTACTCCTTGAGATGGCGGCGTTCTGATCGGAGTCCTCTGTTACCTTTACATTATTCCAGCTTTTCTCATGCACAAGCGCTCATGTAAATTGGGGCAGCTGTCCTTTATAATACACCAGGGAGCTAGAGCTTGCAGGTTAGTCGTGTGCCTTTAGATAGCACAGGGTCAGGGTTCGAAACATGGCAATGCGGTAAGTACAGTTTTCCACAGGTGGTATATTTCAAACATTGTGTTCGAGGCATAGGAGCTGAAGATTGTACACTTAGCATTAGCTCGCCACCTGGTGTTGGGCTCGGATGATTGCAAGTTGTTGTCGTCTTGGAAGAAGTCTTTGTAGTCACGAGATAGGTGACTCCTCCCGTGGACAATAGTGCGCATGGGCATCGGCTCCATCCTTAGATTGTTTTTTTCCTCCACTGGGTTCGGATGAAAGTTTTCGGCTCCGGCTAGAAATATACTTTCCAAGCACTTCAAAGCACAACAAACTTCCCAAAGCTCTCCAAACTAATTTCGATACCACATCGTCTCGACTCCGTCAGCTCGATTCCGGTCGTCGACGCGGGCCGTTGGGCGTATCCACGCCGTAAGGCGTACACCTCATGGAAAGGATGCCATTCAAGAAATGCCACGGGTGTGGAGCAAAGTTTCCACGCAGTGACCATCACGAGCTCTGCAATCTCTGCTTATCGCCAGAACACGACGAATCCAGCTGTACAGCCTGCGCGTCCTTTCGATCCAAGGAAACCATAAAGGGAACGGAGGGCTCGTCGACACGACATGCAGAGATCAGCTCCGGAACCGGTGGACATCTTCGACGAGAAGGTTCCGCTCATACCTGAAGAAGATTCCGATGATCTCTAAATCGTATCAGAGGCACACGACTCAGATGACTCCATACTATCGGGTCAGCGCGTGAGTACTACTGCCCCTGCACCACGCACAGCACCCAGACCGAAGGCAAAGGTCAACACTCCGCCTCTGGGGCCCAGGCACAACCGAAAAACCACTTCGACAGCCCCGCCATCGAGCCCGGCTCCGAAGAAAATAACTAAGCCTTCCGGTAGCTCAGTATCGAGCAAGCCGCACGTGCCGATCCCACCAGCTCCTTCGGCACCGAAATCGAAAAAAGTCTCGGCTCTGAAACCGTCGACTTCTAAAGACAAGGGTACAAAGCCAGGGTCCGACGTCTCGAAGCCGACGATACCAGCTTCCACTCCGAAGATACCGTCTTCGGTGCCGAAAACCGACAAGGCCTGATTACGACGGGTCAAAGCCCTCGTAACAGCCTATGACACCGAAAACAACACCTTCGGTGCCGAAAACAACGCCAAAGGACACTGTAACAACTCCTAAGGCTAACCACAAACCGCAACCTCGTCCGGTACCAAAAAAATCGGCGCTGACAAAGGTTCCAATAGGAGAAGAACTTTTTCAGCCAGATCCTCTGGAAAAAAAGATCTACATTGACCCAAAAACAGGTCATGTGTCCCCTACACCACACAAGAAAAGGAAGGCAGATGAAACACCCACACCTGTGGTTCCTGCCAAGAAGAAGGACTCTACCACATCCCCTATGCAACCTTCTTCACCTATACTTCCTTCTCCTTCATCTCCTGTTCCTCCTAAAAATTCACCACAGATGTCTGCTTCACATTCTCCCCCTTTATCCTCACACTCACCTCAAAATGATGATGAGTATAGTTTAGGAAGAGGGATAGACACAGATGAGCCTTTCCCATTCCCTATAGATGATACAGACTGGGAGTACCCAAACCCACAGGATACACCAGATATTCCTGACCCACAGTCATACCCATCAAAACCTTCTCCACCAGAGGATAACATTGGTTTTGGGCACCTATTGAATAGAGCTGCCATTTACCATGGGGTCACTATGCATTCTGATGAGGCAGAGGAAGATTTTCAATTAGACACATTTGATCAATCACAAAGATCTGTTAAATTTCTTCCTATGATCAAAGGGGATATTAAACATGCTCCAGAAATTTTTAAAGATGCTGTACGTACTAGGATTTTGTACTCTAGAATTGAGAAAAATATAGGCCTGCACCTGCAGATCCAACCTACATTAAAGGACAACTACCATTAGATTCACTAGTTGTGTCAAATGCTAGGAAGAGAGCAAACTCAAAAACCTCCGGCGAGGCACCCCCACTGGACAAAGAATCCAAGGTCATAGATGCCTCAGGCAAAAGAATAGCTGCGCAAGCTACCAACATATGGCGTATAGCTAATACACAAGCCCTCCTTTCCCGATATGATAGGGCTCATTATGATCAGTTAGAGAAACTGCTAGAACATCTACCTGACCAATATAAAACACAGGCAAATGATCTTATACAAGAAGGCAAGCTTATTTCTAATGCCTCAATCAAGTGCGCACTAGATGTAGCAGATACTGCATCTAGAGCTGTAAATACAAGTGTCTTACTTCGAAAACATGCGTGGCTACGCATTTCAGGGTTTAAACAGGAAGTACAAACCACCATTTTAAATCAACCATTCAATCAAAGCCAATTATTTGGACCAGAAGTAGACACAGCACTTGAAAAAATGAAGAAGGATACAGACACTGCCAAATCTATGGGAGCTTTACAGTCCACACAAACTAGAGGTTCCTTTTGTCGCTCCTTCTATAGAGGGGGCTCCAAACAAACTGGTGCAGACAATACAACGTCCTTCAAATCCAACACACAAACATCCTCTAACAAGGAATATTTTAGAGGAGGATATAGAGGGAATAACAACAAGAGGTCGGGGTAACAACAGTAATCGAACCTCTTCCGCCACAAAACAGTGACTTCACTCTGTTCCCCCTCAACAGCATTCCACTCCTGTGGGGGGCAGATTAACGCAATTCCTGCCTGTATGGAACTCCATCACAACAGACAAGTGGGTAAGACAGATTATCAAGTATGGCTACTGCCTAGAACTTACAGCAACCCCTCCACACATACCGCCCAGGCAACGTTCAATGTCTACAGAACACCTTACTCTGCTCAAACAAGAAGTGCTGTCACTTCTACAACTTCTACAGAAGGACGCAATACAAATAGTTCCTTTACAAGAACAAGGAACAGAGGTTTACTCGCTGTATTTTCTAATTCCTAAGAAGGACAGGACACTAAGACCAATTTTCGACCTCTGAACCATGGAGACATCCAACATCCAGACCCAAATCAACTGAATTTGGCGATTTGGCTCCTGAAGTCTTAGAGTTTGGTTATCTTAACCTACCACCAGACTGTATGAACATTATTAAAGAGGCTAGGAGACCTACTACGAGATCTTGCTATGCTGGTAAATGGAAAAGATTTGCCATTTACTGCAACAATAACCAAATTGATCCCCTGGATGCTTCCATCCAGAATATAATTTATTACCTTTTACATTTACAAAGGTGTAACTTGGCATATTCATCCATACGCCTACACCTTGCAGCAATTGCAGCATATTTACAAAATAGACAACATCTGTCTCTTTTCAGAGTGCCTGCAATTAAAGCATTTATGGAAGCATTAAAAAGAATTATCCCTCCCAGGTTGCCACCTTCTCCAGTATGGAACCTAAACGTTGTTCTTACAAGACTCATGGGACCTCCTTTTGAGCCTTTACGTAAGTGTGAACTGCAATTCCTCACGTGGAAAACAGCTTTCCTCATTGCCATTACCTCTCTTAGAAGAGTAAATGAAATGCAAGCATTTACAATATAAGAACCATTTTTACAACTGCATCGTAACAAAGTGGTTTTAAGAACTAATTCAAAATTCCTTCCAAAAGTCATAACTCCTTTTCATTTAAACCAATATGTAGAGTTTCCGGTGTTTTTTCAAAACCCAGACTCTGTGGCAGAAGAGCTCTTCTCTACTATATAGATATGTCTTTTAGGAAAACAAAACAATTGTTTGTGTCAGTCAAAAAAGCTTTATTCGACGATTGTTCTAAAAGCCATACATTATAACATTTCATGCAGTAAGAATGAATAAAATACACACAAAGATAATACAAAAGGTAAAATTCATCAGAATGGGAAAATATCATCAGGTATAAGGAGTTCAAGGATAATAGAAATAATCATAACATTAATTATTCTTTAGAAGTTTTACTTCTAATGATTGCCATAGAAACAGAACATTAGACAATTCTTCCTGTGAAAATAGTGATAAAATTTTCTTAAAAATACTACAAAAGCTAAAATCCATCCATATAGTAATGTTTCATCAAGACTAGGGACGTCATGAATCATTAAATTGATCCTAGGGTTACTTGTCCCTTGATATATTTACTTCTGATAACCCATGCCCAACCCAGAAATTTAGCAACTGCTATGTAAATTAAGGGGCTTGGATTCGTACAAATGATTCTAAGGGCCAATAGTCCACTCCTAGTGCCCAACAACTTGGCCATTGGGCGCAACCAAGCTCTACGCGGTGAAGAGTATGCTTGACATTCAAAGAGTAAGTGGCTAATTGTTTTCCTAGAAATCGGGCAAAATGGGCATGAGGGATTACCACCATTAGACCACCTGGATGTAAATGCTTTGACAGGAATGCTGCCAATTCTCAATTGAAAATAGAGCTTTCTATCCAGCGGTTTGGTTATATCGTCCCAGAATGGCTCAAATGATGTTTCATCCTTGAACTCCATGAATGCCCCGGTTAATGAAAGTGGGGGGGGGGGGTAGACATAAACAGTTTGGAGAATATCATTTCAAAATGCATGCCCTTTAAAGCCTTTTTTGATGGAAAAGTAGCATTCACCAGGTCCTCCCAGGTCTCCACCAGACCCAGCTCTCTGAGAACCGCTCTAATTCCAGAGAGCCACATTATCTGGTGAAAGGCATCACTTTTAATGATATCAAGGAGGCCTCTTGCAAATATTTCCAGTTCCGGTGTTACCCATATTCGCCTCCAGTATAATACCGGGCGAAGGTTTGCAATGATTTTTATCGGTATCAAACCTAGGTCATGGAAGACAGGCCCCATGGGAGTGCTCTGTGGGAAGGTAGTAAGTTTACGCAAAAAGTTGTTTTCAGAACATGTTATTTTGCCTAGGTTTCCTTGTCCCCAAATTTCTACACCTTAAAGGGCGGCACCCATAGCCTTTGCTTTGTAGACCATAATTGCAGGGGCCAGTGGTTTTGTCGGAGACCTAGCATGTTCTCGATTCAATACCCCGGCAAGTTGCCTGTGTTTTAATACAGCCAGGTCTATCTGATCATTCCATCGCAGATCATGCTGAATGGTCACACCCAGGTATAAAAATGATTTTACTTGCTCCAGGGGTTGGTTGTTCATTATTATTTTCCCTTTAAATGTCTTGTGCTGATTAAAAGACATAAATTTCGATTTTAAAACATTAATTTCGAGCCCCTTATCAGTACAGAAGGCTTCAAAGATTCCGAGTGCTTTTTGTAAGCCACTCGGAGTCTTTGAAATAATAAGACAATCGTCGGCGAACATTAAAATAGGTATTTTGGCGCCTGCTAAAATCGGAGCATCAACACTTGCCTCAATCAAGGCCTTTGCCACGTTATTAATGTAGAGAGAGAAGAGCGTTGTGGCTAACACGCAGCCTTGGCGCACACCTCTCTCTACTGGGAACTGGTTGGTGACACTGCCAGGGGGTCCCCATCTTATTTGGGCATGATTGTGCTCGTGTAATTTCACAATCATGGATAATAGGGTGGAGGGCATGCCCATATCTTTCAATACAAGCCAGAGATTTGTGCGCGGGACAAGATCAAAGGCGGCCCTCAGGTCAATGAAGGCAGCGTATAGGCTACCCCCTCCCAATTGGACAACCTTCCAGTGGAGCATGGCAAAATGTAGAACTTGGTCCACTGTACTTATACATGCCCTGAACCCTGCTTGGAGATGAGACAGGATTCGCATCTCGCGCTCCCAATCGAGAACTTTATTTAACACCAGTCTGCCATACATTTTTGGGATGGTATTGATTAGGCTGATGGGGCGGTAATTGCCTGGGAGGGACTTGTCGCCTTTTTTGAAGACATGGATTATTTCTGCCCCCTTCCACGATTTTGGTATGGGTGATCCTTTGGCTATAGCGTTTGCCAATAATAGGATATACTTTCCCCATAATTCTCGGTCGTGCAGGAAGATGTCAGCTGGAACGCCGTCTATTCCTGGCGCTCTACCAGGTGTGACGGAGTCCAGCGCACATTCAATGTCCCTAGTAGTGAACGCATCGTCCACCCAGGGGGTATATTCTATTCTCTCTCTTCGCTCTGTAGGTAGGTCCTGCCCTCTGACATATTGGGGCATGAAATAGGGCACCCAATCTCCTTGAGCTACCAAATTTTGGGGCTTTTCCGGTGAACCTCCTGACCCCCATTTTACTAAATCCCAAAATAGCTTAGGATTCTTGGTTGTGCTTGCCTCCTTAAGCTCCCTCCATCTTTTTTCATCCCAGGCGCGCTTATATTTTTGGATTGCGGCTTTGTATGTGCCCCTGGCTCGACGGACACCATCACTAGAACCGGTTTTTATTGCCTGTCCTAGATCTAACCTGGCCTTTCTACAGTCGTTATTGTACCACCTGGGGGAATAGTTAGTTGGGGTTTTATTCGGGATATGGGATTTGACAAATAAACCCTTTATTTGGGTGAAGAGAGTTTCGTGCACCTTAACCGCACTATCACTCCCTTCCATAGAGGCGTCATGAGCAGCACAGGCGCTCAGTTCCTCGGTGGCTCGCTGTAAGTTTTTACAAATAAAATCAAGGTTTGACTGACTTTGCGCTACTTTTGCCCACTTCAAATGGCGCATATCATTTGTGAGGAGGGCAGTTTGGGGAGCTAAGATACTCGAATCCTCTGATGCGACTGACACTTTCCAATATGAGAAAGTCATACAAAGAGGGTTGTGATCGCTTTCGAGGCGGTCAACGACTGACATGTCAACTACATATTTCCACAGCTCTAGGTGGACTAAAATGTAGTCGATTCTGCTTTCTCTTTTGCCACACTTAAACGTGACAGTGCCCATCTTATCTTTGGGGGTTCTGCCATTGGCGGCCCTCAGCCCTTTGTTTAAGCAGATGGAATTGATCTGGATAACCAGATCAGTCCACCTCATGACTGGGATCAAATCAAGTTTAGGGACCCCCCATTGGCTGTCCTGTTCCTCAGAAAGGTAAGTGTCGTCATTTGATAGTGGTTCAAAATTTACATTAAAATCTCCTGCAACTATTATCCGTGAGTGAGCTGAGTATTTATCCATAAAGTCATCAAGTGCAACAAAAATACCAGACTTCTGCCCCCCTGTACTTCTAGCATAAACATTATAAATGTCCAATGTTTCTGACTGATTATAGGAAAGTGAAAGGATCTGGATGTCCTTATGACTCTTCGGGAACTCCTTTATAGTGAATCCGGAGTCCTGCTTAATCCAAATTGTAAGGCCACCAGAGGGTCTTCCATCTTCCATGTTCACTCTTTTCTGCGGGGATGCTAAAGTTTAAGAACCCCTGAAAATACAGGGGGGCAAGGAGCCAAGTTTCCTGGAATATGCAAATGGTAAACTGACTAACAAACAAAGCCCATTCTGGGCTTTGCATCCTAGCACTCAACCCCGCAACATTCCAGGATATTACAGAGCCAAAGGCATCAAAACCCGCTAGAGTACCTACTTCGTGGGTCAGATCCAGCGGACTAGTGTCCCCTATAGCCATTACGCGGTCCGATGTTACAGGTGGAATACCCATAGAGGGGCCTAGGGGCATGGGTGGAGGGACTGGTACTATGTGATTACAGGGATCAAATTCTGGCACATCTGGTAAAAGTCAATAGTTATTGTCCAAACCAGACCTATCCGTATCTGTCCTTGGTAGTTGGGATCCCCTGGGATTTAACCAGTTTTGAGGCAATGAGGATCTCATTTGGATAAGTGAGTGATCTGGGGAACAGGATCTAAACTCCAGCAATGTAAAATTGTAGGCTAGATGTACATGTTTTAGCGTAAGTGCAATGCAGTCAGTTTTAGATCCTGGGTGTGAGAGTCTGTCAGCCCTGGCAATGTCTTCCCTAACCACGGAACGACATCCTCTTGTGTACCTGATCCAATGTATGGCTTTGTTTGTTAGGGAATCCTTGGTTTCAATATCCTTCCCTGAGCATAGTTTAGGGACATTTACCATATATACTTTGGATCGGTCAGGAAGAGTGTGGTGGGATAATACGGGGCCCATACCTGTGGTTTTGTTGGAGGAGGGCTTATAGGTGTTAGGGGCATTAGTTGGTCTAGGATCAGATTTTATTCTACCAATGTTATTTGCTCTTTCGAATGGCTTATGAATAGAAGTTTTCATGGATAACGGATTGGGTGGCGCCTCTTTGCCTCTAACGACTGCACTGTATGGTGCATCCACTTTCCCTCTCATACTACCCCTAGGGTGTTGCAGTAATGGTTGTTTAGCTAGTGGTCCTTGTTTCTCAGGGGGTACAATGCTCTGCTGTTCATTATCCAACTTACATCTAGAGCACGTGGTTGAATTAGAGATTACGTTAAGTACTTGAGTGGTTAAGTTATCAACCTTGTCTTGAATGCAATGAATGAAATTACACAAACGATTCACAAGGTTACATAGATTAGTGATATCGCTGTTAACACCCAAGTCAGCTGCAATCGAATTCATTTCTGGTACACTTATCCCCTCCCTAGGCCCATCAGAAGTTGTTAGGTCTATGTGGCACTGCGAACCCACCTTATTACCAAGAAAACTGTCGATATCAGCAAGGCTAGAAAATCTATTTGTGCAAAGTACAATGGGATCAAGTGGGGTTACGCTAGAAGTATCTGGCTCTGCATCTGCACCCATTGTTGTAGGGCTTTCAACCATCCCATGTAATGCATCAGAGCTAGTCATGTTTTTTCTACCATGAACATTTGGGGGGGTAACAATAGGGCCCCGTTTGTCACATTTCTCTGCACAGTCTATGTCATTCCCCTTCTCGGTAGTAATCACATTATGTTCGATGGGGGATTTAGATGTAAGTATGTTATTACAATCTTTGATCAGTTCGTCAATACGTGACATGACACAGTTCTCTCCTGCATGCCTAACTGCTTTGCTAGCCTTCTTTGATTTTCTCCTCTTCACACGAATGGTAGGACACTCTACTTGCCCCTTGGTATTTTTCCTCTTCCCCATAGTAATTGACTCTTGGGCACAGTACCCGAGTGTGAGGTGGACGGTAGTAGGTGTTGGTGGTGGGGCCCAACCCAACCACGTTCAGCCACGGACTGTCACAGACTGTCCGCCCTTTGTCCGGGCTTCGTCTGGCTCATCCCGCGCGCGTCCCGCGCTGTGGAAACCGGATGTTGATGTAAATACCGGTGCGCAGGAAGGCGGGGCTCGTCCCAGGTGTAGACACGCACGGGCTCCTGGTCTCTGAAGTCCCGTGCGGCGTGTAGAGTGCAAGTTTCCTGCCCCTCAGTCGGGATACGGTGGTCTGCCCTCGTTGAAGAGCCTCTCTGGGCACAGCAACTGCTCCAATGTCAGGGAGCCTGCAGGACGTTTGTGTCTTTCTCTCCACCTCATAAAGGCAACCCCATCTCTAAAGGTGGGATTGCAAGGTGGATTGTAATATGTATACAAATATGCTAGGAGCCTCTATGGCTTTCTTAGGAAACATCCCCCTAGAGGACATATGCAAAGCAGCAACATGGTCTACAACACACACCTTCACTAAACACTACTGTGTTGATGTGCAAGCCAAGCAGCAAGCTGCAATAGGCCAAGCTGTCCTTAAAACTCTCTTTCAAACCACTGCAACAGATACAGGTGACCACCGCTAGGGGAGACACTGCTGCACAATCGATGCTAAATGTACATTCTGCAGGTCATATGCCTCGAACGGAAAATGCTCCTTACCAGTATGCATCTGTTCTTGGCATGTAGAGCTGCAGAGTTGTACACGGCCTCCCTCCTCCCCGGGACCTGTATCTGTTCCAGTTTCATCTTAGTTAGATGCACACGCATGGACATCTTTTTTCTTTACTTCTACTAACTCCATCATTTCCCATCATGGAGAAAAACAATCTAAGGATGGAGCCGATGCCCATGCGCACTATCGTCCAAGGGAGGAGTCACCTATCTCGTGACTACAAAGACTTCTTCCAAGACGACAACAACATGCAATCATCCAAGCCCAACACCAGGTGGCGATCTAATGCCAAGTGTACAACTCTGCAGCTCTACATGCCAAGAACGGATGCATACTGGTAAGTAGCATTTTCCTTTTAGGTTACGATTTAGTTTTTTTCTGGTATCAACAGCAATTTCTGGGTTTTCGGACACGCTGCTGGCGTTCATTTCGCATTCCTGGGTCCTTCCACTCACGCACAATACGTTTCGACATTAGAAGGTCGCATACGTTGGTATGTACACCATGCGTCAGCTCTGTGAGCACTGATTTTTTCTAGTTTGTGCGTGTTTATCAGATAATGTACTTGGATTTCAGTAGCGTTCACTTCACAGCGGCCATTTCAGCCGTTTCTGCGACTCACTCTCGGATCGAGGCAAGTTGTTGAACTTGCGCCGGTTTTTTCAGGTTCTTTTTGGTAGCGTAAAACCCCAGACCAGAATAATGCTCTTGCTTTCCTATTTGAAAATTGGCTAAATAATAATATGTCGACCAGAAATCAACTATTGTCAGGCTGTGTTACGAGGCCTTTCCACCTCTAGGTGTTCCTACGCCGGGGCAAGCCCTCGATTTACAGGTACAGTATCTACTCCAGGAAGTTTGCACTATAAGTAATGTCAGGACTACATATGGTCAGGGTCTGGTCACATGAAGGTTTCAAAATAATGCAATTTATGTGTGTTTTTCCATACCTTAAGGCTTGCAAGGGTGATCCTCGGCTTTACTATCTGAGGTTTTCGTATAACTGTTCATATTACTGTTGATTACATTACAGACACTTTTTACTGAGGCTATTATAGCTGGTGGTTGAGGGCAATTTTGCCAGGATATGGTATTCATAACCAAATGTTGAGACGTAGTCTGTTCGAGGGACCATACTTCTCAATATTGTTTGATGATTTCCATTGTTCAGGACGTTTCTAATTCTACTGATTGATTTTCTCATTCTATATTTCAACAGTTTATTATGTACTGGTGGGATATATGCCTGTAGTTGTGTGGATAAGCGTTAAACTGGAATAATCCGAAGCCTCCGGTCCTGTAATAGAATCAATAATTAGCTAGCATTCGCACCAAGAATTTTCAATTCTATTAAGGACACGGAGGCGAGGATTATCCCACCCGGTTTTATTACAATATTGGTAATAATTACCCACCTCATGTACTTGATATTCTGTATAAGCAGAAGTTATGGGTTTTCCCTGTCTCATTCCTTTCAGGTTCGGGAAAAGAATACGGAGCAGGTGCACTTCTTGTTTAGAAGACGTAAACTTTCCAGTTTGAATATGGTTCTTCCACGTTGGAGGATGATTATTGGGACTCATATTCCTTGGTTTTGGACTGAAATTATTAATGTTTTGACTGTTGAGGTACGAGCAAAGAAAGAGGAGGAGATACAGGATACAGTGGCTCTTATTGGGCTATACAGGATGTGATGTATGGACAAGCATCATGGGAAATTTAGTTTTATTTGCATACAATATGTTTTCATTGGCTGCTGTGAGTAGCAAATAAAAGAAAGAGAAGCATAATCCTCACCTCCGTGTCCTTAATAGAATTGAACATTCTTGTCGCGAATACTAGCTAATTTTTTATTCCTTCTGCTCTCTGGCGTGTTGCTCTGTCTTCCAACGGCTCCGGACCCTCTCTCTCGTCTCTCCGTGGTCCTTTCTCTCTCTCATCTCTGGACTTCCTCCATGGTCAGCCCCGCCTTCCGGTTCCTGGTTCGTCCAGTCCCTATCTTCCTGCAGTAACACATGACAAGGGGGTTTTACGTCCAGAGGAATGACGCAGTATTTCTTTTCTTTCCGGATTGTATTCTGACTCCGGTCCTGGGAAAACTGACTCAAGGCCTGGATCATAGGTATATCTCGGGGACCGGGGTAAACCTCACAATGATGGTACATACTGTATGTAAATAAGATTATAAGGAGGTACTGGTAAGGCTATAACAATGTATTTAGATAACTTACCTAGATGATATTGTCTATATACATGTCTTTTTGTACAAGGAATTATGCTTCCTTTTTTATAAGGAGTTACATAAATATCGAACAAGAACAGCATTATTTAAAGGTCTATTAATATTTATGCACAACCCACATATGACTGTCTCACCATTTAAATAATTCTACAGGTATGTACATATGGGACTACATCTAGTACGTTTTGTGCCTCATACAGAACATGTATTAGGTCTAATGTGTATGTCTGTTTGCTGTATTTTTAGATGTGATGATATGTCTCTATAGAATCATAAATACAGTTTTAGTTATTCAAAAAATAAAAATTTTGCCTTCAGCTTCTGCCCGTCCCTTCACTCTGTCACTTATCGCAAACCTTACTGATTACTAAGGACTCCCAAACATCCTTCTCTCGTTTAACCAATTCCTCCAACTAAAAGGCACACATGTCCACCAATCCCAATAACATCTCACATCTTCCCTTTACTAATCCCATTCAATTAACGTATCCCTTTCATAACACTAGACTCAATACTGGAGATCTCAAGAGCATAAACTTACCACAACTAATTCACACGGAAAAAGGAGGCAATTATCTACTTCCTATTAACTCTAACATTGGGTTCTAGAGTTGCGTATTTGAGTCCAGAAAGAAATCTCCACATTTTCACTACCATATTCAATCGTCTAAAACACTTTACATCTAATGCCAATAAATCTCAAGTCAATTTTCCGCCTTCACACTCCACTTCTACTTTTAACATCACTGATGACCACACCGACTCCCAGTTACCAAAGATGCAGCTTAAAGGCTGCTCATTCTTTACACCACACATCTGCTTACTACGAACATGATAGCATACATATGAACTGAATGTGCACTAGTTTTAGAAAATGATAATGATGATGAGAATAAGTAGTACTTGCACCATAAAAGAGTGTTCAGAATGTAGAATTAGTGGGAAAAGTATATAATGTGTATCAAATATGTTCAACAGTTGATTTGTGTCTAATCTTCAGTCATGCTAAACTCTAAACTAGTTATGTGTTTAGTTAACATACTGAAAGAATCTATGGAAGAACGATAATAGTTATGAAACATTAGTAGGATTCCTCAAAATTATGATGATTTACCTGGTGATGTTAAATGTAAAATGCTCAAAAAGCTATTCTTTCAGTCTGTTTGAAATGCACTATTGTGTTTGTTTTGAAAAGCTGGCTCAAAACAGTGATTAAATTAGTTAGAAAGCTCAAACTTTCCTGAAGTATTCTTTGTATGTGTAGAGTCTCAAATAACCTAAAAGAATATTGGTTTGTAAATGTATGCACATACGTCACACGCACATGTTTTGCAACGTGGTAATAGGTCAAGAAGAATCTTTTGTCCAGCTAAGAAACAAGACATTACATTGGTTGTGTACCTATGTTGGTTTCTCCTACGCGGCTGCCAGCCACATTATAATGGCTAGAAGAATTGCGTGGTAGGACCCTTTCGAAAGTTGCAT
Source organism: Lissotriton helveticus (assembly GCF_964261635.1). Taxonomy (NCBI): domain Eukaryota; kingdom Metazoa; phylum Chordata; class Amphibia; order Caudata; family Salamandridae; genus Lissotriton; species Lissotriton helveticus. The sequence continues at coordinate 1,732,250,150 of NC_136057.1, read as the reverse complement.
AAGGTTGACTGTGCTTTTATTAATTTCAGCAATTCCTTAGTTGTGCAACGCCTATTTACATTTCATCCCCATCCCACCAAGCAGGATCCAGTATACGACTCTACCCACTGTTTTTTTTCTATAATCACCCAAGAGGGAGGGCCTGCCTCGCAGCTTGTCAACATCATAGCAGATGGGAGAAAGACCCGCCCCCTTGGGCATTTATAATGGTAAATGTAAATGTGGGTGTACTTGTAAAGTGCACTGCGACTCCATGGAGTATCCTGGCGCTGAAGACCGCTGGGGAACCCGTCCTGGTTTTCCCTGTGAGATGGTCCCTTTCTGGGTATCTCCAATGTGAAACCAGGCATCCCCGGTGTCTGTGGGGGGCCGTTGTAGAGATGAGGCAAGCTTAATGCCCAGAGTTGCCAAGTGTCTTCCATGGTTAGAGTAGGCACCGAGGCGAGAATTATCGAGTCCGTTTTGACCCTGGTCCACGACCCTGCCGCGTCGGGAATTGAACCCTGGTCCCAGGCCGTTCTCTGCTTACGGGTCTGCGCCTCTAACCAGTGAGCCACACCACTCTCTACTCTAAGAGGGGGATTGGTAGTGGTGGTGTCCTTCACCCTCGAGTAGCTCTACAAAACATTCCCCTTCCCCCACCTATAATAAGTTTGCCCTAATTTCAGGTTTATATTCAAATTTTTGACTTTCTCCACCTGTAGCTCAGGCAAGGAGGTACTGGAGAACATCATCAGGGGCTCCCCCGCGAAGACAAGCAGATATACCCCAATACACGGAGGATGAAGCAAATTTGCTTCCTAATGAAAGGCAAGATATACTCCCACAGCCAGTTGGGGAAGGACAAGTTTTGATTGATAGGATTGGTATCTGCCACCCCAGTTACAAACATTGACCAACCCTGCTCGGCCAGTACTGTATCATGAACGAGGCATCACAAGATCCCTGTATCTTTAAAGTTTATTTTAAACCGAGTCACTTAGGTTTTTTGTTCCAGTTTCCGTCGCCTTCACCTCCTGGCCCAACTGTACCTGTGAAATATCACCAGGATTTACATTTCTTCTCCTGGAACATTGTGCGATCCACTCTAAACTTAAAAAATAAGGACTGGCTCTCTTTTATCACGGAATTCAACATTATTTGCTGTCAAGAGTCATGGGCTTGTTATTGCATTTCAATAGATGGGTTTTGCTCTTTTAACTCACCAGCTATCCAGTTCAATGGTGGCAGGGGATTCCTGACCTCCGGTAAGAGTGGAGCGTTTTAAAGTTTAATCCATTCTCCCCCGAGTGTTTACACCACTCGGAGTTGAGTGTTTTGCTGTGCTTGTGTGTGCACTGGTATTTTTACTTTCCTTGTAGCACTTAATGCTGGGAGATGCCTGGCTCCCTTTTAAACCTTTACTTTCCTTGTAGCACCTAAGTGCCAAAGTTGCCTGACTCCGTTTTGGCTCTTCAACCCCATCCTTACCTGACCCAGCTCCCAAGAGGAGGGCGTGGTGTGTGCTTTCACTACCCCCCTGCTCTCACTGTACTGGTGGAGATTGGGCCACAGCCCTGGAGGCGTCTCCTTCACATGGACGCAGCGTGGATGCGCCAGATTCACGACTTCCGGTAAGAGCAGAGCGATTTAAAATTTAAACCACTCTCCCCCGAGTGTTTACACCACTCAGAGTAGAGTGTTTTGTTGTGATGGTGTGTGCACTAGTATTTTTACTTTCCTTGTAGTACTTAATGCTGGGAGGTGCCTGACTCCCTTTTAAATCTTTAGGGGCTTATTTACAAGCCCCTTGCTCCACTCTTACGTCACTTTTCCCATGTTAAAAATTACGTAAAGGTGGCGCAAGGAGCTTGTAAAAAAGCCCCTTAATGTCCTTGTAGTACCTAAGTGCTGGAGTTGCCTGGCTCTGTTTCAGCTCTTCTACCCCATCCTTTCCTGATCCAGCTCCCAAGAGGAGGGGGTGGTATGTGCTTTCACTGCTCGCCCTGCTGTCGCTGGAGATTGGGCCAAGCCCCTGGAGGCGGCTACTTTACATGGACGCACCTCGGACGCGCGCAGCAAGGCAAGCCGGTCTGCGCCCGTCCACGTCCTGCTGGGGCCAGGGTCCAGCAACCTATGCAATTTTAATAACCAAACTAGAATTTCCTACTCTACCGAATTACTTAAAAATCTAGCTCGGGGGGGCGTGGCTAACCGCTGAAAGGAATGGCCGCTCGGTAGCTTTGCTCTGGAGCACCACTCCCAAATTATCCACATTGCTTGTGTCCTGCTGCCCCGATTCTTGCCCCGGTGTTGATGTGCGGTGGTGTCCGGCGAGAGATCGGGTGAGTTTGGGGCGGATTGGTTGCATAACCCGGTGTGCGCTCTATGGGCCGTATCGTTGCCAGAGGTTCTGCCAGAAGAAGTGCTGCGGCACGACAGGAGAGAGCTACGCGAGGGCGCGGCTGCGGCCTTCCCCGACGGAACCTGGAAGTATTGGCAGTGAGTGCCTGTCTGAGCACAGCATTCCACCTCGAGACGGGCGATTTTTGCGGTGCCCCACTCCGAGGCCCCAAGTGAGACGGGGGTCAAGTGATTGCTGCAGCGGCCCCCGCTGTGAAAATGAGTGCAGACCTTGAACTGTTGGTGCGCACGGGACCGGGTGCGGTCTTGCGGCCCCCAGAACTGTACCTGTTGGGGGGTTTTTAAAGGCAGCCTATCTGATTATATGGTGACAAGCGGTGGCCTTAAAAACTGATTTGAGCATATTGTGACCAATAGACGGTCCCTGAATCAGCCTTGTGGGCCAGGAGTGGGCGCCATTGGACAGCTTGTCCCTGCTGGACTACTGGGGTCTGGGGATATCTGGAGGCGGGACCCTGGAGGCCTAGATAATGACTGAATGCCTGCAAGGTAGGAGATGTCGACAAAGGAGCGTGGCTAGGAAAGTGGCTGCTCATAATCATCGTAGTATTCTAAGCGCATTGTGGAGCTGGGACAGCCCTGTGGGACTGTCTGGATTCCTACCCCCGCGTATTAGCCTGATCCACGGCAGGTGCAGAGGGAGAAGTGGCAACGGAGATGCCTTGACTGCCAGGGGGGGAGAGACTTAACCCTGCTCCGGTCCTCTATCACTACGAGTCCGGTGTGCGAGAGCTCCACTGGAACGATATTAGCGCAGCAAATCCAGCCACATATTCTTGTGCGTGGGGTGCCGACAGGCCGGGTGGATGACTCCACTGCAGGCGGCGGGGAGTAGCGGTCGCACCCCGATAACGAGTAGTGCCATCTGGACGAGGATCATGGCGTCTGGATGCAACAACCAGACGATGACTCAGGCCAAGCTGGAAAAATTTGCTTGGCAAAAGCAGCAGAATGAGAACCGAGTGGAGACAGCGGCCCAGAGTGGCAGGACGGAGCCTACGAATAAGGATCTCCTCGAGGCAATCACGGCGATAAGGACCTCCCTTGAGGTGAGGGTTGACACAGTGGCTACAGATGTGGTACTGATCCGGGAAGATATGTAGAAAATTGCGGAACGTGTGGGCACAGTAAAATGCACCACCAAGGAACTGGTCACTGACACCGCCTTTCTTAAGCGACAAGTTACCGAGTTGCGCTCTTCCCACGAGGCAATGGCCCTATAGCTGAACGATAATGAAGGTAGAATGTGGCGCAACAACGTCCACATTCTGGGTGTGCCGGAGTGCATAGAGGGGCAGGCAGCGGACCTTTTTGTCGGGGAACTGGTCCTTAAACATCTACAACCCCGAGGACTCTACTAATGCTTTTCGATTGAAAGGGCCCACTGTGTGCCAGGAGGCCGTCCAAAGCCGGGTGTACCCCTTAGGCCGCTCCTTGCTGGGGTGTTTAACTTTCGAGACCGTGATGTCATTCTTCAAATGGCAAGAGCGGCCCCGCCGCTGACCTTCGAGAACAGCAAGTTCGTGTTCTCTCTGGACTTTACTCTGCGAGTGCAGAAATATCGCTGTAGCTTCCTTGAGGTGAAACAGGCCCTACGAGACCAAGAGGTTAAATATGGAATTATGTTCCCCGCTAAGCTGAGAGTGGAAGCCAATGAGAAATCGTGGTTTTTCACTAATCCGGAGGATGCCTGGGACTGGTTGGAAGGCTGGTGCACAGTCGAAAAGAAGTCGAGGAAAGGATTCTCGGCTGCTGATGATGCTGAAGACTGGCGTCAGCAGAGACACTCTCCTCCACACTCGGACTCGGACTTCCAGGGACACACAGGGGGGCGCTAACCCTGGAGTCTGGTAAGACTATGTGGTACTGATCCAGGACCCTAGAGCCCTTCTAGAGCGCTTCAATGCATGGGCATGGAGTCCCAGACTCATATGTGTGGGAACATTGACAACAGTTTAGCCGGTGGGGTGGTGGGGATCCCAATATTTATGCACTGCAATGTGCTTTTGTCCAAGGGATTGACCTAGAGCTCTACTGGACTATTTAAGGTTTTAATCTGTATGCTCTTGAAACATTTTCAGCTGTTCTACGGTTGTTGTTTCCTTTAATGGGGCCGCTGACACACTTGTTCTTGTTCAGGGGCGCCGCAGGATGACAGTCAAGTGCCGCATCAGGCCTCTGGGCTGTGCTTTATCTCGGGGGTGGGGATCAGGCTGGGAGACATAGCGTCTACTGCCTAGATATAGGTAGATTGGGAGTGGGGTAGCTCACGTTCCCTAGAGTTGTTAATGGGTGGGAGACAGGCGGAGGATTTTAGTCCCATTGAGCAGGGAGGCATGGAGGGGGGTGAGAACTTAAAGAGATGGGCAAGTTTGGGTTTGATTTGTTGGGGGGTTTGTGGTAATTGTTTTTTTGCAGCAGGACAAAGTGGTATCTTGTATATGATACATCTTATCTGGCATCAACATCCAGGTCACCAATGTAATGTTTCAAGGCATTGTATTGTAAAGAAACGGCCTAAGGGCCGCTCTGAAGGAAGCCGTGGAGAGTTTAGGACGCTATAAATTTTCCATGAGGACCACTATACTACTACTTGAGGCCAATGGCGAGAGGTCAGGGACTTAAACTTATCACATAGAATGTCAACGGGTTGGGAGACAAAATTAAGAGAGGCATTATATTGCAATATATCCATCGTCAGGGGCTTGATATGGCGTTGTTTCGAGAAACTCATCTGATAGGAAATTCTTGTATGGCCCTGAATAGAAAGGGATATCGCATGGTAGCACACTCGGGCTTCACTACTGGGTCCAGAGGAGTGGGGTTTCTCCTTCGTAAAGGCTGGCCCTACATGGTACAGAACACTTGGACGGATCCACAGGGTAGATATGCAGCATGTACTGGTATGAGGGAGGGCAAAGTTTTTAATGTTATCTCTGTGTACGCCCCGCCGGGTCTGCAACGCTTAACATTGATGGATGTAGGGGTGCTATTGATGAACCTGGCTGTGGGAACCCTGGTTATGGGAGGCGACTTCAACTTGACGATTGAAGGCCTACTTGACCTGTCCCCGCCCGGATGTGACTCGATACACTGTTCACAACACCGTGATTTTACTAATGCCTTGGGGATAGTAGATATTTGGAGATGGTCGCAACCCCATGGCACACACTTTTCGTTTCAATCCGGTGTACTTGGCAGTCAATCAAGAATTTACTATCTGTTTACCGATGCCCAGCACATACATGAATTTACTGACTCTGCTTGCTTGGCGCGAGGAGTTTCAGATCATTCCCCTGGTCTGGAGGTCCACAGTGATCAATGCCATAAACAACCTGGTCCGATCATGATTCAGCCATCGGCACTAACGATTCCACACATTTTTTTTCTCCAAAACCTTTATTGAGAAATTCGAGTCAGACACAATACACTCTGCAACATAGCAGCTCAAATTGTCACAGTAAAGATCAAGTCAAGCATTCGGAAACAAGTAGACTACATTTCGCAACAAGCAGGAGTATGTTAAGGTTGAACTCACAGATCCACTACACAGGGGTCCCATACACAGCAATGACATCAGTGGGGAGTGACGAAAGATGAGGGGGCCAACAAGGAGGGAGGAGGCATTTACTGACCAGCACCGGCGGCCACCGCGGGCGCAAGGCCGGCGAGGAGCGTGGGAGAGGCAGCGCCACAGGGGTGGGAACGGGAATGGAGATAGGTCACCAGAGGGCCCCAAATGTCAACGGGTCGGTACTTGGCGGGCAGTAAATCCCAGAACTCCGACAACAGAGTCTGACACTGAGAGGCGTCTTTCAGCTAGCTCGCAGCTTTAGCAGGTCTACGACCCCAACACATGGCCACCCTATGCCTAGCCAGGACCAGTAGCATCGCAATCAGGCGACGGGAAGTATCAGGACAGAATTTTACCAAACCAAGGAGACACAGGGGAGGATCAGGATGCACTGCAGTACTAGTAATGTCTTAAATAGTAGAACAAACCATCCTCCAGAATTCGGAGACCTTAACGCATAACCACGCTAAGTGTGTTAGGTCCGCGGCAGGGGCAGCACACCGCATACAAGTGTCCCTTGGAATGAGCCCGGGCCTGTAGAGCTGAGCAGGGGTGGGGTATAACCTGTGCAGATACTTAAAATGTATCAGACGGAGCCGGTAATTTGGTGACAGCTTCTTCGTCTGGTTACAACAGGATAGCCAGTCAGCCTGCGCAATGTCCACACCTAGATTGGCGCCCCACGCCTCTCGGGCCTGATCCGAAGAAATAGAGGTGGTCGTCAGAGTAAGAGCGTACAATTTGGTAACTAATTTGTGCGGGGACGGGGATGTGTACATGAAGTCCAGAGCCGGCATAGTGGGTGGAGGCTGAGGGAATATAGAGTGTAGGTTCCTGCAAATAGCACGCAGCTGGTAGAATAAAAGCATGTCCAGCGGGCCTGAGGAGTCAGGGAGAGAATAAAAAGTGTTCCCTGGGGAAAGGTCCACCACCGTCCGCAAACCCAAACGTGTCGCATGCCTAGACATGCCTGAAGGCTGGAGTGGGGTTAAATCTGGGTGGTTCACTATTGGCGCAGCATTAGCGGAGAGTAGGGGGAGATTGGAGAGCCGGCGAAGGCCGGACCAGGCCCAGCGCAATGTCTCAACTGTGTCGACCTCAGCCAGCAGGCGCACCGCCAGCGCGAACAAGGCCGTGGACAAAGGCCAAGGGGATGCTATATCCATCTCAACAGCAACGTGAGGTTGATAAGGGGTAGGATGGATCCAAAAGTGCAGAAAGCTGGCCTGTGCACACAAGGCATAGATCTTGAAATCAGGAGCGCCCTTACCTCCGACAGACATGGGAAGAGGGAGGATGTCGTATGCGACTCTTGGCTGTTTGCCCGCCCAGACGAGCAAGATGATTAGGGAGCGTAATTTGCGAAAGAAATGAGAAGTGAGAGGGTTAGGGACGTTCAAAAACAGGTATTTTAGGGAAAACCACCATCTTAGCGATCCGACCGGCCAGGGAGAGCGGGAGCCGGCTCCAAGATGGAATCCTAGACTCCAACCACTCAACTGCACAAGCGAAGTTAGATCTCCACAGTTCGTCCAGCTCCCTTCTTAACCAGATGCCTAAATAGCACATGGGGCCCAAGGCCCACACAAACGGGAAGTCCGGTGTAAACGGGGTGGTGACATCAGTCACGGGAAACAACACTGACTTGCTCCAATTCACTTGAATGACGGAAAGGCCGCCAAAGCGCATGATTTCCCGGACCAGAGGGCTGAGGTTTTCCTGAGGATGACGGATATAAAGGGTTACTTCGTCTGCGTACATGGAGACGAAAAGAGAGTGGGCCGAAAAACCTATTCCCCTGTGGGTGTGGTGCTGCAGGAGCCTGGTAGCCTAGGGCTTCATTGCAGTGGCGAAGAGCATGGGCGTTAAAGGGCACCCCTGCCGGGTGCCACGAGCAATACTAATGGGGTCAGAGACCTGGCCATTGATACAGAGACATGCCAAGGGATTGGTGTAGAGGAGCTTGATCTTACGCATGAACATCTCGCTGAAGCCCATGCGTGGCAAGACGTAAAATAAAAAGGGCCACTCTAGCGTATCAAACACCTTTGTAGCGTCCAGCAGAGCAGCCACCTCCAGTAGATTAGGATTAATTTGATACAAAGCTGAGAAAATTGTGCGGAGGTTGAACGAGGTAGCCCTACCAGGAATAAAGCCGGATTGGTCTGGAAGAGCAATGAGGGGCATGAGTAAAAGAAGACGGGACGCGATCATTTTGGCGAAAATGTTGTTATCAATGTTAATTAGGGAAAGGGGGCGGTAGGAATTGCGATGGTCAGCAGGTTTGTCGGGTTTGAGAAGCAAAGTTATCATTGCCTCAAGGAGCGACAGCGGAAAGAGGCAGGTATCGAATGATTCATTATACATAGCCCCAAATGTGGTTCTAGGAGATCAGCATACGTTTTGTAAAACGAGGCCGGTAAGCCATCCAGGCCCGGGGCCTGATCCTCGGGTAAGCTACTAATGGCAGCAAGTATTTCCTCCCTAGAGAATGGTTAATCCAGAAATTTCCGGTGATAGTCCTCCAGCCAAACCAGCGCAATAGGCTCAAAATATTGATCAACGGCCTCCCATGGCAGTGGAGTACCGGCAGAATATAGCTGAGAATAAAAGTCCAAGAAGCTGGACTTGATTTCCTCCGGGGAGGTAGTCCTACAGGAACCACCGTCACTAAGGGCGTTATATAGGAAGCAGCTCGTGGTGGACGGAGGAGATTGGCGAGAGTACGTCCCAGGCGGTCGCCTTCACCGAAGTGACGAGCCCAACCCTCCCTACCCAAGAAGGATAATTTGCGGTCCGCTTCTTCAGAGAATTCCGAGTGTTTTTGACGTATTAGTGCCAGCGTCTCAGGACCGGGTTGTGCAGCCTGGGCAGCATCCAGATCTTGGATTTCCTCCTCGAGCTTAGCCAGAGTGGAGCGGATGGAACATAGGACACCGGCCTGTTTAGAAATACATTGACCCCGAATGACGGTCTTAAACCCTTCCCACAAAACTGAAGCCGAGATCACGGATCCCGTGTTTAAGTCAAAGTAATTAGTTATGGCTGTTTGAATGTCCGCACAAAAGACAGTGTCCCGGAGAGCGTTTGGGGGGAGACGCCAGGTAAATGCATGTTGCGGGAGTGGGGAAGACGGGGGCGGATCTGGACTGGCTCATGGTCGGGGAAGGTACATGCCATGCTGCGTCAGTGAGCCAGGTCAGGGCATCCGGGGAGGTCAGCCAAAAATCTATGCGTGACCAACAGCCCCTCACACTGGTAACACAGGTGCCCTCACGGGCATCAGGCCGAAGGTGGCACCAAGCATCGTAGAGAGCATTATCAGTTAAAATGGACGTGAGGGCCGCGGTCGCACGCGGGTATGACCTATAGGAGCCAGACCGATCAAGGGCAACCGATAGGGTGATATTAAAATCCCCTCCCCAGACGACAGCTGCAGGGCCACAAGTAGAGATGAGGTGCCAAATATGCTTGAAAAAGTCTGGATCTTCTGAGTTGGGACCATATACCGCAGCTATCGTCACGGGCTGGGCCAATAGTGAGCCGTGGAGGATAACATACCTGCCCTCAGGATCAGTAACTCCTGGGCAGTGTGCCAAGGGAGACACCTGCGTATCATGATAGAAACCCCCCTAGCATATGAAGAGTAGGTAGAGGAGTGGGATTCCCCTCAGTAGCGCGCTTGGAGTCTGGAAAGGGATCCGAACATCAGCTGCGTCTCCTGTAAGAGGCATATATCTACCCTGTGTCGCTGTAAGTGTGAGTGGATCAGTCTGGCCTTACGGTGGTCATTCAGACCACGGACATTCCAAGTCCAGCTGACAATGTCAGTCATGAGGAGGTGGTCCAGAGGGTAACGCTAGCAGCGCAGGCGGTGAGCGCCACAAGCAGGCGCAGAAGTCACGAAAAGGTGGCCGAAAATGCAGCGCAGGTGGGGTGCTCCGCAGACAGGTGCAAGCAGCACATCGCCGACGTCTACTAACAGGGCTGCATGGGGAGAGTGTGTAGGCCTCGAACTGGCAAATGTAGCCCGAGGTGCAGAGCGCCCTGGCAAGGAATGGTGGTGCCCCGTGCACTCAGGCCCAGCGAGTGCAGAAAGTAAGGGAGAGGAGGGCCCAGAGGAGCAACGAGATCACTGATAGTAGATGACTATTGACTTGAGGCGAGATGAGGCATGATATACAGGACAGTGTCGCAGTCAAAACTTGAGAAAACAGTACTTAGCAACATACGGGGGCGAACTGAAGCCAGCTCCTCAATAGATGAGCTGAGAACCCCCAAAAAAAACACCCAACCCCTCCCCACCCCGACCCCCAATCCCACCAACCCAAACAAAGAAGAACTCACCAACCCCACTCCCACTCCAACACCCCTATTAGGCTGAGAAACCCACCTGCCAAACCCTAGGGACCCACAACTAGGAGGGGAAAGAACAGCACTGCCCCTTCATAGACAAGCATATGGGGTACTCTGCCAGCACAGCCGCAGCTAAACTAGGAGATCAAGGCAAGTAGATTGATAATATCAAGAGGCACCACTCTTCGGGGTCTGGCCCAACAGCTCTCCACATGCAGCAATCAGCAGTCATGAACCAGAGGCCAGCCACCTGTGTAGCCCAGAACGTACCACCTTCCGTCTCGCTTCATAGCCCAGGCGACACTTGCTACAGCACACAGCCCTTCCAATAAAACCATCCAGCCGGGCCTGCCAGGAAGACCCTCCACTCACTGTTTCCTCTCAGGTCACCAGGAAGAAGCCACCGAAGGCCACAGCACAGGTCCAGGGTTCGCGTTCCCAGGCACCTCACCAGCTCCCAGCAGAACAGTCAGGCCAAACAGAGCCCACCAATAAGCCTCCGCACTATTCAATTACAATAGGCCACGCTCCTACCAATGTCCATGGGAGGCTGTCAGGCTCTCCTTTCACCGCCCAAGCAGTCTCCTCCACCGCGCTCCTCACCGGCAGGTCACCATCCTGGCACAACACACATCTGGATGGGAGGCCACTACTACTCTAAATGGCCTCTGTCTCTCCCCAAGTGGTCAGCACAGCCGCTCCGCGGGGAGTCCTGTCTTCTTCCGCCACTGACCGCCACCAGGGACCCACCACCGAGCCCCCCGCAGAGCGTCCCAGGGCAGCCCGACACCGGAGCACCGCTGTGCCCCCACCTCGAGTCGTCTAGGCTCCCAATGTACAGTTAACGAGGGCCGGTAGCAACGCCCTCCTCCTGCAGCACACTTCATCCCCGCTGCGTAGATTATGCCGCGGCAGGGCCATAGCCACTTCCTCCGCTGACGCTCCTCCTCCCCCTCCGCATAGGCCTGAGAGCCAGGGCCTCGATTTTCAGGCAGCCCCCAGCACCGTGCGCACGTCCTCATCACACAGTCAGGGGTGCCCCAGCGCCGCCGTCACAGGTCTTCCGCCGCCACTCCTCCGCACACAGATATTGCTCCGGTGGCATATCCCGCCCAGGGGGGACACAAGCACAGCTCCGGGCAGCTTCAGCTAACGATTGCGGGCCGGGCCGCCATCTTGCCTCCACGGCGCTCCAGAACCCGGGTGCCCACATCCGGTAAATCCCACTCCAGGGGGCCCAGCAGACCACACACCAGAAGGGGGGCCCAGATGTCCAGCCCCCTGCCCCAAAAGCTCCGCACTCGGTCACTGATGGCTGCAGGTCGTAAAAACCCCACGGAAGGGCAGGAGCACGCTCAGGCTGCGGCCATAGCTCTTGGCTGCAAGCCACGCCCCCAGTAATGGTGATTTTTTAATGTTTAATCTTTTGACTGTAAATGACTATTGGGTGTCATTTTCATGCCCGAAATGGGTAGAAATAGAAGATTCTCAGTTTGAGGAAAAGTCTATAAAAATGGTAATTTTGGTCACTGTGAGGTCTTAAAAAGTGGGTATTCAACATGTGGCATGATCCAGTTTACATTTTGAATCATTTTGTGTACTGTCAAAAAAATTAATTTTCTGATAAAAATCGACAATTTCTCCAGATGGTCAGTTATGGTAATTTTTTAATGTTTAATCTGTTGACTGCAAATGACTGTTGGATGTGAATACTCACTATTGGAACTAAAATAAGTGTGTTTAAAGTCATTTCCTGCCCGAAATCTGTCAAAATAGAAGCTTCTCACTAGGAGGAAAACTCTGTAAAAATGGCAATTTTGGTCACTGTGAGGCTTTAAAAAGTGGTTTTTCAACATGAGGCACGATCCAATTGATATTTTGAATATTCTTTTGTACAGTCCAAAAAATCCATTTTCTGATGGAAAAACGATAATCCCGGACCGTACGAACTTTCTCCATATGGTCAGTAATGGTGATTTTTGAATATGTAATCGAATGACTGTAAATGACTGCAGGATATGAATTATCACTTTTGGAACTAAAATAAGTATTTCTAGTCATTTTCATACCCAAAATCCAGCATAATACCAGCTTCTCAATTGGAGGCAAAGTCTATAAAAATGCCAATTTTGGTCAGCGTGAGGCTCTAAAAAGTGGTTATTCAACATGAGACATGCTCCAATTGACATTGAATCTTTTTTTGTACAGTCCAAAAACAAAAGTTTATGATGAAAAACGATGATCCCGGACAATATAAACTTTCTACAGATGGTCAGTAATGGTGATTTTTGAAGGATTAATGTTTTGACTGTAAATGACCGTCGGACGTCACTTATCACTTATCACTTTTGTAACTAAAATAAGTGTGTTTAGAGTAATTTTCCTGCCCGAAATCGAGCAAAATTCGAGCTTCTCAATTGGAGGAAAAGTGTATTAAAATGGCAATTTGAATCACTCTGAGGCAGTAAAAAGTAGTTATTCAACATAAGGCATGATTCAATTGACATTTTGAATCGTTTTGTGTACAGATGAAAAAAGATGACCTTACTAACTTTCTGCAGATGGTAAGTAATGGTGATTGTTGAATTTTTAATCTATTGACTGTAAATGTCTGTTGGATGGGAATTATCACTTTTGGAACTGAAATAAGTATGTTTAGAGTCATTTTCATGCCCAAAATCGGACAAAATAGAAGCTTCTGAATAGGAGGAAAAGTCTCTAAAAATAGCAATTTTGGTCCCTGTGAGGCCTTAAAAAGTGGCTATTCAACATGAGGCACAATCCAATTGACATTTTGAATCATTTTTTGTATTCAAAAAATAATTTCTCTGATGAAAAACGATGATCCCCTGGACCTTACAAACTTTCTCCAGATGGTCAGTAATGGTGATCTTTGAAGGTTTAATATTTTGACTGTAAATGACTGTTGGGTGTGAATTATCACTTTTGGAACTGAAATATGTGTCAAGAGTCATGTTCATGTCTGAAATCTATAAAAATAGAGGATTCTCAGTTTGAGGCAAAGTCTATAAAAATGGCAATTTTGGTCACTGTGTGACCTTAAAAAGTGGGTATTCAACATGAGGCATGACCCAATTGACATTTTGAATAATTTTTTGTACTGTAAAAAAAAACAATTTTTCTGATAAAAAACGATGACCCCGGATCTTATGAACTTTCTCCAGATGGTCAGTTATGGTGATTTTTTAATGTTTAATTTGTTGACTGTAAATGACTTGTTTGTGAATACTCACTTTTGGAATTAAAATAAGTGTTTCTAGAGTCATTTTCATGTCCCAAAGCGGTCAAAATAGAAGCTTTTTAATTGGAGGCAAAGTCTATAAAAATGTCAAGTATCGGCACTGTGAGGCCTTAAAAAGTGGTTATTCAACCTGAGGCACGATCCAATTGACATTTTGAATCATTTTGTGTACAGTTAAAAAGAAATTACTTTTCTGATGAAAAACGATGGCCCCGGACCTTATGAATATTTTGCAGCTGGTCATGAAATGTGATTTTTAAATGATAAATGTTTTGACTGTAAATGACTGTTGGATGAGAATTATCACTTTTGGAACTAAAATAAGTGTCTTTAGAGTCATTTTCCTGCCCGAAATCGAGCAAAATACCAGCTTCTGAAGAGGAGGAAAAGTCTAAAAATGAGAATGTGTTCACTGTGAGGCTTTAAAAAGTGGTTATTCAACTTTTTGATGAAAAATAATGACCCCTTACGAACTTTATCAAGATGGGCAATAATGGTCACTTTTTTAATATGTAATCTTTGTTTCAAAATCTTTTTATTGAAGTTATTCAGAGCACCACAGTAAGAAATACATGGCGGGTACAATCATACAATAAACAGGTCAAATGCTATAGAAATCTCACAAGTAAACACAGCTTGTGAACAAGGATTTAACCCAATATACATTTGTGCTTCTACTCCCCTGCTTGTTCCCACCGCTTTTATTAACAGATCTTCTGGATAGCGACACAGTTGAAGGGGTAATCAGTGAGAATGTGAATGCTTACTGTCCATACTATGCTCTCCATTGAAAAAAAATGAACTAGTAGAATAAAGGAAAAGAAAGAAAAACAATGTAAACAAGGTATCATGGTGTAAGTGGTGTGGAGTGATATGCTGTGTGGGGTGGGCGGTGGGCCTAGTCCAGATGCAACTCAACGTGGGAAGATATCCTCCATGGGGGACTCCCTAGTTGGTCAGATATGAAAGAAGTGAAGAGCCGGGGGCTACAGTTGGGGGCTACAAGCAAATAAGGGCAGACCCTCTGAGAGGTATGTCACTAACGGGGATCAAATGTAGTTAAAGCCTTTCCTAGTGTCCTCCATGATGTCCGTCAGTCGTTCAAGCATCAGCACTTACCACACTCTCGCATGCCACTGTGAGATGGATGGGGCCTCGGTCTTTTTTCAATCTGCTGTGACCGCCATCTTAGCTGCACCGAGACATAACCACATAATGGCTCGGTCACTGTTTGTTTGTCTCTCCCGGAGAGTGTGTTTGAATAATTTCCAGTATGGGGTACCCTGGAATTAATTTTATTTGAGACAGAATTTCCTTCTAAAATGGTTTAATGGAGGGACAGTCCCACGATATGTGTCTAAAATCTTCCAACAAACCCCAACCCCTCCAACATCTATCAGAAGTGTTAGGGAATATTTTATGTAGTTTCTGCGGGTACATGTACCAATCATACATTGTTTTGTAATGAGCTTCCCTTAGATACATTGAGCGATTATGTTTTGTTATATCTTTGTATAGGCCGGTCCACTGCTTCTCCTCTACTGGTTGAGGCAAGATGGCTTCCCAGAAAGTTCTGTGCTTCGGTCTCTCCCAAGGGCCCAACGACTGGATAAGGGCATACAAAAAAGAAATATTGCCCTTAGTGAAGGGTCCTGACTGTGCACATTTCTCTATTGGGAGCAAGTGGGGTACTGATTTAGGCGTTTTGTGATCTGTGCTGTTTATTTAACCACAAAAGATCCCAAATGGTCCTTCCAGTTATCTGGCGATCCAAATGCAACCAGTGTTTTTCCGACTCCCTAAGCAACCATTCCGTGATGACCTGGAGCTGGGCTGCTCGATAATAACTCCTAAAATCCGGGAGTGCCAGGCCTCCTTCTGATCTATGTCTAGCCAGTATCTGGTGCGAGAGTCGGGCCCTTTGGCCCTGCCAGATAAATTTGGTGACTGCTTATTTGAGGTCAGCAAAAATTCTCTGCATACAGTAATCGGGAGGCCTTGAAATAGGTAGAGTAGTCTAGGGAGAATATTCATTTTCACTGCGTTTATTCGACCAATTCAGGCAGTGTAGGCCGCCCTTCAACCTTTGAGGTCATCCTTAATTAACTGCAGAAGCAGCGGGTAATTGGCTTTGTAGAGGCCTGAGAGTTTGGGAGTAAGCTGAAGAACCGGGTTATTTAGAACCCAGCGGTGCCAGGGGACACACCCGAAGTCTCCGGATTCACCTGTCTCAGAATTACAGAAACGCGGAAACTTCTTGGTGACGTCAAAGATCAAATTTATTGGCTGCCACCAGTAACAGAGGTCCACGAAGTACAATGGCTGTATATTCGTAGGAGACTGCTCAATTTTACGAAGCAAGCCATCCCTTTTATACCAAATATTGTGCTTCAGGCAAACATTCCTTATTTACAGTTGACCAATCCCATGTGTACACGACAAAAAAAAAAACATTGCATGGCAAACCCACATTTCATTGTCCAGCCCACCATCAATTACCCGGAAAGGCCCAACACTCTTCATCAGATAAGTCGAACGGACTCCTAATAAAAACGGTCACCTCCTCATCGTAAACAGGCCATAAAGAAAGGAGCAGAGACAGGTGTGAGTAAGATAAGACATAGTTGTGTGCAATAAAGGGTTTATGATGTCCTATGCCTTGATCCTCAATCTTGACCAGCTGCTGGGAAAGGAACTGGCCTAACAAGTTTGGCTTCGGGCAACGGAGTCAGCTTGCCCAGGTCACACAGAAGTCAGCTAAAGGTGTACGTGTCCCAAGGACTCGTTCGGCCTTAGTCATCGGCCTATGTGAGGGCAACCACAAAATGGCTGCTGTGCACAAAATGGAACCTAAGGGTTCAGAACGGAATCCCTGATTTCATGGTGATATCGTCACTCGAACATGACGAAAACACTCGTACATATTACACTCGCCATTTTCGGTCCGCTGATACCAAAATCGTCATGATACGACGACATTTATGAAACGGGTTCAGAATTCACGGAACCTCAGACCCTCCTTTTGCCCTTACATAGGCAATAACCTAAACCCATGTCAGTCTGAATCTAGGTCTATACTCATCAGATCATCAAGATGTTGCTGTAGCATCATCCTATTACTTAGCACGTCTCTTGATACAGGTTTCCTTACACACGATGTAGCACAGAGGCCACATATAGCAGGAGCACACTGTACACAAAGACAGACAGGAAAAGGATGGCTAAGATCATCCCAATGACCATCAGAATCTTCCATCCCCAGGCGGATAACAGTTCCCAGAACCATCCCATCAACGACCAATCTCCTTTATTTACGTGTATAGATTCGGAGATCTTATGTAACTTGGAAATGGCCTGGTACACTGTCGGAGCATTGTCTGGAATGAAAACACAGCAACTTGATTGGATCACTTTACATACCCCACCTCGATCTGCAAGTATGACGTCTAACCCAACCCTGTTCTGGAGAGTCATAAGGCGATCCGACTGGAGCTCAGCAGTCAAGTTACTAAGGGCACCGGCAGTTTCAACTACGGTGGACTCAACTACTCTCGTCAATTGCCGTATGTTCCTGCTGTTAACCATAGGTCCCCAAAACGGCAGAAAACCCTTCAAGAAATCTCCTAATTCTTGTCCTGCAGTATCTTCCTTACTGAAGACACCTCTAACAATTCTTGTCTTGTGGTAATCTGCCGCAGCTGTGTAGGTGGGAGGCAACAGGAACGATACAAAACATGTGCCTGAGAAATCAGGGGGCAACCATGTGTACGCTCTATCGTAACAGACAAAATAGGTACCCTTAGCTGCTAGAAACGATGGGGAAGTCTGGGATGCAAAAACATACATCTCAGTGCAGATACTCTTCCCTAGCTGAGCTCTCGGATTCTTGCCATTACCTTGCAGACAGTAATGACCCTGATGGGGTACGATCCAAATCGGAGGGGATCTTTTCGCTCGCTGATTCTCACTCAGACTCGCTCCATATCCGGTTACGTTCCATCCAATATACGCTAGTGTCTCATCTCTTGGGATAGTCTCATAGGAACTAGCTCCCCTAATCATATCGACTATACCTTTGACTAGAGCACTATTCTTCGGATTGTCTTTCACAGAACGTAGGGGGTGGACTTCACGAGCATAAATGAACATCGTTCTGTATGCCCACACAGAACCATTGTAGCTGAATGGCAGAACCAGATAAGGAATACCTTTATCAGTAGTATGAGGCATAAGACCACACACCCAACAGTTAGTCGTGTTCACTACTAATTGGTGTTGGTGCAGAAGCTGAACGAAGGAGTTATTAACGAATTCCAATCTCCTAATGGATTCATGTTCAGGCAGAGGGTGAAAAGAATGCGAAGAAACAGTAGAAGGAGGTATGGGCTGTGTAGTGGGTGCAAACGTCACTTGAAAAGAGTATATAATATATCCCATTAAAAACATAATTAAGCTAAGCAACATGAAAAGACACAATATTAAAAAACATTTTCTACTCATCCTCTAACCGTGCTGCTCGTGGCGGTAGGGTGTTCCGTGCTAAGGAATGCATCTGTCAGTCCAGGGAACGCCCTAGGACCAACCAGAACCGTCGACCTTGTGTCTTCGGCTTGCACTCCAAAGACTTGACACCGCGACCCTACAGCTGAACCCAGATGGCGGTTCGAAAAACAAAAATCTGTCAAAACAG
This sequence comes from Lissotriton helveticus, assembly GCF_964261635.1. Taxonomy (NCBI): domain Eukaryota; kingdom Metazoa; phylum Chordata; class Amphibia; order Caudata; family Salamandridae; genus Lissotriton; species Lissotriton helveticus. Next base: position 1,732,231,865 of record NC_136057.1, on the reverse strand, counting down.
TTTCTTAGATGGGAGAGCTGAATGTTCAAAAATAGCAAAGGAAAGGATTCTCATTTTATTTGTCCCACAACTTTTGGTCGCAAATTATAACGGCCTTTCCCAGGCAATGTCTCATCTCGGAACAAGAGTTCAGGCTCTGTAGTGTCCAATCGAACTGACGGTGGCACAGCTTCTTGCAGAAGATCGTCGCTTTCACGCTCAGAACTTGTCCCAATTAAATGTGCATCGCTAAAAGGCAGAAAACGAGGCACAGTCTCAGTTTCAGATCAGGAATACCCTCCTGGACCCACCGGTCGTACGGCAGAGGCAAAGGAACCCTCTTACAGTGTACGCCGTGGATCCAGTTCTTCTTTCCTTGCACTCGTACTGCAGATCGCGTTGATAACAGCACCAAGTAGGGACCAATCCAGCGGGGCTGATCGTTCTTTGTCCGCTGAAAATTCTTGATCAGCACCCATGAGCCAGGATCGATGACATGTCCTGGATCTTCAGAAGCCTGAGGCAGTGTATCGTGAACCTGTTGGTGTAAGACACGCAATTTAGCCGTCAAATCATACAGATAGTCAAGCAATACAGGGTGTTCAATGTCGCTGAATTTCATCGGCCTCGGCAGTCCCCATATGTTTGCCGGGCGACCAAAGATTATTTCAAAGGGACTAAGTCCCACTCGAGAATGTACAGTCATTCTTGTTGACAAAAGTGCTAGTGGCAAAGCATCAGGCCATTTAAGACCAGAGCTCGCTTGTATCTTGGCAAGTTTTAGTTTAAGAGTGCCATTATAGCACTCTACTAGTCCAGCTGATTGGAGGTGATTTGCAGCGTGGAATTTCTGGCGTATCCCTAAACCATCGCACACTCTCTTCATCACTTGACCCACAAATTCACTCCCATTGTCGCTCCAGACCATTCTCGGCAAACCATACCTAGGGAAAAACTCTTTGACAAGGGCTTGAGCTGTGGACAAGGCAGTATTATCTTTCAGGGGATATGCTTCTACCCATCTCGAAAAGGCACAAACAACCACGAGTACGTATTTCAGGTTGTTGCATCTCTCCATGTGAATAAAATCTAGCTGCAAAACCTTGAACGGATACGTCGGAGGAGCAAAATGACCAGCTGGAGTTTGAGTTCCCTTACCAGGATTGTACCTCAGACAAACCATACAATTCTTGACCATGTTCTCTGCGCACTTAGGAATTCCAGCATTTTACCATACTGGAGCCAACAACTTACAAATCCCTTTCACACTGATATGTGCCATTCCATGCGCCATTGTAACCACTGCAAGCATGTACGCGTCGGGTAACAACCATCGCTGATGCTCTGACAACTCAACCCAACAACCATTCGCATCCAATTTACCCATACTCTCTCTCCACACACTCAACTCTTTCTCTGTAGCTTCAGCTTGAATCGACTTTACACTCTCTATCGTATCCTCGCACATTCCTCTATCCGGAACCCATCTCGCCGGACCCGCAACATACATTCGACTCATCACATCCCTTGCCACGTCTTTCGCAACTTCATCTTCAAATACATTACCACGACCAACGTCATCGGTAACCTTCTTGTGTGCACTGCATTTCACAATCGCAACTTGCAACGGCAAGGTAAGTGACTCCAGAAGCTCATTCACCAACTGACCATTCTGAATCTTCGTTCCGTGAGACGTGAGGAACCCACGTTCCTTCCACAAACGACCAAAACTATGAGCCACACCAAATGCATACTGGCTGTCGGTATATATGGTCACTTTCTTTCCTTTGGACAACACACACGCTCTCGTAAGTGCAATCAACTCTGCTGCTTGGGCTGAATTATGTGGGATACGTGCAGCTTCAACAATCGTATGCAAAGTCGGAACAGCATATGCCGCAGTCGTATCACCATTCGGAAGCTTGAAGCATGAACCATCCACCCATAAGGTACCATCACACTTCGCAAGAGGAGTGTCCCGAAGATCTATTCTCCCTTTTGTTTCCTCCTCTGTCCTAAGAAAGCAATCATGCTGTTCAAAAACATCTGTCTCTACTGAAATCGGCAACAACGTGGCTGGATTCAACGTATTGCATCTCTTTATGTGCACATGGCTCGCTAGGAGTGTCAGCTCATAACCTGACAATCGAGCACTAGTTAAGTGCTGTGTCTTGGACCTGTTTAACAAAGTATCCACTGCATGTGGAACCATCACAACCAGCGTATTATTCATCACCAAACCAGCAGACTGTTGAATAGAAACAGCTGCTGCCGCTGTAGCTCTCAGACAACTCGGCAACGCTCTAGCTACCGGATCCAAAGTCGACGAGAAATACACACATGGACGTTGCTTGTCCCCAAAAGATTGAGTCAACACTGACAACCCACATCCCTCTTTCTCGTGGACATATAACGTAAAGGGCTTACTGTAGTCGGGGGTACCCAACACAGGAGCTGAACACAATGCATCGCGCAATTCGGAAAAACTTTTCTGACAATCTTCAGACCACGGGAGGGGATTCGGTGTATCTTTACAGGTCAATGCCACCAGCGGTTTGGCCAGCAGAGAAAAATTTGGTATCAATGACGTAATACCCAAGAAAGCACGCACTTCTCTCTGTGTAATTGGCACACTCATTTTCGCAATCGCTTGGATTCGTTCTGGGGTCAATCTTCTTCCCTCCTTCGATATGAGATGACCTAAGTAGGTTACTTCTTGTCGACAATACTGTAACTTCGAAAGAGACACCTTGTGATGAAAATCAGACAAATGACGCAATAATGACAAAGTAGCTTTCTTAAAAATTTCCTCGGTATCGGCAGCAACTAACAAATTATCGACGTACTGAAGAAGAGCAGCACCGTCAGGTAAGACAATCGCGTCGAGTTGTGTTTTCAAAGCCTGACTATAGATTGACGGACTCTCACAATAGCCTTGAGGAGCGCGCTTAAACCGGAAGCTTCGACCTCCTAAAGAGAAGCCGAAAATATCTCTACTCTCCTCGGCAATCGGGATGCTGAAGAAAGCATTCTTCAAATCGATCACCGAAAACCAAGTGGCCGAAGCTGGAATCATCGTCAATAAGGCAGTGATATCAGGAACAACAGGAAATTATGGGACTACAATCTTGTTCACCTCGCGAAGATCAATCACAAACCTATACACAGGCGGCTGAGCAGAATCAGTACGTTTCAGAACAGGCAGGACCGGACTATTGCACACATTACCTCTCGTTTCTTCAATCACATCTTTCTCAATCAAATCATAAATGATCGCTAGCAACGCTCTTTCACCATCACCAGAGATCCTATATTGGGGAATACGTGGCATTTTAACATTCGCTTTCAACGTCACAGCATATGGCGGTATCTCCAAGAGACCCACATCATTAGGACCAGTCGCCCAAAGAATATCAGGAAGAGAGGACAATTCCGTCGGAAGTTTATCCTTCGACAAATACATCGGAGAGACCACTTTCTTACCCAGTGTAAGTTGTACTCCCGAAGGAGAACAATACAATGTCGCATACAATCTTTTCAACAGATCCAATCCCAACAAGTTCTCACCACAACCTGTCGTCAGAATAAGGGGTGCTTCAAGTTCACGAGGTCCAACAGAAAGAGACAAAGGATTAGAAATTGGGTTTCTAACAGGGGGGCCAGAAAAACCTACTGAAACATTCGTTAAGCCAGAAAAAGGTGCGCCAGGGAGTTTAGAGTGCATAATAGAACTCTTTGTAGCACCAGTATCCAACAGAAAAGGCTCTGACACACCTGATGTGATCACTTCAACATAAGGTCCACTCTGATCTACTGGAACTGAAACAACTCCCTCTCTTTGTCCATGGCTGTTCTAGCAATCGTTACCATCCACATTCTCACCTTCAACATAGTAGTCGTCAGCATAGTACTGAGTCGTCCTACCAGATGCATGCTGATCAAAACTATTCATCGAATTTGGGAAAGGAAAGGAACGCGCGTTCTGGGGGAAACCTCCACGTCCCCTACCTCTAGGAGTTTGCGGTACACCTCGACCTCTTGTGCCAGAAACAATATTCATACACTGTAACAAAATAGGGCAACTATACTTGAAATGACCCTCTTCCTTACAATATGAACACTGATTAGGGCCTACCAGGACAAACGCGGTTGAGGAGACTCGAACCTTTGCGAGTTTCTCTGAAACTGCTGAGGCTGCTGATAATCACGCTGGCTACTACGGGGCGGATACGCTTGCTGTAAAAGCACCTTCGTCTTCAACTCTTTAGTCTTCTTGTCTGCTCTACCCTTCTCGTCCTTATCCCTATTTTCGTAGTACTGTGCAGTAGCCAATATCTGTGCGGAAGAGGAAACGGCCCAAGAACTCTCTGAATCCTTCAACTTCTTACATAATTCGGGAAGTAAGTTATGCACAAACTTGTCAACGAACAATCGTTGACCACCTTCAGTACTCATGTCTTGAACACTGTGGTCGAATGTCTCTTCAAACCTAGTGAAGAAATCAGACACGGTTTCCTCTTTCTTCTGCTTACACGCAGACAATTTGTCCCAGTTTACCCGCATAGCAGGCATTAAAGTCTTCATGTAGGTAATGATCTTACCAGGGAGTTCTGCAACTACAGGCTCAGGTTTAGCACCACCAACTTGTTGGCCGTCCGCAGCACTAATATTAGCCCATGTATCACCTAACTCCTGTGCATGATCAGTATGACGAATCAAACCCCATGAAGGCTGTGGAACAACATTCCCAAACAACATGTCTATATCAGTTAGATTCATAACACATGAGTCTGCGGTCTGTGATAACTCCTTATAGTACCCTGCAGGATTTTTACGGGGGTCAGGTAAAGTCTGTTTAAGAGCCAAAACTTCAGCTCGCTTCCACGGAACATGTACCCAAACACGCTGAAAATGTGCCGGTGCAGCTACAATACCAAGACCTACATCAGCCTGGACTGCTTCCTTCCATACAGGAGGAACCTCTCTCATTGGATATTGTCGCACCTTTCTCCTAACAGAAGCGTCAGGCTCAAACAGCGGCTGAGAAGGAGACTCACTCCTGAACGACAACAATGCCGCAACTGCTCTCTCAACATCGGAACCCACAATCGTACCTTTCGCAAACTCGGACTGTACATGGAGCAACTCAGACGGAGTCTGTCCCAAATCATCATCTTCCCATTCTTCACGAAGGAAAGTACACACCTTATCGAAAACATATCTCTGCTTCGGTGCTTCCCATTGACGGAAGACATCCATAACAGACTCTACATCGTATCTTAAAGGACGAGTTACCCATTTACGCGCCAAATGATCCAATACTTCCCTCTCTCGGGAATCAGGCAGTTGGCTACGCAACTGTTTACGCTCTGAAACAGGGGTCATACTCAATGACCCAAAGAAAGGAGATAAAAGACTAGTAACAGTGTCAGTCATTCTCTGTCGAACAGAAGGAGAAGTCGACGAAAGAACAGGATGAGATATAGCAGATATAGAGGCAGTATCAGAAGGAATCACAGGAGAAATCAGAGACGGAGCAGATAGCAAAGTCGGCGGCCCTTGAGGAGGCTGCGCCAAAGGAGTAGGAGCCAACTGAAGAGGAGCTGGCGGCTGTGGAATAGCAGGAGGCTGCACAACTGGAGGTTGCACAACTAAAGGTTGCGGAGGTGCTGTAGCACTCTGTGCATAAGGGGGTGGCAAATTCAACAAATGTGACATCAAGGGATCTTTCTCAAGTTCCTTCACTGCGTCTTGCTGAAGAAGCGGCAAAGCTGGATAGCATTTATCAATGGCCATTTTACGTTGCCTGTGCAACTGCTCACTCGCCTGTTCTTCTTCGTTATCTTTAAACTGTATAGCAGCTTGCATGATCGAGATACCCTTCTCTCTTTTATTTCTCTTCGCTAATTTAATTACTTTCTGTTTGGCTTCCTTTCGCCATAGGCGGAAAGAGTCAAACATCGCCGGCCGGGCTTTCTTCTTAAAAAGTCTAACTTCTAAATTATCTAATACTTCCGTGTCAAAACTACCATATTGGGGCCACTTTAGGACACCATCCTTCCTGGTGTATCGGATCCACACTTCATTATACGTGATGGGGCCCACGCCATGTTTCACATAGAGCTCATAGGTTGGAGTTCCAATCGGAGGAACCGGACACGAGTCCTCCAATCGGGAATCCCTCTTACAACCACAACAAAATATCTTTCCAAGTCTGCTAAGACCAGGCATCTTCGCTCACTAGTCTAGCTTCAAACTTCAAAGGATTATCGAATACGATAGTCTCGTGAATACACGAGTCCCTCGGCTTTGGTACTTGCAAGGACCAAATCAAAGATCCCAAGGGGATACCCAAAACTAAGGAGTGGGAGACGCTCCACTCATACTTAACTGAGGTATCGATGACGTCACCAGAAGACCCGTCTATCGTCTCGCTCTACAAATCATCTAAGGCTCCAAGACAGGGCGACAGTCAGGGCAGCAGTCCTTCGTAGCCGTCGGAAAGCGGGGAACCTCGCAGCAAAGACTTTCGGACCACGACGACATACAGGGGTCGATGAAGTGGCAGGCCTTCCTCCAGAATTTTCACACAAAGCTCCTCACGATCGTCAGGCTTGGACAGGTACCGCTGAAGTCGCCCCACGTTGGGCGCCAAATGAAGAACCGGGTTATTTAGAACCCAGCGGTGCCAGGGGACACACCCGAAGTCTCCGGATTCACCTGTCTTAGAATTACAGAAACGCGGAAACTTCTTGGTGACGTCAAAGATCAAATTTATTGGCTGCAACCAGTAACAGAGGTCCACGAAGTACAATGGCTGTATATTCGTAGGAGACTGCTCAATTTTACAAAGCAAGCCATCCCTTTTATACCAAATATTGTGCTTCAGGCAAATATTCCTTATTTACTGTAGACCAATCCCATGTGTACACAACAAAAAAAAAACATTGCATGGCAAACCCACATTTCATTGTCCAGCCCACCATCAATTACCCTGAAAGGCCCAACACTCTTCATCAGATAAGTCGAACGGACCCCTAATAAAAACGGGCACCTCCTCATCGTAAACAGGCCATAAAGAAAGGAGCAGAGACAGGTGTGAGTAAGATAAGACATAGTTGTGTGCAATAAAGGGTTTATGATGTCCTGTGCCTTGATCCTCAATCTTGACCAGCTGCTGGGAAAGGAACTGGCCTAACAAGTTTGGCTTCGGGCAACGGAGTCAGCTTGCCCAGGTCACACAGAAGTCAGCTAAAGGTGTACGTGTCCCAAGGACTCGTTCGGCCTTAGTCATCGGCCTATGTGAGGGCAACCATAAAATGGCTGCTGTGCACAAAATGGAACCCAAGGGTTCAGAACGGAATCCCTGATTTCATGGTGATCTCGTCACTCGAACATGACGAAAACACTCGTACATATTACACTCGCCATTTTCGGTCCGCTGATACCAAAATCGTCATGATACGACGACATTTATAAAACGGGTTCAGAATTCACCGAACCTCAAAGCTTGACCCCTAGGTCAGTAAGATTTGTGTTAGTGCAGCAGAAAGGCACAGTCTCATTTAGACGCTCCCAGTCAACTGCAGGGATAATCAGGTTTAAGAGGAACGATTTGGAGCTGTTCACCCGAGATCCCAACACTCTCTCGAAGCTCTCCAGCTCCACTAGGATTGCTGGGAGCATGATCTGAGGTTCAGTGATGGGTAGGAGCACATCGTCGGCAAAGAGAGTAAGCTTGTGAGTGTCAGGGCCGAAGGGCACCCCCTTGATGTCTTGATTGGCCCTTATCCTCTCTGCCAGGGGCGCAATACTGGGCACAAACAACAAGGGGGACAGCGGGCAACCCTGTCTTGTCCCCCTCGTGAGCGTGAAAGCATCAGACACCGCTCCATTCACAAGAACTCTAGAAGTGGGAGAGTGGTAATTGGCCTGCATCATATCTATAAATGCTTCACAAAAGCCAAATTGTTTCATGGTTCTAACTAGGAATGCCCAATCAACACGATCAATGGACTTTTCCGCGTACAGCGAAAGGAGGGCCGCGGGGATACTTTTCGACTCTACCTTTTTCTATAATATGTGCCATTCTACAGAGGTTGTCATGGGTCTGACGTCCCTTATAAATCCCTATTGGTCGGGATCTATCAACACCGGGAGGATGTTTCCAAGGCGCATAGCTATAATTTTAGAGTAGAGTTTAGCATCCAGGTTCAAAAGAGCAATTGGCCTGTAAGAGGCACACATTGTTGGATCCTTACCTGGCTTAGGGATGACTGTAACCAGGGTCTCCCCCATGGTGTCTGTGACTATGCACGCCTTTGCTATTTCATTAAATAGGGTCACTAGATGGGGCGTCAATTGGAGCGCAAACGTACAATAGACGTGGGCATTAAGCCCATAAGGGCCCGGTGCCTTCTGTAGTTTTTTTTGGTGATAATCAACTTTATTGGCATTTGAAAAAAACAGACACATTAAAGACAGCATACCATAACACAGTAGGTCAGAGCCAATCCCCGGCTGACAGCAAGAATCCCAATCATAAGTGAAAAATTGCAAGGTAGTCATGTCGTTCAAAAACCAGTATAGTGATACAAGAGAAAGGACATGCACACATCTCAGGATAGTAGATTCAACCATTTGCCCCATATTCCCATATTTTCTGAAATTTCTCGGGGCAACCCCTGGCCTCAAAGAGGGGTTCTTCTTGAGACGCACACCAATCCACACCCTGTTGCCACTTTCTCATGGTAGGGGGTTTGGCTTGGGCCCAGGCTGCCGCAATGTCTCGATTGACCACCACCATGCCCAAAAAATACTTATCGGCTCTAGAGCCATCTAAGCCATCAAAAACTCCCAGAAGAAGGCGTATGGGATCGTGAGGGACCTGCCACCCCAGAACTTGCATAAGGTACAACTCCACACCCGACCAAAAAGGAGCAAGGGCAGGGCATAACCATACCATGTGATATAAATCGTCCGGGGCATATCTGCAGCGTGTGCATTTTGGGGAGGGGCACAATCCCGCCCTGTGTAGGTGCACAGGAGTGAGATAAGCCATATGGAGATAATAAAGTTGGATGAGGCACAGTTTAGAGGAAGTCGTCAGGGTTTTGGGTGCCATAAGGTCATTGCGCCAGTCCCCCTCCTCCAGGGGACCCACCCAAGCCTCCCAGCATGCACGTATGGAATCTAAGGTGGTAGGGTCTTTGTTCACAGGGGAGCTGTATATATTGGGACACCTTCCCTCCTGCCCAAGTCCCCCATCATAACCTGAGCCTCTAGTGGGCTAAACTCAGGAAGCGAAGTGCCTGGAGTGATGTGTGCAGAGAGGGCGTGGCGGAGTTAGAGGTATCTGAAAAACAGGGCGGTATGTAGGGAGTGACGCTGTTGCAGATCAGGGAAGGCCCTAACATGATCACCTACCCAAACATTTCCAAGCACCGAAATCTCAATCAGGTCCCACTGCCGAAAGCCCTCAAAGGACATGGTCTTACACAGCCATGTGCCTTGCCACACAGGTGTGTGTTGGGTAAGGTTCTTATCCCATCCTGTGTAGCGCAGGGCAGAGTGCAAGGCCACCAGCACCACTCTAGTGATAGGTGGAATAGTTTGTGAAATGGGGACCCCATACAAGTAGGCTTGGATTTGCGGAAAGTCCATGGTAATAAGCTCGGTCGGGTAGGCCGGGTCAGACCAGCCACCAGTAAACCAATCATGGATGATAATAATCCTGGTGAGATGGAGATTTGTCACACCCATACCGCCATCGAAATGAGGAATCCGGCAGCGGGCCAAAGCTATATGTGATCTCCCTCCTCCCCACGGGAACTTGTTAAGCGCCCCATCAAAATCTCGGAACCAATTACCCGGAAGGTGAAATTCTGTAAAATATATAGGAAACGAGGGAGAATCATCATTTTAAAAAGTGCCCCTCGTGCAAGGGTGTTGAGAAGGAGAGATTGTTTGAGGTCCTGTTTGGCTTTCGCAATCAGGGGTGTAATGTTAAGGACCCACTCCAGCTCCAGGAGCAGAGTCACCCAGATCCCGAGATATTTGAATGATTAGCCTCCGTAAAGGGATATTTGACTGCCAGTTGAAGCAAGCCCTCGAGGGATGGAGGGGGACCAGAGTGGACTTCCTCGGGTTGAGTCTCAGGCCCGAAACTTTCTCAAATGCCTGAAGCACCTCCAGACAACGCAGGCCGGACCGTTCAGGGTCAGCCAAGTAAAGCAGGACGTCGTCTGTGTACAGGGCGATCTTGTCCACCTGGTGGGGGGTCCCAAGACTATCCCTGAATTTGGGGATCATTCCGTACGAGGTAGGCCAGGGGCTCCATCGCTAGGGCATAGAGGAGTGGCGAGAGAGGACATCCCTGATGCATGCCTCTCCGAATTGAGAAACACTCTGGCCTTAGGGTCAGAGTAGAAGACACAGATAAGACATCTGAAATGGAGGCCAAAACCAATCATGGCGAGAACATTGCCCAAGTAGCCCCAATCTACTGTGTAAAAGGCCTTCTCGAAGTCAATGAGCAACAAGGCCAAGTTTGGGGTGAGGAGGTGGTGGTGGTGGGCCAAGGCAAGGTGAAGGCATCGTATACAATGCCTAGTACCACGTGCCAGCATGAAGCCACATTGGTCTGGATGAATCAATTGGTGTAGCAATGGGCGGAGACGTTGGGCCAGGGCTGTGACAAAGATTTTCATTTCTGTGTTAATTAAAGAAATCGGACGATAGTCCAAACAGGAGGAGGAGGGCAGTTGGGTCTTGGGAATGACCACTATAGTAGCTAAGTCAGCCTCGAAGGGGAAGTTGCCAGTCTTGACCACGTGTTGAAAGAGGTCAACAAGGTGGGGCACCAATCAGTCTCGGTATGCCGCATTGTACTCTTGTGGGAAGCCATCCGGTCCCGGCGTCTTCCCAGAATGCAGTAGGGAGATGGCCCCATGAATTTCCTCCGGAGTAAGAGGGAGGTTTAGGTCAGCCAACTCGGCCTGAGCAGGTGGGGCAGCCGGACCCCCGCACGGTCCAGCAACCCATCCAGGAAGGCCTCGGGGGCGTGAGCAGAGTATAGCTGTGCGTAATAGCCGCAAAGGCTTGAGCAATGACCCGGGATGTGCAATGGAGGGTCCCGTCGGCGTCCCGGATTTCAGGGATAATTCTGTTAGCTTTGGGGTAAGAGAGCAAGTTATGAAGCAATTTTCAATTCTTGTCACCCCATCAGTACACACAGGCCCCAGAGGAACACCATAGCATCTTGGCCGACTCCATGGAGATCTGATGGATCTCGTCCCGGAGCGCCATAAGCTGTCTGGCGAGGTGAACACCATTAATTTCTGCGAGGGTCACTTCTAGCTGCAGGGCTCATACCTCAAGTTGGGTCAGGCGCTCAGTCTGCGCAAGACCTCTTGTAGCGGGAATTCCGTTCTCCTACAGAACTGTGCATAGAGATTTGGAACCTCAGTGAATTAGGGTGGCCCAAAACTCACCTTAGTACCCAAAATCCCCTTACCGAGCTAGCTACAGTGTCTCATTGGTTATGACAAACTCCCAATGTTTAGACAGACCAGAACATGAACTTAGAATACCTCAGGTATCATGGAACACATGAACACTCTTTCGCTATACAATCATTTCAAACCAGAATGTGGAGTAAAAGAGGACATGTGCATGTTTGAAATATTTATTTACTAATGCAGGGTTCTCAAACGCAGTATCTTATATAATACAAGCAAACATATTATAAGAAACATAGTTATCAGCATAGTTACTAGTCCATAGAAAGCAAACGGTGACAGCATACTAAAATGCTGAAATGAATAGGAATTAACACCTATTTCTCACCCTCCCTAACTAGCATAGTATATTATATCTATGAAGGTCTCTTTGGGTTTTAGCAGGGCGGGCCCATACCTCAAGATCTTAGTGTCAGAGGATCACATCATCTTCCACCAGCTCTCTGCATGTGAAGCACCATCAAGTGTGTACCGTGTGCTCTAAGCAAAGCAATATAAAACGCGCGTAAAGCCCAATTTTGGCAGCAGCTGCATTCATGTTATGTCTAGGAAGGTGCGAAGATCAGACCTCACAACAACACTGTGTCGAGTTATCCTTGGAGGCTTCAGCACTCACTGTGCAGACATATTTTACCAAGCAAAGCTGATATCAGAGCAATAACATATTATTCTCATGTAAATCACAACGCTCTTCTAGGTTGAAAGCTAAAATAACAATTATGTGTCGTGCGCAAAAGCAGCAAAAGGAAAAATGGCGTTTAAACATTTAATAAGCTCATGCTAACTTAACACGGTATATAGGTAAGCAGTAACTATATGACACCCCCCCCCAATGATCCGAGCATGGACAAAATAAGGAATGATAAGACCAGAATAGGGGCACATCATGAAAGCAGAGTTCAATAATAATAATGAGCTAGGTCAATTTTCAAAATCTGGTGAAAAGGCCTTGTTGAGGTCAATTAAAAAGTTCATAACTTGCCAATCTATGGCTCACTTTCACTCAAGTCAATAAGTCTCGGTTTGTAAAACAAAAAATTGTACGCAAAAGGTCCCAAGAAATCTGTAATCATGAACGGGCTATCAGCAAAAGTTTCGAAGGCTTTCAGGACCGGACTGAATATGCAAAATATGCAGGAACAGCCTCCAGCATGAAATCACTGTCATCATCAGAAAACAGTTCAGCCATCCAATTCATTAGTGGGAAAGAACATACGTGCTCCTCCAGCACCGGAGCCACTAGCATCATCAGAGGACAACTCGGTGGGTTCTCAATATAGCTCTGTGCCAAGAAATCTTGTGCTGCTGCGAGAATGTTCCAATGACCCATTAGTCCATGCATCGCGGCCAAGGCCATAATCCTTTCTCCAGAACAAACCAACTCGTGAGTAACTACGGGACTCATCAGGTGATTAAAATCGACGTCAGGAGACACCGTCTTGCAGAGACACACATCAAGGGCCCAGTCGAAATCGCAGCTCAGGCAATGAAACACAGGCTGGACACATGTGAAATAGGAAAATCGAAACGATAATCCAAATGCTATGCTTAAAGTCGCAAGCGGCAGTGTGCCATAGTATTCAAGCATGCAGTTGCAAAACAGTGCCAGGTGGGGTTGTGCGGCTTCTAACACAGGACGTTATTTCACCAATCGGTCCTCACTGCATCTCAGCAGAAAAATATGTATAGTTACACTGTTTGAGGAAATTGAAGTTACTGTTGGACCTGTGTTTTTAATTGCATTTCTATGAAACTGTATCACTATACCAGTCAGTTAATCACTGATCACGTTTATTCACTTGTGCACCTTTCTTTATTGATATTACTATTACTGTGTGGACAACCGAACTTTTAATGGTTTAAAAAAACTTTGCAAAGTGACTGAATAATTACAACTTTGCTGTTTGTTAAAAACGTGTGGTGTGTGAATTTTTGTTGAAAGTGATTCCATGATCAATAATGAAAAAAGTATATATAATTTTACACTAAGTAAAGTAGAAACGGAACAAAGAAATTGACCACAATCCGACAGAACCAATATTTATATAACAACAACTCTAACACAGGACGGGCATCCATTTTTAATAAAACAAAATATCACCAGAACGCCTGCAGCCAGCGCCAGCAAAACCGGAAAGCCACCAAATAGGCTTGAAAATATAGAATGAAAGAAAGCAGGGATGACTCTAAATATTTTCTCGAACGAAGTCACGAGACCACTGCTAACTATTTTAAAAAAATGTGCCAGGCTAGAAGTGGAGGAGGCATTAAAGATTTGATGAACCAGCTCGCTGAAATGCAATGGCAAATCAGTATTTAATAGCGCTTGCACTTCTGTGCGCGTGTTAGCTATGTGAAGGACAAATGTTTCTCGAGCCGAACTCAGGGCTACCTCTTTTTGAGACAAAAGGGCTCTTATTCTACTCATACCATTGAACTCTGCCGTCAAGGTTGGGATTCGCGGCCAGATAGAAACATCTGAATTCCCATGTGTAAGAGTATACAGAACGTTTTTGCAACACACCACACGTTCTGATACTGTTACCACATAAGCGATACCTCTAATTAACCCACAACAGTCTTCGTTATTCAAAAGTAAATAACTGCCGTTTGCCAGTAATGTGAAAGTAGGAACGATTGCGGGAACTGGAGTACCTTTCAAAACACAGGCTAAATTTGGCCGGTCCGGGTTGCAATAACCGTGCAATTGAATGTGTCTACATATCAGTGAGTGATCTGGTGTTTCTGTGCACTCCTCCCCTTTAAGATAAACTTCCTTCTCTTCTTTCACGCATCGATAAGTGAATGGAAGCGACCATGCCTCATGGAGAAACGAACTACCTAGCGGTTCATATCTGCCTATTGCGATATATCGCATACAATTTGTAAATTTGTACAAAGCAAACGGTAATGTAATCAACCCGTGGATAAGCCACGTTGCAGCAGTGGCTTCTGCCACAGAGAACGGTAAAGATTCTAATCTTTCAACGTGTAACATGGAAAAAGATGTGTCACGAATTGAAAGCATGCGCTGCTTGTCAGTCAAATTAAAAGGAACAAAGAGAGAGGACAGGTTCATGTAAGTCCAAGGCACCTTACCAGACTTAAGCGTCTGCAGGGTCCACGCAAATTGCATAATGGAACGCAATTGATTCTGACCATGGTATAACACAGACACTTCATCTTGCACAATATCAACAACAGAAGACACAATGTTATTTAACGTGTAAATGCGGGAAGAAAGCATGTTAATACTGTTATCAACAACTGCACGTACTTTTTCTAAATTAGCTTGATCAATAGCTCTAAGGCGTGTAGCAGCCTCAATTTGTGACGTCTTCCAGATTTCATTGTAAATCGCATATATCCATCTTTTAGATCTACCACTGGCCGGGACTTTTATGAAATTGTTTAAATCTACATCATCAGTGAGCTTGGATAGATGCAGTTTAACCGCAGCCAATGTAGATTGTTAGAGCCAATTCTGACATAATTTTCCTACTGAATAAGTGGTGACAGAATGGTCAGTATCAAAGCGGGGATCAGGCCTGACGTGTGTAAACCCATCAGCTAAACCCAGAAAACGACGTTGGCAGGAATCAGAACTTCTGTGCCACATCAGCCAACCCTTTGGATCCAAACTGGAAATGTTAAAGGACGCATTTCGCAGTAGAGCTTGCAATTCCCTAATGGAAAACTGTGTAATATTATTCCAACTAGAATATTCTTCTAAATCAGGGACAGAAGGTGCATTTAATTTTTTAGAAGTAGCCAATCCAAAGCATGTGGTTTGAGAAATGGTAGAATTTAAAAACAACATATGATTTGGGATGAGACATGCACGGTGCAAAGCCTCAGTGCCTTGTACCTGCCAACTTTTAGAACCCCAAACAGATTTAAGGTCAATGGTTTCCTTCCATAGCTCGTAGCCCTCTACAGCTAACCTGTCTAGAAAGGACTTTGAATACAACAATTTGTTATCAGTAAGTCTAACCTTGGACATGGACTTCTGTGTCATTTTAAAATAAAAAGACTCAGGATTGGACTGATTAAAGTCTGTAAAATAAGTGTACTTTTTCAAGAAAGTACTCGAACTGCCTTGTAAAGGAGCTGGGCAATGTTCCCACTGTGTGTAATTTACAATACCCCTTCTGGAACTTGTTTTATGCAGATATTGGTTGCCAAAATGTTGGAAGCAAAATAATTCACCATAATTAGCAGAATCTAAGTATAAATCTTCAGCATCAAAGGCAGCATAATATTTCAAATCAGAGAATAATGCTTCTACGGCCTGAACATCCCAATCATCAGAACGTATGTTTTGTTTCACCACATCTCCCATGTTTACCCTGAGCACATTAGGGACATTAACAACTTCAGTAGGGCCATGGATTTGAAATTTAACCGCATCCCCCATAATCCCATCAAGAACAGGCCAAGCAGTGATGTTAACAAAATTCAAGTCTCTCTTCAGTCTGTGTGCTGAATGTGATGAGGAAAGAGGGGCCAAAGTTCCATTAAGATGCCGAATGCATGTTCTTTCCTCGACATAGTGTCCATCGACAAGACGAAAAAAATAAAACACAAAACCAATTGACATAAAATGGTAAATAGAAAAAAGCACCAGCCAAATATATGTCCAAGGGGGATCAAAAAATGTTTTTTAAATAATGTGGCATAAATTGCAAAACGTGAGGGCTTTTTTGAATTTTGTGAAACAGTGTCAAAAGAGAATCTGGATTCTGTGGCCAAATGTGTTTGCAAATCAGGCATCGATAAGTCAGTTGGGTAAGTGTAATCAAGTTCATCAACGTGATCAACAGGTAAAGTACTTAATAAAGGACTGGAAACAGCAGGCATCTCGAAGGCCACCTCAGGCATAGGATTAGAAGCAGTGGCCAAAACAGAATTTCTCACAATCGAAGAACAGGAGACCGCCGGAGTCATACTAAGAAGAATCAGCGACTCTGTGTATCTTGACATTGTCAATAGAGATAAACCTGTTTTCCTTACGACCTGGAAGTGGAGGTAAAACGACTGTTCTTGTGCCCTTCACGCCAAGCACAGGAACCGCAGCTCGATATGAAGGACCAAATTCTTTCTTGTTATCGATCTTCTCTTGAACCAGGTCTCCAACTTGGGGTAGCCAGCCTACTACCGGGATCTGCAACGCATCATCTGATGTGGAGGGCAAATGTTCCTTTGCAAGACTGTCTCTGGTCTTTTGTAGATCCTGTAAAACATTGAAATGTTCATCTACGTCAAAGGTTGTGGCTTGGGCCACGCCGTCTAGACCGTCAAGGTCCGGGACAAACATCTTGATACCAAAGAGCATTTCGTATGGGGTCCGCCCACCCAGAGACCTTCTAGGGAGATTATTAAGAGCACGCTGCACGCCATTGAGGTGGGCCAGCCAGTTTCTGCCAGTGCCTAAAACTCGAGCTGTCAATGATTGCTTTAAGTCACGGTTCATTCGTTCCACTACACTGTTACCCTCAGGTCTGTAGGGAGATGAAAACTTGACTTGGACCCCCATCGAAGTCATGGCATCCTTATACGCCTTAGAGGCGAAAGCCGGACCCTGATCCGAATGGAAGGTACCACAGGCAAAAATCCCTACAAAGACACGCAAATCTCTTATGACAGTCCGTGAATCAGCGCTGCGGTGGGGCAATACCCACACAAAGCGTGTGCATGAATCAACTGCTACTAAGATGTACTTATACGCAGTATCAGAAGAAAAAGGACCGCAGTGATCTAAATAAACGCATCCTAGTGGTTTATTAGATATGTACAACTGTGTCTGTGGCGGACGCGCAGCAGTCGAAGGCTTAATCTGCTGGAAAATGTCACATTGAAGGATATAGTCGCGCGTCTGTTTGTACAGTCCCCGCCACCAGAAACGCTGTTGTAACTGAGATACAGTGGCTGAGACGCCCGCATGCGCAGACGCCACACCTTCATGGGCCGCTGTAATCAACGTAGCCCTGCGATCCGAGTTGGGAATCAACCGTTCTCCAACTTCAGGAATTTTCACAAAAGGAACCTTATCGGGACTTAAGTGGTATGTGTACTTCGAAGGGAACCCCGTAGGATGTTTACTCCCCTTCTCAGTGGCAGCAACCGCCGCCAAGATGTCATCATCACTCTTACTTTTGGACCGTGTAACTGCTGCAACTAAATATGTAGATACCGCTGATTTTGCTGCCTCATCAGCAAGCGAGTTACCTACAGCGTGGACTCCAACACGCTGATGGCCGAGAGTATGAATCACAAACACGAGTGGCAACTGCTCTTTGAGCTCAGCCACTCAAACCCAGATCATTTTATATTTTATTGTGCTACTCTTGGAATCTCGAAAGTCATTTTGAATCCAAAAGAACAAGTTTTCATTGTAAGACTGGACACAGTAGTAAGACTCACTCACAATAAGAGTCGTCACACTAGGATCTGCGTACTCCAACGCGAGTAAGAGAGCGCGAAGCTCTGCCAATTGTGCGGTGCAGTCCCCTAGAGTTTGCGTGTGCACAACTCTGGACTTGAATTCGTCGTCCACCATGGCACCGATCATAATGGCGCATGCGGAAACGTAGGCGTGTTTAGAACCATGCGCAGCCTGCGCCGAACCATCAGTGTAAATGATGCAATGGAAATCCTCCAAAGGTCGCATTGCTAAAGGAGCTGGATGAACGAATTCATACTGTAAATACTCCTGCGACCGTAACGTGGCGTCAAAAATAAACGTGACATCCTGAGATGTCAAGGATGCAGCCCATTGAATCCACCGAGGGTGCAAAGCTGTAGAGTTTGGTACACTGGCTTTCGTAACTGCCTCCAAGGCAGGACACGGGGTAACTACCAACATGCGTTTTCCCTGTGACAGGGCACGTTCTTTAAGAATTGCCATCTGCACAGCCATTAAAACTTTCTCCACAGTGGAAAATCGCATTTCAGCCGACGTGAACAAGTGAGACTTGTAAGCAATAGGTACTGTGTCTCCTTCATTAAAAGTAAGGTACGTGAAACCCACCGTCCCAGGGATGATTCTTATCACCAGGTTGGTGTGGTTATCACGAGTCAGTAAGAATTTAGAAGCTAGCATATTAGCCTGCAAGGATTGCAAAATGGCTGAGTACTCAGGCAGCGAGCATGATTTGGAAAAAGTTGGTTGTATCAAAGCATACAAAGGCTTGATACGCTGGGCATATTCCGGAATGTAAGTCCTCCCGAAATTTAAGAAACCCAGTAAAGACTGTAATTTTTTCAGCGTTGTAGGAGCGCGCATTTGTGAGCATTTCTCCAGGAAGTGAGGAGCCAAACCTCTACCTTCATTGTTGAGCTCATAGCCCAGGACCAACACTGTGTACTCTGCAATGTATCGATTTTCCAAAGTTAAATTTGTAACCCATGTCTGCAAAGTTACAAATTATGCTGTTTACTCGACACAGATGCTCCCAAAGTTCGTCGTCTGTGAGATATATGTCATCCACATACGAGCAAGCATATGGGTCGATTCTCTCCAAAAGAGAAACTATGCGGGCAGTAAAAATCCCATGACTTCTTATAGCCCATAGGTAAACGCCGAAATTGTTTTTGGACACCGCAGCAAGTAAAGGAGGTCCATTGAGAACTAAGACCATCCAATCGATGGGCATAAAAACTGTTGGAAATGTCAAGCGTGGTCTTAAAACGCTTACGCACTAGACTATCCACTAGGGCAGAGCCGTGAGTATTCTGTACTGCACAGTTATGGCAATGCGAGTTTAAATGCCGGTAATCCAATACCAAACGATATGAACCGTCGGGCTTGGTCACAGTAAAAAGAGGGTTATTCATTGGTGACACACATGTTTCAATCACTCCTTGATATTCCAATTGTTCAAGGATTGCCGCGACGGAAGCTTTGGCTTCACGCCGAATAGGATATTGAGGTTGAGGCTGCGGCTGAGACCGTAAAGGAATCAAGTGGCTTGGGGACAATATATCCCAACCACATTGGTTGCGGTACAGAGCCGGCGCAAGAGCCTTAGCCCACTCTTCTGCAAAATACAGCGCATGCTCTTTCGAGACTGTGTTCGCGAAACTGGGGAGGATCACCTCCTCCCCTCGCGGCGCTGCGAGAACAAAAGGTGGGGGCCAGTCAGCCTCCGAAAGCAAAATGTCATACATAGACGAAAGATGTTCCCAAAATACCCCTTTTATGGTACGTTGTATGTCACCTTCGATTAACAGGACAATTTCAAAAAGTCTATCAGGGGGAGCAACTCTTGTATCAGCTGTTTCTATCACAACACAAATATCAGTCGCTGTCACCTTCAGTAGTGGACGCAGGGCCTCTCTCACAATGGTAATCTCCGCCGCACTGTCCAGCAAGGTCAGAGCCCATGTCAGATTGCGAAGTCGCGTTCACACCATCTCTGGCATATCGATGCGCTGTCAAAGCCGTGACTTTTTTCTTGGCAAACTGCGGTCTCTTTGGCGTTGAGCCGTCCTGCTTCCCTGCACCGTCTTTCGGGCGGGGCTGGTCACGTCCTTGCTGACCACCCCGACCCCTTCCGCCTCCTCCACCACCGGTCGTCGAGGCCGATGAGTCCTGAAGGAACGAGGAGAGCGTTGATCAGAAACCTGAAATCGACCAGGTGATTTAATCTTCGCGCGATCGCGCAAGTCATAAACACGTTCTGTTTGCGCAGGCAACGGAGACGCAGGACGAGATTCCTGTGTTTGTTGTTGTTGCTGTTGCTTTCCCTGTTTTTGTTTTTTAGGCCAATTTTGTTTTTTGGACTTGGGCTGAACTTCTGTTTCCGAATTCTGCCCTTGGGGTTGCTTTTTCTCTTTAACAGAAAAAGGCTTGAGACCCCTACTATTGCGACCCACGGTCTTATAAGCCGCCACAATAATCCTCGCCAACTGTCGGGGTTTCTCGGCATCGGGAATTGCCGCCAAAGCATTAGCAACCTGAAAGTTCACTGCATCCCCCTTGACATTAGCAAGAATGAGATCACAAACCACTTCAAAGGAGCCATATAGGCGCATACCCAATTCAACCGCAGACTCCGGTCCGTGATCATCCTGAACAGGTTTAAGGACCTTAGGCAGGACAGCCATAGACGGAGTGCCGTAACACCTTGCATAGACCGCCGCAAATGTCTTACCCCAGGTCTCACAGTCAGCGAGTTCAGGGGCCAAATCTTTTGGCAAACTAAGTGTCGGAATCCTGTGTTTTTCACCAGGAGTCGTATTAGGAAATACAGCTTCCAGCTGGTCAAATTTCTTGGCAAGCCAGAAAGGAAAATCATCCTTTTCCTGGGGACGTCTGCCCATTACAGCATTGACCATCACTGGACTGAGCTTCAACCCACCCTGTCCGGCCGGAAGCGCCGCACCTCCCGGGGGCCCACCGGGAAGATTACGGCCTATGTATTGCATTAAGGCTCGAATCACGGCAATAGCGACTACATGTAGTCTACGAATTTCAGCTAGGTTACAATTGCCGTGTAGAGGATGAGGAGTAAATCCAGCCTAAACAGGCCAATTGTGCCAGGAATGGACAAAGGACCTAACCTCGGAGCGGTTAAAGAATGGGGTAGGGCGCCACCAAACCAAACGCAATGCTGCCAAGTATCAATAGGTACTTCCTGTGCCCTGTACGGAGTATATTCATTCGGTACAGGAGAGGGAGTGTAAGTGTGGAACACACCAGAATTAGCGTCCACAGCCGGAAATGTCACCCACGAATAAAAGAGTTCGTACGGGTAAGCAGCTTCCGCACTCACCACCATTATCACAGCCAAGCCTTCCACGGGTACATTATAAGTCTGCAAATGATTGCGGACCGCAATGTGACTATGCTGAGGAATGTCCATGGGATTGGCCATGACAGCACAGGAACGTAGAAAAACAAAGTAAACTTCGTAACACAACTGGGTAGTAATTCAAGGAAGCCGTTTTAGAAACAATTCAAGCTTGAAAAGACCTATTTCAAAAATAGGTAGGTTTTTCCGACACCACAGTTTTCCGGAAAAGACAGTGAAGGGGTTAAGGATTGAATGATATACTACTCGAGTGTCATGATATAAGACCACCAACGGTTGGGCGCCATGTAGCGGGAATTCCGTTCTCCTACAGAACTGTGCATAGAGATTTGGAACCTCAGTGAATTAGGGTGGCCCAAAACTCACCTTAGTACCCAAAATCCCCTTACCGAGCTAGCTACAGTGTCACATTGGTTATGACAAACTCCCAATGTTTAGACAGACCAGAACATGAACTTAGAATACCTCAGGTATCGTGGAACACATGAACACTCTTTCGCTATACAATCATTTCAAACCAGAACGTGGAGTAAAAGAGGACACGTGCATATTTGAAATATTTATGTACTAATGCAGGGTTCTCAAACGCAGTACCTTATATAATACAAGAAAACATATTATAAGAAACAAAGTTATCAGCATAGTTACTAGTCCTTAGAAAGCAAACGGTGACAGCACACTAAAATGCTGAAATGAATAGGAATTAATAACACCTATTTCTCACCCTCCCTAACTAGCATAGTATATTATATCGAGGAAGGTCTCTTTGGGTTTTAGCAGGGCGGGCCCATACCTCAAGATCTTAGTGTCAGAGGATCACATCATCTTCCACCAGCTCTCTGCATGCGAAGCACCATCAAGTGTGTATTGTGTGCTCTAAGCAAAGCAATATAAAACGCGCGTAAAGCCCGATTTTGGCAGCAGCTGCATTCATGTTATGTCTAGGAAGGTGCGAAGATCAGACCTCACAACAACACTGTGTTGAGTTATCCTTGGAGGCTTCAGCACTCACTGTACAGACATATTTTACCAAGCAAAGCTGATATCAGAGCAATAACATATTATTCTCATGTAAATCACAACGCTCTTCTAGGTTGAAAGCTAAAATAACAATTATGGGGTCGATTCCGATCCGGTAAAATAATCCGGCGTATGAATCATATTCGTAGCCGATTCCGTACGAATGGGAAACTACCGTCCGACCAGCGATTTCCGATCCGTTACCGTTGATTTCCGTACGATTTGCTACGATCCGTACGAATGACATCCGTTTACCCGTACGAATAAGCCTCGGGCAGACCACCGTACGATTTGTAATCAGTCCGTACAAACTCACTATTCCGAATCGGAACGAAATGCCTGAGCGAGATACGTACGGGCCAAAGTAGTCACGCTTCAACATTGATTCGTACGGGACATTCGCCTCACTGCAAGCTCCACCAATACATACTACACGCACACCCCTCGGCCAAGCCTACACGAACCCCCCCACCCGCCAACGGCCCGTACCACTCACTCGCACGCACAAGTACGACACGCACACCCCTCGGCCAAGCCTACGCGAACCCCCCCACCCGCCAACGGCCCGTACCACTCAAACGCACGCACAAGTACGACATGCACATCCCTCGGCCAAGCCTACGCGAACCCCCCCACCCGCCAACGGCCCGTACCACTCACTCGCACGCACAAGTACGACACGCACACCCCTCGGCCAAGCATACGCGAACCCCCCCACCCGCCAACGGCCCGTACCACTCACTCGCACGCACAAGTACGACACGCACACCCCTCGGCCAAGCCTACGCGAACCCCCCCACCCGCCAACGGCCCGTACCACTCACTCGCACGCACAAGTACGACACGCACACCCCTCGGCCAAGCCTACGCGAACCCCCCCACCCGCCAACGGCCCGTACCACTCACTCGCACGCACAAGTACGACACGCACACCCCTCGGCCAAGCCTATGCGAACCCCCCCACCCGCCAACGGCCCGTACCACTCACTCGCATGCACAAGTACGACACGCACACCCCTCGGCCAAGCCTACGCGAACCCCCCACCCGCCAACGGCCCGTACCACTCACTCGCACGCATAAGTACGACACGCACACCCCTCGGCCAAGCCTACGCGAACCCCCCCACCCGCCAACGGCCCGTACCACTCACTCGCACGCACAAGTACGACACGCACATCCCTCGGCCAAGCCTACGCGAACCCCCCCACCCGCCAACGGCCCGTACCACTCACTCGCACGCACAAGTACGACACGCACACCCCTCGGCCAAGCCTACGCGAACCCCCCCACCCGCCAACGGCCCGTACCACTCAAACGCACGCACAAGTACGACACGCACATCCCTCGGCCAAGCCTACGCAAACCCCCCACCTGCCAACGGCCCGTACCACTCACTCGCACGCACAAGTACGACATGCACACCCCTCGGCCAAGCCTACGCGAACCCCCCCACCCGCCAACGGCCCGTACCACTCACTCGCACGCACAAGTACGACACGCACACCCCTCGGCCAAGCCTACGCGAACCCCCCCACCCGCCAACGGCCCGTACTACTCACTCGCACGCACAAGTACCGCACGCACACATAACGCCAACACCAAAACGACCACAAGGACCTTGCTAACGAGTCGCAATACCACACTGAACATGTCTCCTGTGTACACACCTTTGACAATCAATGTCCTGGTCACAGCCAAACAGCCAAACAGAGGAGAACACCAACACCCACCCCATATAACACCCACCCCAACAATTCAAATTAAGCCACACCCACCATTTGACCAATAAAAGGGACCACACATACAACCCATGATCCTTTGCAACATACCCATTCTTGCGAGGAAACTGAGAGCACACAAACTATTGCAGACACATACCATCACACATACACCCTATCTCATCTACACCCACACCACCCCCTTCACATTCTGACCCAAACACCCTCATTCATACACACCATCTACCCCTCAATCACATACACTACACACCATGACCACACACAAGAATCCAAAATTCACTAACCCGGAGATGGAGATACTTACTGATGAAGTCATCAGAGTCGAGCCGCAGCTGTTTGGCGCATTGGTCAGACAGACCAGCCTGGCAGAAAGAACACGCATGTGGGAGAGGATTGTAGACCGGGTCAATGCTGTTGCACCCATCAGGCGCACCAGGGAAGAATGCCAGGCCAGGTGGTACGATCTGCGGAGGATGGTGAAGAAGAAGATGGCACAGGATTACGCCAATGCACACCACACCGGAGGCGGTGGTCCCCGCAGACCTGCTGTATACCATCCCTGGGAGGAGAAGGTCATGGTCCTGCTGCCAGCGGTGGGAGTACATGGAATAGAAGGAGCCATTGAGTCTGGTGAGTGTACAAAAAACACAAGTTACATGGGTAGACCAACAACAGTGCCCAGCAGCATGGGGTGGGTGGCCATGAGTCCAAGCAGTACACTACCAAATGTTGGTATTTGCAAGGGGGAGGCACATAGAGTGCAATGTGTAGGGTAAGAGGCTGCTCTCATGCCATATGTCCCAGGGCACACACAAGCATAATGACTAATGCACAGGGATAGGTAAATATCACACAAGACACTACACCACAGCTTCTAAATATTTACTATTTGCTGACACACCTTACAGAGATGCATCATTTTGTGACAAAGTAAGGCAGTGTAGCAAGAGAGCAAGCACAATCTACCTGTCTCCATCCCTGTCTCGCCCTCTGTCTCCCTCTCCCTCTGTCGGCCTCTGTCTCTGTCTCCCTCTGTCTCCCTCTCCCTCAGTCGCCCTCTCCCTCTGTCTCCCTCTGTCTCCCTCTCCCTCAGTCGCCCTCTCCCTCTGTCTCCCTCTGTCTCTGTCTCCCTCTGTCTCTGTCTCCCTCTCCCTCAGTCGCCCTCTCCCTCTGTCTCCCTCTGTCTCTGTCTCCCTCTCCCTCAGTCGCCCTCTCCCTCTGTCTTCCTCTGACTCTGTCTCCCTCTGTCTCTGTCTCCCTCTCCCTCTGTCTCCATCAGTCAGTGTGCGTCCCTCTGTCACCTCAACGCACATCCCTGGGGCACACACACAGTTGCACACAAGCACTGCACAGGCCTCACAAACTCCATAGAGTAGAATGTTAAGGGATGTCTCACAAGTACCAGCAAACATCTGCTATGTGCCTGTAAGACACCCACCATTTGCTGTCTACACTGTACTGTGTCAGGACACACATCTCAGAAAGCTCTGTAGCACACAATGGGCACAGGTGTAGGCAGCACAAGTCCCTCCTGTGCTCATTGCAAACACAAACACCAGGACAAGGTCACACATCCTGTGCACCAACACTAATCCACCATTATGGCAGCATGCCACATGAGGGGACAGCCAAATCATGAACAATGGACGCTTGCAATTCACAAACAAAGTAATAGCATGGCCTGTTGTACACACCCCTTACAGAAACTCATCCCCGGGGGACAGGCGTCGTATTGCAACACTGTCCCAATTGCCACGTACCACAACAAAACACGTACTCATATGAATATGCATACAACTCATACATGCACATAACAGAAGCTCCAGTCCATTGTGCCTCTCTAAAAAAGCACGTGCCCCATCTCATTACCTTTGTGGATGCACATAAGTACCAACATGGACATGGGTATTGACAAGGTGATGCGTCTCAGAGAAGTGCCAAGTTGTAAAGCCATGATCTAGAAGTGGGTGTACAGGTCCAGCGGTGTTGGCATTGTTTGGCCAGCATGGAACAGCAAAAGACATCCAAAGTTGTAGCTGACATGCTAAATAATGATGCTCTGTCTCTTACATCAACATGCTGCATCTAAACTCTGTGCAGCTTGATGCACACATAAGAATGTTCACCCTATCCAGGATGTTGCGTGAAACTTACAAATGCTTTACACGTGTGGTGCCGGCAACACAAGACACAGCAATGGCTGTGTCAGTCATTGTCAAGAGATTGGAAGAATGTAAATACCTCATCGTACAATTGTTTTTTCTACCACTAAATACACAACTGTACAATGTCAACAATGTATAGCCTGTGGAACAGTGATGCTGATAATGGATAACCAAACCACATGTCATTTGATATTGCCTTAACAGTGACTGTCTCTCCCACACACAGGGCAACGTGCGGATCTCCCCCCCAGCCAGGGGGGCCAAGGATCCCAGTCCCAGGCTCAGCAGGACCCAGACCCCACCGGCAGCGCCGCCCCTCAACGCACTGTGGATGACCCCAACCAACCTGGCTCCTCTGGATCCCAAACCCCTGCAGCAACTGTACCAGCTACATCTCTGCCAACCACCGGACCTATTCCCACCACATCCCAGCAGACAGGTCAGAGCCCTGCCCATGATTCACAATCGAGCCTGTCTGAAAATGAGGGACACCCTTTGTCGGGCGCCCCTGAGGTTGGTGACAACCTCCACCCTCCCAGCACTCTGGGGGCCCGTTGATTGGATGTGCCCACAAGCGCAGGCCGTGCTCATGTGGGTCAGGGAGGTGGGAGTGGCGCAAGGCGGAGGCGAGAATCTGGCCAGTCAGCTGCAGGGACCGGTATGGCTGAACTCAGTAACATCCTTGAGGCATACCGGCGGGACACCAGTGAGGTAAGCCAGCTTGCTGAGACCCTCAACCAGCTCAGAGAACAGCAGGCAGAGCAAATAGCCAGGCAAGACCTGCATTATGGACGGGTGGAGGCACACCAGGCTCAGCTCTTGATGGTGCATAGGGACATCGTCCATGTGCTACGTCAGATGGCTGCCAACATGCTGCCCCCTCCCTGTGTCACAAGGCCAGCAACATCACGGCAAAGTGCTACACCAGCCACAGGGAGGGAGGAGAGGGAGGAGGAGGAGGATCCCTCTGACGTAGCGTCCCATGCACCGTCCATGCCTGCACATGAGGGTCCCCCAAGGAAGGTGGGTCGTCCACGGCGAAGACGTTGAGGGCCTGTGGCCCATGGACTTCTCCCAGGACACTGGACCTGGCATATAGCCCCTGGGTGCAACAGCATCCCCTATGAGACTCTCCCACATGGACTTGCTGGTCACAGTCTGCCCAATGATGTCAGGCACTGTGGCTTGGACTCTGTTGACTGAAACTGTAAGGCATCCCATCTCCAGGTGTGAATTTTGGATTCCCCCCCTTTCTGTACAGCACCTATTCACGTTTCATGCACAAGATCACCCAATAAATAATGTAAATATCATACGCATTTGGTGAGTAATCTTTGAAACAGCATACATGTATATGTGTCTGCAAATGTCAAAAATGCAAGGCATACAACAAACAGCAGTCATCCACACACTTGGACCAGAATCTGATAGAGGACACACATTGGTCAGAAATTTCCACAAACTACATACATGGATGGTAAGACACACCTGTGTGGGACAGTCAATGCTGGAGGGGGGATTGAATCACAATACTGCTAGCACAGGCAGGCCCAGGAGAGTCACTTTGAGGAGTACATGTCAGTGTCACAAAAGTAGTAGTCCATGTAGGGAGTACCTACAACTGTGTCCTCAGGTATGTGAGCTACCATCAGCATGATGCATTACTGTGTATGTGATTAATGCCGCACAGGACAACGGTGGCAGGACAGACTGTGGGCAATGGGCTGGAGCACTCTAGACAAGCACACCTGATTAGGTGACCTACCCCTATGGAGCTACAAGTACTATACTACTGTAATGGGAGCAACGCATACAGAACAATGACACACATCAGACAAATACCTACCCCTGAACGGGCAAATCACACCACACCCAAGAGACAGGGTCATGGTGTGTGTCCCATGTGCCAACTTGACTGACTGTGACAGCAATGTAGAAGTGGTGTGAGCATGTTGTGTTCTGGCACGTGACTGTAAGCTAACAGTTTTCTGATCTAGTGGTGTTGACAAGCTAACACTGTACAATATTGTGCCTATGTAAGGTGTGTGTGTGTGTGTTGGACACTGCACATGACCTGGTGGTACGTAGACCCAATGTCATGTGAATCTGCATAGTCGTACCAGTATGTGTTGCACACACACGCATAGCAGCAGCTATGGCTGAGTACAAAGCATTTTTATAGCACGAGGGTGAATGTCTGGTGTTGTCTGTGTGTAGGGTGGCATGAACATGCTCTATTAATGGATGGAAGGAGGGTCATCCTGTAGGTGTCTGTGTTCCTGGATAGTGTGCGCTGCATGGTGGTGGTGTATGCAGCTGCAGCAATGAGTGAAGACATGACGGCAGGAGGGGTGTGACTAATTGCTAAACAAACACATAACACAAGGGCACCCGCAATGCACAAAGTGACATGTGAATGTGAAGGCAGGAGTGTCTGCCTCACTCAGGATCACTGACAACAAAATGGCACAGTAATCACCACACATCACAGTCAATGGATCAGGGCCCTTACGGTCAAGTGGGGCACAATACACACAGCGTCAGCAGGTGTATACAAGAGCTATTGTGTTCAAATCCAAACTGCACCAACAAAGACATCTACCTCACACACAACATAGTATTCTAGCCTTCACCCACCCCATGCGTGTGGTCAATATACAGTTACACACCTAACAAGCATGAGGTAACTACGTTCAAAATAGTATATGAGCACATTAGACCGACATGTGTGTTGAGCCACAAGCAGGCACTATATTCTGTAGGAGTCAGACGTCATGCACAACATGTTATTTACATTGTGAGCCCATGGAGCTTTCACAAACATACATGTGCATTGCCAATAAGTCCAATTTACACTAATCATGATGTCACCTGTAATGCCGCTTTACGAATACCTACAAGGCTGTCAACGACTGGCCGTACCTTTCTTCATCAGAGTGGTGTGATGCTCTAAGGGTTCCACCTCCAAATAGCCCATTGGTCTGAGTACAAACAACAGACACAAAAGGGTGATCAGGCGAAAGAAGGAGAGGATGGGAACTGCTGGGAGGGAGACCTGAAACAGAGGCAAATAAGCATTAGGACAACATTCTCATGTCACAGACACTTCAAAAACCTCATTAGCTACACTGTACCAGTCACACCTGTGAAGTGTACTGTCTGGTGAAAAATAATGATGATTAATCATGCCATCACATGAGATACGATGCTGTGACACAGACACATAAAAACTGGGACAGTCTGTCATCCATTAGAGTCATGTGTAACGCTCACAAGTGAGCACCCATGCAAAAAGATCTATGTAGTATAAACACATTCCCAGGCACAGATGAGGTGGACCTCAGTAACAAATGGAAGCATATGGAAATCCAAATACCGCTAACTCTAAAGTCTGTATCTGATATAGGTTAGCCATAAGGGCCATGTAGGCCATTTTGAGCAAATCCACTACAGCTGTTAGTATCACATTTGATGAGGAAGCTAATGATCGACAGGCAATGAAGGCACTCTGTAGCCAGTCTTCTGGTGTGTCAAGTAAGCATCACAATGCTAAACATGATATGCATGTACAATAAATATTAAGTGCAAGTGATGTCCATCCAAGCGACATAATCAGACCCTACCATAGCACAGTAATGGTGCCGGCGACCAGAGATTCATGTGAATGACCGCACTCCACTGGTGCAACACAAAAAATCACATATGCATCTTTCACACTTTTTACTTAGTCATGCTAAACATACATGGCATCATGTGCATCTAAACATCACTGCTACTCACTGTGAAGGCTGGCGTAGCAGTATTCTGAACCTGCACTGAGGTAACGACATGACAGTGACATGATATACTGCTGCAGGGGGCAATGCATCCATGTTAACTGATTCACAGGACAGTTGTCTTAAGATGTGGAACATACACTGGGCAACACCGACACCACATGGTTTCATGGTAATCACACTGGACTGGGCCACAAGCTGGAGGTGATGATCCAGTCACATTCTAATGCACACAGTGAGGCTGCAATCCCCCACAGAGTCCGTGGTTGTGATCTCTGACACAATGTCATGCCATGGTATGTGCAATGTTGCTGTGGCAATGAGAAAAACACACACTGATGCATTCACCAGAGTATCAAAGTACAACAGATGACAGAAGGGGTGACTATCCTGTCATGGGAGTGGCCATACATCTCATGAGGTACATAATGGAGTAGCATGTATGCAAGGTGACACTACATGCACATGAACAAGTACCACACGTTTCTACACATACCAACGCTAAACAGCCTCATATGAGTCCTTACCCAAATTGACTTCTCCACATGTCCAAGCATGCTCCGTTGATGTGGCTGACGATGCAATCATAATGAGCAGTAGCAGGATGACCACGATGTACCCCAACGGACAACAGGCAGGGCGAGCTGTGGATGAGAGTGGCACACAAGGGGTCAAGTTCTGTATAATGTCATTTTGTCAATGTCTGTTGAATAGCCAGATGTAGTATGACACCTGTACATTCCAAGTGCACACATGCACGTATGTGTGTAGCATTACAACTGAACGTGTGACACAGCACAACACACATCCAAGTGATCTTGCTTACAGTCTGTTGCATACACAGCATGCTACCCATGCAACTCTATAGTCCATCTCTTACATAAAAGATGAAATGACTCACCATCATGAAAAGAAGTTGCGGATGAGGTGACCGCGGATATCATTTTCACACTCCTCGTCACTGGCATCCTGGCCAAGGCCTTCATCCTCAACGGGCGGATGTTCCAGCTCCTCAGGATCCAGGTAGAGTGGCACGGCCTTCTCCACTGCCATGTTGTGTAGCATGCAGCACACGGTGAAGATGTCACACACCTTGCGTGGGCTGTATTGGAGGGCTCCGCCTGTCTTGTCCAGGCACCTGAACTGGCTCTTCAGGAGTCCAAAGGTCCGTTCGATCACCTGCCTGGTCTTCACATGAGCATTGTTGTAACGCTGGTCTGCAGCTGTCCTGGGGTTGCGTAGCGGAGTCATTAGCCACAGCATGTTTGGATATCCAGCGTCTCCTGCAATTTGACATCATGTACAAGAGTGAATCATATGATGCTGATCTTGAAGTTGTGACATACTGACATACAGAGCTCACAGTGTATACTCACCAACTAGACATGCCCGGCGGTTGTGCAGCTGCAGCATCATCTGTGGAGAAGTGTGGCTCAATGGTTAGAGCGGCAGACCCTGATGCAGAGGTCTGGCCCGGGACCAGGGTTCGATTCCCGCCTCGGCGGGTCTTGGGCTCAATTTCCCCGGACCTGATAATTCTCACCTCGGTGCCTAGTCTAATCATGGGTCCCACTCTGTGACTCTGGGCAATAGCTTGCTTAATCTCCACAACGGCCCCAGCAGCGCTGTGGATGCCTGGCTTCACCTAGGGGGTGCCCAGGAGTGGACATTTCACAGGAAAGCCAGGATGGGTTCCGCAGCGGTATGAATACAGCGCTACGAGGCCTCCGGGTAGAAGTGCGCTATATAAAATACAAACATTTACATTTACATTTACCCTGCTACGCCTCATGATGAAAGCATCGTGGCACGATCCTGCATAACGTGCACAAACATGTGAGATAATCATGTTGGCAAGACACACCACAAGGGCATTTATCGAGTGGTAGTGTTTCCTGTTGCGATACGCTTGCTCCTGAGCCTGTGGTGGGACAAGAGTAACATGTGTACCATCAATTGCACCAATAACATGTGGCATGCGGCCCAGGGCATAGAATTCCCCCTTGACAACTGTCAACTCTTCTGGAGTAGGGAATGTAATGAATTCATCAATGTGGAGCAACATTGCTCCCAAAACATCACCCAATACCCGGCTAAACATGGTCTGAGACATCCCTCCCACATCACCTATGGTAAATTGGAATGTACCTGTGGCAAAGAAATGGAGGG
Organism: Lissotriton helveticus; assembly: GCF_964261635.1. NCBI lineage: Eukaryota > Metazoa > Chordata > Amphibia > Caudata > Salamandridae > Lissotriton > Lissotriton helveticus. Next base: position 1,732,199,682 of record NC_136057.1, on the reverse strand, counting down.
CTGCCATCACCTTTACCTTGGGTGTCAGTGCAGTTGGATACCTGTGGCGTGGTTGTAGGTGAGCCTCAAGCCTGCCCGTCAGGTCCTTGATCAACTGTCTGCCAAACCGATAGCGACGGATGCAGTTGCGCTCCCTCATGGCTTCCAAGTCAGGCAACGGCCTTTCCAGAGGGGGTGCCCTGCAAGACACAATTTTAAGGAAATGTCTACAACTGTCTGACTAAGACTATAACAATGTACATGGCACAAGCAACACTGCTTCAAATAATGTAGACCATTTGGAGTGTGGCGTGGGATACACACTGATGCCAGCTCGCACACACTCCTCCATGGAGAAGGAAAATACCTGTAGTGTGTGGAATGGATGTGACATGCATACAAACGATCAGATGGAAAGGTCTTAGTGAGCATGACAAAGTATCATGTCAGTGAGACACGTCATGTCAATGTCAGTAGGAGGTTGTCTGCACATCCAGACGGCTGACTGCAATACACACACACACCACATGTGCCATCATTTGCACTGTTCAGCCTTAGTCATGTTGCGGTGTGTACTTTCAGTGACAATTACATGACCATCATCATACAGCATGATAATTACATTTGTCACTGATGGTCTGTGATGCCATCACACATGTGAACGGGTCTTTAACACACGTGGCATGGTGTGTGTACATTAGTCACCCTGCCATCACAGCAAGGACACAACATAGATGCTCCTACAGCAGATGCACAGAACTTTCAAGGACTAGTTACTTACCTTTTGTAAACCAATATCTGTAAGGAACAGTAGGCAGTAGCAAAGTGTCACATTTCAATACATACATAGCTTAGGACTAATTAGCCTCCCTGGGTGCCATCGATCTGACCAGTGAGTGGTGGCTATCCAGGCCACACCGGAACAAAACCAGTGTTGTAGATTGGCATCCGACAAGGGCGTGGCCACGTTTTGCCCGTACCTACAACGCATACACTGGCAGCTGTTACACAAACATATCCCACAGAGAGTGTGGATAGCAGGCAATGATGGATGTCAAGTAGCTAAACATCACTCCCAGAGTCAGGGAGGATGATGACATCTTTGCGCAGTGCCTGTACCTCTTGGATACCCTCTACAGCGTAGCGAACGGGAATGTGTTCTGTGGTTTTGAGGCCTGGATGCAGATGCTTCCTGGGATGGGGTGGTAGGACAGGGAACATGGTCAGTCCAGGTAGGGCAGTGGGGGTCTGACAACGTGCCTATCTACAGACAAACATGCTGCGTGGCTGTACATGCTTGCCAATATACATACTGTACTTTCATCAAGATAGGCCTGCAGAGGCTCAGCGTAGCGTTAGTGTAGTTGAAGGACCTGAGTGACAAGTTGGTCCTCACCGCAGCAACAGGGAGATGAAGGGCCATGGTTCCAACCGCCCACATAAACACTACACTGAACGTTGCCCAATCATCCAAATACATCTTTTGAGTTGAGACATCACCAGTGTCTGGCTAGGTGTCCACAACACTCGCATCCCCCAGTCCACCTGTCCTGTGGTCTTGGGACTGACACTCACGTGCCAGTGGGTCTTCATTACCCTCCCAATACTCATTAGTGCCAATTGTAATGAGGTGTGGCCAGCTCATTGATGTTTACATTCCCATGCAGCATTAAGAGCGGTGTTCTGCCACACAGTTACCACAGCGGAGCCGTACAGTGTGTGGTATCGGGGCCAGCACCACCCCAGAATGGCGCCAGGGCTGACACCTGGGGGAGATCTGGCAGTGAGGTTGTGAGTTGAACCAGCGGGGACCAGCATGAACATTCCGATCATGTCTGTCACAGCGGTTCTGGGACGTATGCACCGCCTGCGTCCGTCACTCAGTGAGTGATGGCGTCAGGGGCATTTCAACAGAGGCGCAACTGCCCCCAGACGGGTACGGTGGGCAGAAGCTGACGCAGAGTCAGTGTGCGGGGTGAGGGACATCATGGACATGAGGAAGTGCACTTACTCCTCCTGTGTCACATGCAGGGCTGGGACCGTAGGTCGTGGTGCTGGCTACGACGGCTGCAATTCTGATAGAGCCGTGTGGTCGCTGTCACCCTAATCCCATGCAGCATTGCACTTGCATCGTGGTTATTTGTTATTGCAATTACACATCTCTGACGTCTTTTGTTTACCTGACGAGTTTGGCCTGGGGAATGATGTACCAATAAGGGGCTCACATGTCTCCACACCCACACACATGCACTCCTCCTACATCCCAACCATGAGCTATTGTGGTGCTGTGCCAACTGCTGGAGTCAGAGTGGCTTGTGGGACATATCACACCTGGATTCATATGTCTGCTCCCCGCAATTGGAGCAGCTCTTGTTGTTGTGCCTGACGTGAAAACCGTGGAGACACAGACGGTGAGGGTCACTCGCCAACATGAGGCGTTTTCATTCCTCACAGGCTTTGTAAGTGACATCCCTATTGGCACGGTCTTGAGTATGACAATAAAAGGTAAATGCTCAGAAGTGTTCGTACAATGATTTAGGGTACAAAATGTGTAAGCTTTAACTTAGACCGGACCTGCCTTGGTGTTGAGAAACAAACAGAGGACCTGACTTGTGCACGCAGAGGTGACATATGACTACTCAGATAACGTCATCAGGGCACACACAACGTCAAGGATACTTGCAGAGCCAGAGGATTTACACACCAACACACAAGTGTACGGTATTACGGAAATTGCCTTGTCCAGGATGACATGTGGGGATATTCTGAGGTGAGTAATACGTTACTGACCTGTTCATGGCATATGCTAACAGCATGCACAATGTAGCACATGGCACACACTTGACGTGGTCACACAGGGTCATGCTGTGCGGCTATGACACCTCTGTGACAGTGGGCATGTTCCTGTCATCATGTGCCAGTTCCCTGTACTGAATTGTGGGCCATTCGAGTGTTCATGTGCCTCGCTACATGTTGCTGACGTTAATTGGGTTGAAATTGTTGAATGCATGTGATGCACATGTGCATCATGATTGATGACATGTTGTTTAAGCTATTCACACATCAACTGAGGCACAGGGTCACAATCCCTGTGCTTCTTCAATGTCTGCCACACCTGGCACATACTGATGTATGTGTGCCATGCTGATGTATGCATCCACATCGTTGACATGAGTGTAGACTACATCCCTGCTGTGTGATTTCCTGGTGTAACTCTCCCAATGGTGACATGAAGGTGGACAGGGACGCAGCCTACACAATCGTTCACAATCGTTCACGTGACCATGTCTGACGCAATGTACCCCAATGGTACGTGCGTGTGTACGCATCATTTCCCTATCGCATTTCGACTCTACGCGAGCTAAGCGTACCCCAATGGTACGTGCGTGTGTACGCATCCTTTCCCTATCGCATTTCGGCTCTACGCGAGCTAAGCGTACCCCAATGGTACGTGCGTGTGTACGCATCATTTCCCTATCGCATTTCCGCTCTACGCGAGCTAAGCGTACCCCAATGGTACGTGCGTGTGTCGGCCTCGTTTCCTTATCGCATTTCGGCTCTACGCGAGCTAAGCGTACCCCAATGGTACGTGCGTGTGTACGCATCGTTACACCATTCAATTTGTAGCATTGCCAATGGCAATGTCACCGTACTTGTGTGTGAATTTAAAAAAATGCATAGGCAACAACTAGGGGAACAGTGTACTGTTCAAAATGCAACCAGGTTGTCATGGATACGGAGTGTTTTTCAACTCCTACAGGTGTCCTTGAAGAATCAGTTGGGCAAAAGTATACAATGTTGCGGAAGTTGTTGTTCAGCTCTGGCTCTATTTTCAAACCATGCATATGTGTGTCATGGGCTTAGGTGTGATGTGATTGGATGGAACGTAGGATGCAAATTATGGTGGCCTATCACACACTACTCCTTGGACTCACAGACCCTCTGCAGCACAGATATAAGGCAGCATGTGGCTGTGGGAGGGCACTTGCCTGCACAACATTGGTGTGCTAACCACAGCTGCTGTCTCTGAATCCTCTAGACCCTGATTAGCTGAACATGGAGAGGGCACCTGCATTCACTGATGGTGAGAACAAGGCCCTGCTGGATGCCCTCCTGCCAAACTTCAGCAAGCTGTATGGGAGACCAGAGGATCAGGTGAGTGATTTGTGCAATACCTTGGAGTGTGCACCTGTTGTGTGTGTGACATCATTGCCACTGTGTAGTAATAGGGGATAGATGCAATGTTGTTGTGAGTGAGTGCCCGGGTGCACAGTGTTGTTAGAAGAGAGTTATTTGTCGTAGTGTGGTGTGTGACAGCATGTCACGTGCTGCATTGCACCCAGATATAGCATATATTGTTCAGTGAGTGCCATGCTCAAAGAGTGTTTTGCAGCCCTCGTGTCATCTGTAGATTGTCAATGTCATGCAAAGCAGTTGTGTTTGCACACAGGCCACATACTCCTGGACAATGATGCAAATGTGTGTGGCATACGATGCCCTGTTGTCATCATGTATTTTGTGCACATATGGGTGTCTTGGGAACATGCACCAGGTATACTGATGTTCTGTAACTTTACATTTGTGACAGGTATCTGCCTATGAGAAGGGTGAAATCTGGGTGGACATCGCCAGGGCTGTCCGGAGAGAGGGGGGACCTCGCAGGAGGCTTCGAAACAGAAAGAAGAGGTGGCAGGACATCCGGTGCTGGAGCCGCCGCATCGCCCGAGTCCAGCTGCATCGGGAAGCTCCACGCCGGCATGGCGGCAGCCGCCACCTCACCCCCAACATGCTCCGGGTCCTGGAAGTGGTGTTCCCAGACCTCCATAGGCAGTTGCAGGAGGGACAGCAGCACGAAGGGGGTATGTACATGTCTGTTTGTAGTCATGTGTGTGTGAAATGGTACCTGAAGAGCTCTAAGGCATGGTCACTCTCCCATAGTTTGAGTGGTGTGGTCAGACAGGCAGTTCATGCATTGGAATTTGATTGTCCCTCTGTCAGCAGCTGCTTCTTTACATGCCTTGCCCTACTACACATTAGAGTTTTGCTTTGGCTAATGCTTGTTTTTGACATGTACTCCTATGGTGCAGTGTCTCAGATTGCATCTTCCTTTGCACATCATCATGTTGTATGGGGGTATGTGACACCTGTTCGTACCTTAAATGTAGCACTACATGTGCACTATGTCTGCCCTTCTTCATATTGTGGCACTGTTCTTGAGTCTCAACAAGTGTTTTATGCAGAAGTCTGCCTCAGTGGCCTTTGTCCATGGTACACTTTCAAATTATCTTGTGTTAGCTACAGGTGCACAATGTACATGTGCTATATTTTGGGCTTCTGCATGCTCACACTGGGCAGTGCGTGTGTGCATATTCTCTACAACTGTTGCATGTTCTTTGTACATAGTATTGATGGTCTGCCACACAATGTGACTTTGGATGTACAAAGCGGTGATGGCAGTGTGAGGTGATGGAACACTTGTTTCAGGTTCCAGGATGGCATCACATGGCAGTTCGGCCAGGACTTTTGTAATGTTGGACAGAGTCAAAGCGAATCAAACATGACCAGGTCTTGATTTGGGTGGCTGGGTTGGCTAATGAACTGTTATGCATCATCAGCTATCCTGTTGTCAGGCAGTGGATCATGATTGTGTCTCTCATACAAGTATTTGCCTTGCCTGTACCTTGTCTCCTACCATACATTGAGCGTTGTGTCTCTGACATTTGTCCACAAGTAGACTTGTCATTATGCAGAGTTCAGTGTCATGTGACTCATGATGCATGCCATGTTGAGGAATGAGGCAAAATGATTTGCAGCTGATATGTCTGATGTGTACAGGTGACTGATATGTTTTCATTCTTCTCCTTGCTCACAGCATCATCATCTGAATCTGGAGGAGACACAGGCGCGGACCAGGCGGAGGGACACACCGACAGTGCCACCTGCTTTGAGGTGTCAGAGGGAGGCAGTGGCACAGAGTGTGAGGAGAGTCTGCAGGCCGGACGACATGTGACTGACACATCGTACCATGCCGACGAATCCGAGACAGACTCTCAGGAGGGGGGGGAATATGCAGCAATGGTCACTCATACATCTTTGGCTGCCCTCCCCTCCTCCAGTCCCATCTCCAACCTCCCACTCCTTGGTGTGCCTAGGGTCCGTGCTAGCCCCCGTGTCTCCTTTGTTCCCAGCACCGCAGCCCCTGCCCCTGTGTCCCCTGCTGCCCTCAGTGCTGAAACAGTGGACCTACTCCAGCAGATTGCAGTAGGTCAGACATCCATGCTGTCTGTCCTCCATGGACATACACAACTGATGACACAGGTGGGGTCGTTCATGGAGGGCATGTCATCAGCCATGTCCGATCTGCGTCGGAGTGTGGCTGCCATTGAATCAACACTGACGGCACCTCTCTACACCCAGCAGCATCTGTCCCCCCCCCCTCCTTCAGAGCCATCCACCTCTGCCTCTCACATACCTACACAGCATACACGCACACGCCACAGGTCAGACACACCCAGCGCACACACATAGCATAAGAAGCTCAAAACTCCACGCACACAGTCTCAAGGGCAAGTAGGCACACCCACAGGGAGAGGGGAGACACCTCACACATGCATCCACACACCCAGTAGGACTGACTCACAGCCCTGTACCTCCACCCCCAATGTGTCCCCGGGTTCAGGTGGTAGTTTTTCCGCCCTGAGGTGTGCAGCCAGGTTTTTGAATCTACTTTCGGCGATGCCCCAACCAGTGTGGATGAATGCACTACACCTGCACCCACTCCACCTGTCCTTCCCTCTCCTGTCCATGCGGTGCCGGAGGATTCCACAGATGGTGCCCCCGTAGTCAGCACAGCTGATTAAACGCCATGTGCAGGCAGGTTTGGGTGAGATGACACCCATGGAGGCACAAACTGTTGCAGAGACTGTATTGGACTGGCCATTGGCCTTTAATGAGCGAGGACTCTCATTTGCTTTTCTTTTGTGATTCCGCTGAATAAAGCTAATTTTTGCTTTTCAGATTTGTAGTTTGTGTGATGATGTCTGTGACTGCTGGGTGCCTGGGAGCTGGTGTGATGTTCACATTTAGGTCTACTAAAATGTGTCTATCTCCTGAGGGTAATGAGGTTGACAATGGTATGTTTATGATGTACGAGCTGGGCAGTGGTGGGCACTCTGATGCTGGGCACTCTGATGCTGGGCAGTGGTGGGCACTCTGATGCTGGGCACTCTGATGCTGGGCAGTGGTGGGCACTCTGATGCTGGGCACTCTGATGCTGGGCAGTGGTGGGCACTCTGATGCAGGGCAGTGGTGGGCACTCTGATGCTGGGCACTCAGATGCTGGGCAGTGGTGGGCACTCTGATGCTGGGCAGTGGTGGGCACTCTGATGCTGGGCACTCTGATGCTGGGCAGTGGTGGGCACTCTGATGCAGGGCAGTGGTGGGCACTCTGATGCTGGGCACTCTGATGCTGGGCAGTGGTGGGCACTCTGATGCTGGGCAGTGGTGGGGACTCTGATGCTGGGCACTCTGATGCTGGGCAGTGGTGGGCACTCTGATGCTGGGCAGTGGTGGGCACTCTGATGCTGGGCAGTGGTGGGCACTCTGATGCTGGGCAGTGGTGGGCAGTGGGGGGGGGTTAGCCATACACACACTCTGATGCTGGGCACAGGTGGGCAGGGGGGGTCTCAGACACTTACTCTGATACTTACACATACAATTACTTAGCAGACGTATGTCCCACACGTCTATTACACTGGTGGAGTGCGGTGACGTACCGTACCCCGATGTCGATGACGTCGGTGCGGTACGTCTCCGTATTACACTGGTGTTGTGCGGTGACGTACCGTACCCCGAGCTGGATGACGTACATGCGGCACGTATAACACTGGTGGAGTGCGGTGACGTACCATACCCCGAAGTCGATGACGTAGGTGCGGTACGTCTCCGTATTACACTGGTGTTGTGCGGTGACGTACCGTACCCCGAGCTGGATGACGTACATGCGGCACGTATAACACTGGTGGAGTGTGGTGACGTACCGTACCCCGAAGTCGATGACGTAGGTGCGGTACGTCTCCGTATTACACTAGTGATGTGCGGTGACGTTCCGTACCCCGTGGTCGATGACGTAGGTGCGGGACGTCTCCGTATTACACTGCTGTTGTGCGGTGACGTACCGTACCCCGAGCTGGATGACGTACATGTGGCACGTATAACACTGGTGGAGTGCGGTGACGTGCCGTACCCCGAAGTCGATGACGTAGGTGCGGTACGTCTCCGTATTACACTAGTGATGTGCGGTGACGTTCCGTACCCCGTGGTCGATGACGTAGGTGCGGGACGTCTCCGTATTACACTGGTGTTGTGCGGTGACGTACCGTACCCCGAGCTGGATGACGTACATGCGGCACGTATAACACTGGTGGAGTGCGGTGACGTACCGTACCCCGAAGTCGATGACGTAGGTGCGGTACGTCTCCGTATTACACTAGTGATGTGCGGTGACGTTCCGTACCACATGGTCGATGACGTAGGTGGGCCCGTCCCCGTATTACAATGGTGTTGTGCGGTGACGTAACGTACCCCGTGGTCAATGACGTTGGTGCGGCCTCTATCCGTATTACACTAGTGATGTGCGGGAGTGTGTGGTGCAACGTACCCAGACATGACAGTCGTGCAATGGAGATGTGCCCGTGTGGCAACACGTACAGGTATGTTGGAGTTCGTTGTACTCACCTTCTGCGCCGTCGTCGGTTTCTAAATACGAGGTGGTGGGCGTACAGGATAGGGATGACACGGACGATGGCGTTCATGTCCTGCTTGTCGTGTACCGGGTGCCGGTTTTGCCGGAGTGTGGGTTTACGGTAGTTTAGAGCTCTCGTAGCAAAAGAGCCGTACGGAGTGTGTTCGACACGGATCGTACTTCCTGGGTCGGAAGGCGCGGTCTATTTACGTACGGACGCTGCGTGGTGCGTCAGCCGACTGCAATTCGTATGGATTTTCGATTTGTACGGTGTTTTTTACGAGTCGTACGGAGTGACGCTTTAATTTGTGATCGTACTTGCTGAATCGTACGGGGACGCCTACGGGTGCGATTCGTACGGGGAAAAACGCTCCGAACAGCAATTCGGAGCGCTTTTTACCGGATCGGAATCGACACCTATGTGTCGTGCGCAAAAGCAGCAAAAGGGAAAATGGCGTTTAAACATTTAATAAGCTCATGCTAACTTAACACGATATATAGGTAGGCAGTAACTATATGACACTCTGGCTATTCCATGTAAGGTAGCATTGCCGGCTTCCCATATTATGGCGGAAAAAGGGACCGAACCCTAGTTGGAAAGAAAGTATGAACGCAGTTCCACTTCAAGCGCGTCCTTAAAGTCTGCGTCTTGTAAAAACTATGCGTTCATTCACCAGACCATACACATCCCATCAACGGTGTCTCCCAAGCGGAGGGAGATGGCAGAGTGGTCCGAGATACCGCGGAGGAGAATAGAGATGGTAGAGACCTGTTAGCAATCAGTGGCAGGCAGGAGGCCCACATCAATTCGGGAGTGGGCATGGTGGGCCTCTGAGGTGTGAGTGTACTGTCTTGCCAGGGGGTTCCAGATCCTCCAAGCTTCGCCGAGACCCAGGGCGGCCGAACAATCGGATAGTCGCCTGGAACAGGTGAGACACGAAGAAGATGGGTCACCCTTTATATCGAGTGATGGCTGCATAACTGCATTGAAGTCACCTCCGACTATGGTTTGACCTTGGGGCAGGGCAGAGATTACTTCTGTAAGGTGGCAGAGAGTAGAGGGAAGTGTGGTAGGGGGGATATATGTTGATAACAGAGTTAGGACATTACCCTCAAGTTTACCGGATATGGCAATGTAGCGACCCTGCGCGTCGGTCTTAACACAGATAGGGGTGAAGGGGAGCCCCCTCTGGGTCCAGATGGCCACTCCATGAGACACCCGCCCAAGACCGGAGTGCCGCACCCTATAGAACCCATAACGTGGGAGGAAAGAACAACGGGTCCCCAGGAGATGAGTCTCCTGAAGGAGGAGCACGTCAGGTGCATGACGTTGGGCACACTTGAGGACCGCCTCACATTTGATGCGATCCAACAAGTAGTTCCCATTCCATGATAGGACGTGAAGGGATCTACCGGAAGTGGGCATCGGGACAGTGGGTTATATAGAGGCGCAGAGGACAGGGCATTCGGGTCCCAGGGGAAGTGGCACGTCGCAGTTAGGGTGGGAAGATGTGGCATGGATAAGGTGGCGCACAGTCTGCCGGTGACGGTGGTGTGTGCAAATAGTGTGCTGTTATCAAAAACATAAAACAGTGTCTCGAATGAAGCCAGAACAAAAGAATCGGGGGGCTACGCCCCCCCCTTCCCCAACCCCTCCCAACCCCCCAGAAAATTTATTTTTTACAGTAACAATAACACAGAGCTAAGCTAAAATGTTTAGCAGGGCAGATTCGTGGCAATGATGGACCCATACAAACGGATAACATAGTGTCAGCAGCTATATAAGAACTTAAGAAACGTCTTTGGATTCCAGGCCTGTGGGTCCCCACGGTCAGATTCCAGTGTCGTCTCCGGATCCCCGAAGCGCGGGTCCTCGAGATAAGTCAGAATCGGATATGGCGGACGCAATGTCTCAGAGAGGTCAGGGACATGGCTTAGATCGATCAAAGAACTGGCTCAGCTGCGGTCCCCAGGGGCTTGAGGAATTTCAGAGGAGATTAACAACTGGGACTCCACACCAGGCGATCATGATGCCCCTCTCTGCTGGTCTCCCCTCCTGCGGGATTGAGTGTGTTGCCGCTGTGGCTTGGGAAGAGATGGATGAGACCGTGCGGACTACAGTGGGCAGGGGGGAGGTGGAACAGACCTTAAGGGGACGTTCCTCCGTGAGCCAAATCTAGGCTGCCTGTGGGGTATCAAAAAAGATTGTTTTGTCTTGGAAGACAACTCTGAGATGGGCCGGGAAGAGGAGACCATAGCGCAACCCTAAATTACGGAGCTTCTGCTTGATGTCTGCAGACGTACAATGCTTGGCCTGTACTTTTCTCATATAGTCAGGGAAAGCATTATCGTGCTGTTTTGATATTTCAGGGGACCATGCGCCCCTGATGCTCTGAGGATAGCATCCCTGTCCCGGAAATTAAGGATCTTAATGATGATGGGCCGAGGTGAAGCCCCAAGTGGAGGCCTGGGCGCCAGGGAGAAGTGGACACGCTTGACTGCGAACCACGGAATGAGGGCATCTTTGGGTATCCAGGATTTTACCCATGTCTCTACGAATGTGTCTGCCCGACCTTGTTCGACCCCCTCGGGGAAACCTATGAGGTGTAGGTTGTTTCGCCTTGATCTGTTCTCCGGGTCCTCAGCCCGTCGATGCAGCTCTGAGGTCTGGGTCTGTAGGCAGGCCACCTGGGTCTTCAACCGGCCCAGCTTGTCCTCGGCTGTAGAGAGGCGCGATTCCGCCTCTGAGAGTCGCGCCGTGGCGTTACGCAGATCCTGGCAGATAAGGGCCATGTCCACCCGTACCACACCGATTTTGCCCTCCACCGAAGCCTTGGAGGTGTCAATAACCTGGAGAATGGTGGACAGATCCCCTCCAGCGTGAGAGGGGCCACCCGATGCCCCCCACAGGAACACAGTCAGTAGTGGTGTACTGGTCCATTTTGGTTTGGGTCTGTGGAGCAGTCGTCTTCGGGCACGGTCTCTGCCCATCTGGACCGCGGGGGCAGGGCCCAGGTGTCCAGTCAGACGGGGTGGGCACACGAGCCAGCAGCCCCAGACAGGGAGGGGGGCAGCATCCAAGCTGTCAATAATCAGGCCCGGGCGCCGAGTCCCCCCCAGGGTCCCCTTGGCCTCAAGGGATCAACAGAACAAGTCCGGGGACCTCTTTGCCCCCGCTGTCCGAGGTGACGGCTGAAGCTGGGAAAGCACTACCCTCCAGCCCGGAGTGGGCGCTGCTGGGTCAAGGGGGCTGAAGGGGGACAGCAGGAGGAACCAGCCCATGGCCTTTCGTCGCTTGCCAAATCTAGCCAAGAGCGTCTCACCCCACTTGAATTCCACAAAATGCAGGGAACACCAAAGGCAGCAAGCCCAGCGACAGAGCTATAGAGTCCAGCGCCTCTCGATGGTTGCGGCCGAAGGGGGACAGCGAACCCCAGTCCCTAGGGCAGGCAAGGGATAGGACACAAGCAAGGGAGTAACGGAGGGGGCTGCCACCCAGGCCCCACACCACCCAACAGATGCAGCCAAGGTCACCCCCCAGCTGGAGGACTCCAGTGGCCAATGCAGTGTTGGAGCACAGATCTGAGTGGCAGGGCCCAGCAATTGCAGACAGAAGCTCAAAGGGAAGGATGAAGGCACCCCCAGGGAGAGGAGGAGGGCAAAGCCGCAAGCCAGGACCCAGACCCCCCAAGGATCCCGATGCTGGTAGAGGCCACCCTGGGGCATGGATAATTGTGTAGGCCTCCCGCGCTCCCACACTCAGCTGCAAGCAATCATTCACCTCCATGCAGGGTCTGCAGCACTGTGCTGGGATAAGACAGGGGCACACACAGGGACCAGGCCTGCTGTCGTGGCAATCGGGGTGCAGCACCAGTGGGTCTCACAGGATAGAGACACCGTGTTCACTGGCAGGCCATGATGAAGGTCGCCATTTTGCATCCCCAGTGCATCAGAAAGCTGGATAGGCCATCTTGGAGCAAGGATGACTTTATGGGCTTCCTGCGCCTCCACCCCTGGCCTCAGGGAAGGATTTACCCCCGTGGAGGGTCCTCAGCACAAGAGTGAGCAATGCAGGTTAGTGAGAGGGAGAAGGGGGTGGGAGGGCCAGTGCTGGTCCCCCGCACCGCTACCCAACACGGCAGCCGATCCCCGGGCCAGCCCCACTCATGGGGTAATCACGCCTGCACAGGCCCTGGACCGGTCTTCGCCGAGAGAGTCACAGAGCCACCTCCAAAGCTCCTCGTTGTTGGCCCAGGAAGGAGTTCCCTGGATGGCCGGTCCTCACATGTCCGCTGCCACCATGTGTTTGGATCAGGAGGTGGAGCAGGTCTTTGAAGCTCGTCAGCCGCGGCCCCGATGCCAGCGTGTCGTGTGTAGGAGGCGTGGGGATGAGGCCACGGCTCCGGAACGGACTACAGACGGGCAGGGTAGCACGCAGAGGCCAGCCGCGACAGCAATCCTGCAGCAGAGAGGTGATTTAGCACTAGTGGGCCCCTCAGGACAGAGACGCTGCGTTTACTGGCAGGTCACGGTGGAGGCCATCATTTTGCGGCCCCAATGCCTCAGAGAATCAGGGCCCAACAGGGCAGCAGAGCCCAAAACCGGTAGCCCAGCAGATCGGAGCAACGCTCTAAACAAAGGAAACCTCCGTGGGGGATCACTGACATAATATCGAGGGACATAATATCGACTAGCAAAAATATCGCTAACAAAATATCGACAGACAGAATATCGAGTTTGTATCTACAAACAGGTAAGTACAAAAATATCGAGTAAAAAATATCGTTTACAAAAATATAGATTATAAAAATATCGACTTTATTAAAAACAGTGTTAAATTAAATTAATATTAAAAATTAATTACTAAAATATACTTCAAAATACTTAAATTAACTTATAATAATTAAATAATTAATAAAAGTTATAAAAAATGTTATACAATCATATTTGTTAAAACATATATATATAGTAACATAATATAATTAAATAATATCCAATATTATTACCATACGATAGCGGAAGTGTAAAAATGACTATTCCCACTCCAGAGAGTGCAACAGTAGGGAAAGCGTTGGATAGCGTAGAGGTAAAAATTACTATTCCCACTCCAGTGGCTGCAACAGTGGGGAAAGCGTTGGATAGCGTAGGAGTTAAAATTACTATTCCCACTCCAAAGAGTGCAACAGTAGGGAAAGCGTTGGATAGCGTAGGGGTAAAAATGACTATTCCCACTCCAGTGGGTGCAACAGTAGGGAAAGCGTTGGATAGCGTAGGGGTAAAAATTACTAGTCCCACTCCAGTGAGTGCAACAGTAGGGAAAGCGTTGGATAGCGTAGAGGTAAAAATTACTATTCCCACTCCAGTGGGTGCAACAGTGAGGAAAGCGTTGGATAGCGTAGGGGTATAAATTACTATTCTCACTCCAGTGAGTGCAACAGTAGGGAAAGCGTTGGATAGCGTAGAGGTAAAAAGTACTATTCCAACTCCAAAGAGTGCAACAGTAGGGAAAGCGCTGGATAGCGTAGGAGTAAAAATTTCTATTCCCACTCCAAATAGTGCAACAGTAGGGAAAGCGTTGGATAGCGTAGGGGTTAAAATTACTATTCCCACTCCAGTGGGTGCAACAGTAGGGAAAGCGTTGGATAGCGTAGGGGTAAAAATTACTATTCCCACTCCAGTGGGTGCAACAGTAGGGAAAGCGTTGCATAGCGTAGGGGTAAAAATTACTAGTCCCACTCCAGTGGGTGCAACAGTAGGGAAAGCGTTGGATAGCGTAGGGGTAAAAATTACTATTCCCACTCCAAATAGTGCAACAGTAGGGAAAGCGTTGGATAGCGTAGGGGTTAAAATTACTATTCCCACTCCAAAGAGTGCAACAGTAGGGAAAGCGTTGGATAGCGTAGGGGTAAAAATTACTATTCCCACTCCACTGAGTGCAACAGTAGGGAAAGCGTTGGACAGCGTAGAGGTAAAAATTACTATTCCCACTCCAGTGGGTGCAACAGTGAGGAAAGCGTTGGATAGCGTAGGGGTAAAATTTACTATTTCCACTCCAGTGAGTGCAAGAGTAGGGAAAGCATTGGATAGCGTAGAGGTAAAAATTATTATTCCCACTCCAGTGGGTGCAACATTGGGGAAAGCGTTGGATAGCGTAGGGGTGAAAATTACTATTCCCACTCCAGTGAGTGCAACAGTAGGGACAGCGTTGGATAGCATAGAGGTAAAAATTACTATTCCCACTCCAGAGAGTGCAACAGTAGGGAAAGTAAATACTTCATATATTATTTAAAAATATATAAATTAATATCTATAAAAAAATAATTAAAAGTTATTACCAATTTAATATAATATAATAATTAATCAATTAAAATGACAAATTAAAATTAATTATTACAATTAATTACCTATTAATACAAAGTATTAACAAATTAACAATTAATAATTTAACATTTAAAAATTAATTAACAATTAATTCAAATTAAATACAATTAAATAAATTGATTTATTTAATTAATTATAAATAAATTACTTCCCACCCTATTCCCATATAAACCCACAACCCGCTACAGAAAATAAATTAGTAAAATTAACATAATTAGCAATTAATCAATTAAATAAAATTAATTGGCAAATCAAATTTAATTAATTACCCATATAAAATTAATTAACAATTAATTCTAAATAAATACCAATAAATAATTTACATATTTAATTAATTATAAAAAAAATTACTTCCCACCCAATTCTCCTATAAACCCACAACCCGCTACAGAAAATAAATTAGTAAAATTAACATAATTAGCAATTAATCAAAATCAATTGCCTATTAAAATTTAATTAATGACCAAATATAAATTAATTAACAATTAATTAAAAATGAATACCAATAAATACATTTACATATTTAATTAATTATAATTAAATTACTTCCCACCCTATTCCCCTATACACCCACAACCCGCTACAGAAAATAAATTTGTAAAATTTACATAATTAGTAATTAATCAATTAATTAAAATTAATAGCCAATTAAAATTTAATTAATTACCAAATATAAATTAAATAACAATTAATTAAAAATTAATACCAATAAGTAAATTTACATATTTAATTAATTATAATTAAATTACTTCCCACCCTATTCCCCTATAAACCCACAACCCGCTACAGAATTAAATTACGCAAAAATTTAAAAAACAAAATTCATTAATTAAAATAAATTATAACATAAATACACACTTTTCACACATATAATAACATAAAAAACCCTATAAAAAATTCGATATTATAAAAAATTCGATAATTTTAATAACCTATATTATATACTTCGATATTTTAACTTTCTATATTTTTAACATTCGATATTACATTACTTACCTCAAAAACGATATTTTTGATGTCTATATTCTGTCCATTTGATATTTTGTCCATTCTATATTTTAAACTCGATATTATGTCCATTCGATATTTTGTAGTCGATATTATGACTGTTTACCCTCCGTGGGCAGGTAGGAGGATCGGATGGCTGCTGCAGACAGTCTGATGCGAGGCAGATGACGGAGGGGTCCGGCGCACACTTGGAGTGTGACCCCAATCTTGACGCCTTGCCTTCTGTGGTTTTAAAGCATCTATTGCCTTTTGGACCTCCTCCTTGGTGAATGGCTTACTCAATTGCTCGTTGGAGTGAGCTGAGATTTGGGGCAGGGAGAAGGACTGCAAGTATTGCTCCTGGGATTGGCTGTCCACTGTGTCCGCAGAGTACAAATCTTTGTAGAATCGACCAAAGGCATTCGCTTTGTCCTCTTTCGTGGAGTGGGAGACGCCTGCGTCATTCACTATCTGTCTAATGTATGCTTTTTCTTGCTCTGCCCTGAGTTGGCGTGCTAAGAGCGAACCTATCTTATTGCCACTTTTGTACCCTCTGGCCTGCAGTCTCAACAGTGTACGCTCAGCCCTGTTAATGTATATGGCTTTTAATTTCCCCTTAAGGGCAGTGACTGTTCTGAGCAAATGGCTGGAGGGGTATGTATGATGGTTCTTTTCTGCCACTAGTAAGTCTTTTTCCAGATGAAGCCTCTACTCCTTTTATTGGTTTCTGAGGGTGGTGACTAATTCTATACATTTGCCCTGAATCACCTCCTTGAAGGCGTCCCAGTTGTTGGTAAAGGAAGTCAGGGCTGGGATGTTATTTTAGAAAAATTCAGTGATAGTCGCCCGCATGTCAATCCTAAAAAGTCTGTCCCAACTAAAAACATTGGGGAAAAACCACCTCCTATGTTTTGACTGTGGCCCCGGCCAATCTAATGTAGTCTCTAGTCGGGCATGGCCAGAGAGGCAGATCGAGTGAAAGCGGGAATTTAATACTCCCCACAGGAGGGATTGACTGAGAAAGACTTGGTCTATTCTAGAGTGGGTTCTATGGGAGTGGGAAAAAAATGAAAAATCTTTCTCAGTGTGGTGGGCTTCCCTGCATGCCTCTACCAAGCCTAAGCGCTGAATCGCCGCTTTAAGAGATGTACTTAATATCCCCCTTGTAGTTCTCTGGGGATGGGTTGTATACAGTGGGGGTTCCCAGATGAGGTTAAATTCCTCTAAAAGCAGAATATCGCCCTTGGCAAACCCCTCCAGTGTGGTCAGGAAGGAGCCCAAAAAATGCCGTTGTCCCGTGTTAGGTGTGTATAATGTGGCTATGGTGCACTCCCTACCTCTAAGCTCCCCGCACACCATTATAAAGCGGCTTGACGTATCAGATTTAGTAGCATGCTGTAGAAAGGGAAGCGTGGAATGGAAGAGGAGGGCTACCCCATTCTGTTTCAAGGCAGCAGAGGAGCGGAATATCTAGAGAAACCTCTTGTGTTTCAGCCTACCTTCCTCAGTTTTCTTGAGGTGCGTGTCTTGCAGTGCGGCCAAGAGAATCTGATGATCCATTAGATATTTCCATAGGGATTGCCTTTTATTGGGGGAGTTAAGCCCCCTCACATTCCAGGAAAGACAGTTAACTGCGATAGTCTGGGGTACATCTGTTCCATCCAATTGAAAGTCCCACCAGGGCCTCCCGGCCAGTACCCACCCATCCTACCCCCGACACCACCCCACCCTGCACAATAAGGAATCACCATGATACACAACAAGTACAACAACAAATAACTAAAACATTGAATTGTAGGAACCTCCATCCCAGAGGAGGGACTCCCATCGATCAACTCCGGAAGTGCGCCCATTTCCGCTCCCTGATATCCCAGCTATTACACAGTCAGGGTGCACATTTCGTCTCCATCTTCAGTATATAGCATAAGCATGTCCCACATTAAGAAAAAGAGGCTGAAGACACTCTGTGAGTATCAGACTCCCATAAACAGAGTTCTGGGGGAGTCCACGTGGAGGTCTTAGACCTGTGTTAGGGCAACCTTGGCCCCCCCCCGGGGCTTCTTGCCATCGTTCAATGTCGCTCCCCCTTGAGTGGAACTGCTTACCTGAAAAATTATTCCCCAGCAAACCAGCATTCGTCCGGCATTAACTTGGAGTCTTTTTGTTTGTTCGACCTGCCATTCTCCATGCCTTGGCACCACTCCACACCTTGCTCCGGACTCATTCATTGTTCTGCAACGTAGATTCATTTGGAGAGGTGGGAGAATTGAGACCCGGGAGCTCCATCGCCTCTCCGAGTTCTGTACAGTGAACCAGCTTATTGTCCATGTGGAAGGCAATTCCGAAGGGAGAGGTCCATCTGTACTTGACTTGTCATTCTCTCAGCGCTTCTGTCACCGGGCGGAAATGCTGGCAACGCAACAGGGTGGCCTGGGTCACATCCTGGAAGAGCATGCAGGAAGCATTCTGGAAGGTGATTTTTTTCATCCCTCTTACTTTCTGCAGAACCAGTTCCTTTGTCTTGAAGGAGCTAAATTTTGCAAGGATATCACAGAGTCTCTTGTTGGAGCCAGGCAGCTTTGGTCCCACTCTGTGCATTTGCTGGAGTTGCACCTCCGGGCCCACCAGGAAGACCTCCAAGTCCATGCCCCCACTGCCTTCCTCCAGACCTCTAATTCTTATGTTTTCGCATTGGGAACGATTTTCGAGGTCCCCGCATTTAAGGACAGAGGCCTTCTGTTGCTCAGAGAGCGACACTGTTCCTTCCCGAGTGGGCCCAGTCAGTCTCCAGTTCCTGACATTTCGCCTCCACATCTAATGTACGTGCCCCCACCGAGTCCACATCAGATTGCAGAGCCACCATCTTTTCTCTCATCTCAGCCCGCAAGGATTCAATGGAGGCTGTCATGTCTGCCATATTGCCCTCACTTAGTTCCCTTTTAAATTCTCAGAGCGACACTAATAGATCCTCACGATTGAGCGCCATGGTGCCTCTTATTTGTGCGTCACTTTCCTTGGCAGAACCCGCTCCTCGGTAGCCAAAATAGTTTGAGACTTTGTTGGTCAAAGTCTTTTTGGGTGGCATATGGGGATTGAGGAGAAGACCATTTAAAAAAAAAATGTGTTTATTGGCATTTTAAAGACATACAATGTCTAACATATGAAAAACAAACATATAGACCGTTGCACAACAACATCCCGTTTCCAAACAATCACCTATCTGAATTTCCTGGAAGTATACTTCTACAACAAAGTTTCTATACATCATTAGTCCACTTGATGCGTTTGTAAATATGCAACTAGGAAGTTCCAGTAATCTTTGGGTTTCGAACCTGATGGCAACTCTTCTTCATAGGTCTTCAAGGTATCCTTACAGTATGTCAGGTCTGTTAATCACTGCTTAACCCTTGGAGCCTGTTTACCTCCCCAACAGAGCGATACTTGGCGCTTGGCCATTAACAGTGCTATTACACAAAATGTTCTCTTCACTGCACGTACATTTGACACCAGATCCAGCAAACAGGAGCGTACCGAGCAATCACCCGCAGCACCCAGCATGTCCCCCAGTATTTGAGTAATTTCTGCCCAATAGTGTGCCACTACTGCGCATGACCATACTAAATGCAAGAAATCTGCGTTGTCCATTCTACATCTCTGGCATCTGGACTCAGTTCTCAACCCGTACCTGCATAATCTGACCGGGGTGTAATAGGTTTGGTGCAAATATTTGTAATGTAGCATTCTTAAGTTTCCATTAGGTGTAGGCAGGCCTGTCATTGAACATGTGATGAACCATTGCTCCTCTTTCAGTGGTACCTCCAGACATTCATTCCACCTCCCCATCGCCGCGCACGCATTACCCGCTAGTTCTTCCTGCAATTTAGTGTAAAGTTTAGACACCATGTGTTGAACGCCCGGAGTTGCAAGTAACTGCAGTGTATCTAGTTGTGGTGGTTCTTCAGGATAAGAGGGGTACAGTTTTTTAATCGCACCCTGTAATCGATAGTAGGTAAACCTAAATAACAATGTTTGATTACTTGTATATGATAGATCCTCGATCTTCTTAAACATACCGTCACAATATAGATCACCCATTTTATCTATGCCCACCTGGTGCAATAGTTTCATTCCCACCTCGTCTTGGGTGACGGATAGTTCTGGATGATTATGTAGTGGTAGAGATGGAGTGTATAGGGGCAACTTGTTTGCTTTGCGGCCGATTATCTGCCATGCTTTATTCGTGTTGTCTATTGTGTTTATGTCCCTATGGTGTAATGGGGGCCTATTTTGCGTTATTATGGCATCCAGTGGGATCGGCGCCGCATCACCTTCCTCAATTGCGACATGTGTTATATAGGGAACCCTATGATACCAGAAATGCGCATATTGCGCTTGTGCACATAAATAATAAAGTAAAAAATCCGGCACCCCAAATCCTCCCTGTGAATACGGTAATGTCATATTACACAACTTGATTCGGGCTTGTTTACCTGCCCATATAAGTTTGAGTACCATTGAGGATATTCTCCGAAAGACTTCTGTTGAAGGTTTAATCGGTATGTTGTTAAACAAATATAGTAGTTTTGGTAGGACCACTATTTTTACTATGGCTAATCTGTCTGCCAGAGACAAAGGCAATTGAATCCATCTTTCTATTTTCCCTTATAGTGTGTCAATTGCTCTACCGTAATTTGTTCGGATCACCACCTCTGGGTCTCGGTGAAACCAAACCCCCAAGTACCTAATTGGTTCCTCTTGCCATTCCAGCGGATAATCCGTGGCGTGTGGGGATGTGGTATCCATTAAGGGTATAAATAATGACTTAGCCCAATTTATTTTCAGACTGAATACTGTCCAAACTTGATATATTCTTGAAGAAGAGGGTTTAGATGGGTATCCTGATCTCGGACGTACAATATCATATTGTCCGCATATAAAGAAACATGTAGGGGTCTCTGCGGGAATTGTAATGCTGAGTAATGGTGATTCTGTCTGATTTTGCAGGCTAGTGGTTCAAGTGCTATTGCAAATAATAAGGGTGATAGTGGACATCCTTGCCTTGTCCCCCTAGTTATTGATATGGGTCCAGATATATATTTGTTTACTTTAATACGAGCCAACAGAGCTGTATATAGTAATTTCACCCATTGCAGAAATATTGGGGGGAAACCCATCCTGATCAGTACTGCATGCAGATAACCCCATTCTATGGAATCAAATGCTTTAGCAGCATCTAAAAGAATCGCAGCCGCTTTGGTATTCAGGAAGCAGGTAGTGTGATAGAGTAAATAGCGTTCTAGTGTTATGGGATGTGGATCGGGCAGGGATAAATCCGGATTGGCTGGCAGAATCAGGCCAGTTAATAGGGGCTAAAGTCTAGTGGCCAATATTTTGGCTAAAATTTTAGTATCCACATTTATTAAAGATAGCGGTCGATCGGGGAGGAGCCATGCGCGGACCAAGATGGCCACGTGAGACCTTAGCTCCGTAGAGCCCGCTCCTCCATCAAGTTTATCCTGTCATGATCCTGCTACCCGAGAGTCGTACTCGACGCCTGAGCTGGTGAAGATACCGCTGGGTGAAAAAAGGAGCGAATTCCGACATTTCTACCCCTCAGGAGTGGCATCGGAAGTTTGGGCCCGACGTCTTCCGGGACCAGGGGCCGAGGTATAGAACTAAGCCGGATACTAATGCAACAACAGCGGCTGGCCTCCGCCGGAAGTCCCGGCTCGGCCCCGACATTGGCTTCATTTGCGCCCCTCTGAAGTCCTGGAGCTGCGACGTCTGGCGCTGCATCGCCATAACGGAATACGACGAGAGCACACGGCGGAAGAGCGATTCACGGCTCGAGGTGTGATATTTGACACTGACTCATCTGAGAGACGGCCATCACGAGACCACTCATGGCATCGAAGCCCGACAACGAGAAGGCGCCGTCTCGGAGTCATAGAGTCATTAAACATTTGCAATCTAACAAACTTGACAAATATGCACAGCCTAAAGGCTCGCCAACGGAACGGAGGAGTTCACCCCCACCTGGGGGAAACTCCCCGGGAAGAACGGAGGTGCCGACGTTGGTGGATGTCATGGCGGCCATTAATAAAGTGCAGACGTCCATGGAGGAAAGAATGGACGCTCTTGATTCTAAATTGGACACAGTGAAGATTGAGATGAATCTACTGAGAGCGGACCATGCCAAGACAAGTGAGAAAGTTAAATCCTTAGACATCAAGACTTCTAGCCTGGTTGACGACATGGCTGAGATGCAACGTGAGGTCCAGGCCCTACAGGCGGCCCGGGAGGACACACGGCGGAAGCTGGATGAATATGAGGGACGCAATAGAAGGAACAACATCCGAATTCTTGGGGTTCCGGAGAAATCGGAGAATCAGGCTCCGGATCTGTTTGTGGAGGATTTGATTCTGAATCATCTGAAACCGAAGGGCCTCAGCAAAATTTTCACGGTTGAGCGTGCTCATAGAGTGCCGGGGGGTCAGCCCAAACCCGGGGCACCTCCGCGCCCCATGATAGCGAGGGTGCTGAACTTTAGGGACAGAGACGCTATCCTGCAGGCGGCGCGAGCCGCTGACCCTCTCCGGTTTGAAAATGCTACTTTGTCCTTTTTTCCTGATTTCACCCAGGCTGTGCAACGACAGAGACAGAGTTTCCTTCCTGTTAAGCGGAGGTTGAGGGACAAGGGACTGCGGTACTCGATGCTCTTTCCAGCAAAACTTAGAGTGGAGGTGGACGGGAAGGCATGGTTTTTGATCATCCGGAGGCTGCATCGGACTGGCTGGACAGCACCTCCCAGTCGCTCCCTGAGAGAAGAACGGACGAAGAAGTAGCGGATGATCCATGAGACGGGGACCGTCTAATTGCTGATTGTCACTGAGGGGACTGTGATTTGCGAACTGTTAATGAGAGATTGTGACTCGGGTGGATCCATCTTGGGGTGGGATTAGGGGCCGAGGTCGGGGTTTTCTCCTCGTCCTGTTTATTTGGGTGCAAGGTTAGGGTAGGGCGACAGGCACGCTGCGAGTTGGGGTTGGGCATTGTCCTTATGCAGGGGTGCAGGGAGGGGGGTGGGGTGAGTGGGGGGGGAGTTTTTTGTTTGTTCGTGGTAACGCAAATTTGATTTGGTTTGCTTGTTGCATGTTAGTGTGTGTTTTTGACTCAGGTGACTTTCCATTATTTCTTTTCGTCACGAATGGGTTCAGAGGTATGTGATAAACGTGGATCGGGGATGAAGGTTCTGAGCTGGAACGTGAATGGTTTAGGTGATAAGATCAAAAGGGGTATGGTCAACCAACTCATTAGGAGACATTCCCCGGATGTAGTATTGTTGCAGGAAACCCATTTGATAGGCAACAAATGTATGGCGCTGCATCGAGGGGGATTCAAAATGGTGGTACATGCGGGCTTCACTTCCGGTTCCAGGGGGGTGGGTATCCTGTTCAGGAATTCCTTCCCCTTTTCTGTGCAGAAGACTTGGATTGACCAGCGGGGTAGATATGCTGGGGTACGGGTCAGTTAGGGGGGGCAATCGGTCACACTGTTGTCTGTTTATGTTCCACCGGCTCTGAAGCACGAGACCTTTTGGGACTTGAGGAATATTATCCTTGCATTCCCTCTGGGGAGGTTGGTGATAGGTGGGGATTTCAACTCGGTATTAGACGGAGACTTAGATCGTCGACCTCCCCGGTTGTTGCCGCAGTCCCAGAGGTGGCTTCCAGAGTTCTTGGACACGCTTGGCCTTGTTGATTGCTGGCATGCGCGAAACCAGAGATCGGTTCATTACTCCCATGTTTCGGCCGCACACGGGTCTCTGTCCCGCCTAGACTATATGGTTGTTCCTACAACGGCGGTGTCTTCGATTTTGGAGGTCAAATATTTGGGCAGAGGTGTGTCTGACCACTCCCCGCTATGGCTCTGCCTGACGTTTGGCCTCCCTGCGGTGGGTAGGGTGGCCCCAATAAGTGCCTGGAGGCTGAGGGACCCGGTGGTGAGGAAGGAGGTTCTTAAGGTAGCTGATAGATACTTTGTGGAAAATGAAGGGTCCGTCTCGTCTGCCGGGACGCTCTGGGAGGCATACAAAGCCGTAGTGAGGGGCGAGGTACTGTCCGTCGTATCACGGCGTAAGAGGGAAGGGCTGGCGGAGATAACTGGTAAGGAGGAGGAAGTTCTGAGTTTGGAAAAGCGTTGTGCGGAATCCCCGGATTCCGCGGATCTCCATTTATTGAAACTCCGGGAAGAAGAATACAGGATCTTGGCTAGGGAGGGCGCCGTGGCTCAACACAATGTAACGCAAAGTCGCATATATGAGCATGGTGATAAGGCAGGGAAACTCATTGCATGGTTGGAGAGAGGAGAGCGTGGGTCGTGGCTAGTCCCGGAGTTACATAGTCAGGAATGTGGTGGGATTAGGGATCCGCAGGCGGTGGCCGACGAATTTGGAGAGTATTTTCAAGGAGTTTATAAGGCCGGGAATGTTTACACTGAACAGGAGAACGAGGCCATGATTAAAGATATTATAATGCCTTGCCTCTCAGAGGAGAACAGGCGCTTTCTGGACTCCGCTGTTACGGTGGATGAAGTTGCACAGGCCATTAGGTAGGTCAATTCTGGGAAGGCTACCGGCCCGAACGGAATACCTATTGAGTTATATAAGCTGAATGCCAACAGAGTGGCGCCATAGCTCCGTACCATGCTTCTTGAGAGCCGTGAGAACGGAGAACTTCCTTATGATCAGCGGCTAATCAACATAGTTGTTCTTCATAAGCCAGCTAAGCCCGAGACGAGTTGCTCCTCGTACAGACCCATCTCTCTCCTCAATGTGATGCCTAAGGTTCTGGCCAAACTACTTGCTACCAGATTGGTGAAAGTGATCACGACGCTGATACACCCAGACCAATCCGGTTTTATGCCTAACCGTAACACTGCGCTAAATTTACGACGGTTGCATGGTGTGCTTGGAGGGGTGTCGAGGATTGAGGAACGAGCGGTCCTTGTATCGCTGGATGCCACAATGGCATTCGACAGAGTGGAATGGCCATGTTTGTTTGCGGTGTTGACTAAACTGGGTTTTGGTGACGGTTTTATAAGTTGGGTGCGCTTGTTGAATGCTGGGCCCCTGGCGAGAGTGGTTGTAAATAACTGTAAGTCCCGAGATTTTCCCCTTGGGAGGGGTACCAGGCAGGGTTGTCCTCTTTCGCCATTACTTTTTGCTTTGGCCATGGAACCTTTAGCAGCTTGGGTACGGTGGGACATTACTATACGTGGATTGCGTTGGGCGCCGGGGTGGGAGGATAAAGTGTCGCTATATGCTGATGATGTTTTGCTTTACCTCACCAGGCCGAAGTCCTCCTTCCGATTTTTTTAGACGTTCTTGCTATCTTTGGGAGATACTCTGGCTTAGCCATTAACTGGAGTAAATCTGTGCTTTATGTCTTGACTGGGGACCCGCCGGAGGTCCCGCGTACCTGTCCTATTCGCGTGGAAAGGGATGGCTTTAAATATTTGGGGATCTATGTTTCTGTGGTAAATAAATAAATAATACCCTATTTTTGACTAGACATATATCATAACAGATAGCTCAATAAATAAGAGTCAAGATTCGAGGTAGTAGGAGTTTTTGCAGGTTTAATACAGCATAAGGACAGGAACAGGACAACCTGCATAGGAATAGGATGACAGGGCCCAGCAGCTGCTGGGGCTGGGTCTGGGATGAGCGCGCTAACTTTTAATAACATTACATGAGCATATATACATAGCGCAAACACATAGCATTACATTGCAGTAGGCGTAGCAGTGGGTGGAGCAGAAGGCGTGACGCGTAGCAGTCGCGAAAGATAAGAGTAAAAAGAAGGTGTAACTCAGACATGTGATGCAAACGTAACAGAATATGTCATGAATGGGCGGAAACATAGGAGGGGGCTACCTAAGGAGCTGGGACCTCTAACCTAATGGTGCGCGCAAACTGGCAATGACGTGTTACTAGGAGAAGCTGGGGGCTATGAACTCTGTGCTAGGAGCAGAGACTAAAGTCTGGAGGGTCGGAGCGACATGTACCTAAACCCTATCTAGTATCTGATGTTTAGGGAACATGTTGATATAAACTAGAAGTCATGAGGGGAAAAGCTAACTGACTCTAAGACTGGAGCATGCATTTATTCTACATATAGTGCGTGATGAAGAATATTAAATGACCATTAAATACAGTATTTCTCTTAATATGGAGCCGCATAGGCTAGACAATGACGGAAACTATTGATGTAGTTCAGTAGCTTAGGAATGCAGAGAAGGAGGACTAAACTGATAACTGGAATCATAACATAGTCTTGGCAGACTCAGAGGCAGAGCCAAGCTGCACCGGGCACTGCGAGGCAGGAAGTAAGTGAAAGGTCGAGGATACAGGTGGGGGCTGAATCGCTCCTCAGCAAGGGTTCAGGAGACAGGAGCTGAATCTGATGTCCGGGCCCTGTTGAGGCCTGGAAACGGGGACTTTATAATGAAATAACGTGCACACTGAGAAACGTGGCAACGTAGCTTTACATAGGCCTGGTATTCATATTACTCATGAGGACTGGGAAATGACATACCAGAGGTGGACACAACTATAATTGCGTCTTGAATCGGACATGGGGAATAACATATGCATATTGATCATGCACACATAACATATGATGGATGACACGTAGGGACACAGAACATGACAAAATTTACTTTTCCACATTCCCTCCTTGTCACTACGTTTCCATCAGGAAACATCAATATTCATGATACCATCTATCATTTCATACAGTACCATTTGTTCATCTCGAATTGTCTTGGAACGGGATTTAGAACGGGGCTTGGGACTAGGAATACAAGAGGTAGCACACATGCCGCAAATCGCAGGGCCACATTGTATACAGAGGCAGCAGCTGGATATGATCGCTACTGCGATACCTAGAAAGGACAGGACTTTCCATCCCCAGGCGGAAATTATATTCCAGAACCAACCGGACCATGTCCAGGTGCCTGGATCCTGGTGTAACAGATGGGCAATTTTATGGAGTCTGGTTATAGCTGAATAAACAGACGGCGCGTTATTTGGAATGAAAATGCAACAACTGGATCCGATGACTCTACAGGCCCCGCCCCTATCGGCCAGTATGACGTCAAGGACGAGACGATTCTGGACCACAACAATTCTCATACTATTTACAACTGTACCTAAATAAGGGAACACACCTTTATCAATAGGCAGTCTCATCTACTACAGCTTCAAGGGTTCT
Organism: Lissotriton helveticus; assembly: GCF_964261635.1. NCBI lineage: Eukaryota > Metazoa > Chordata > Amphibia > Caudata > Salamandridae > Lissotriton > Lissotriton helveticus. The sequence continues at coordinate 1,732,172,316 of NC_136057.1, read as the reverse complement.
TGTCTCTGCAGCAGTCTCAGTATAATCGACAATCGGGAGGTTTCTCTTGTGTCTAGTGTGTACTAGGTAGGAATTCCTATGGTAGTCAGGTGGGGCTAGAAAAACAGGTGGCAGTAGGAAGGCAATGTAACAGGTTCCCTCCCAATCGAGGGGCAGACGAACATATGCAGTTTGACCACAAACAAAATAAGACTGACGTGAAGCTTTAAAAATAGATTTCCCACTGTCACTATACTTGATAATAGTAGTACAATCACTATGTCCTACATGTACGGAACCATAATTACGAACACATAATTCGCCTTTGACTGGTAATACTGAAATAGCAGGTGAGTCTGGAGTAGTATCAGACTGAACATTCAGGACCGTGAAATTCGAAGAATAGTTACCTAAATTGTACACTTCATTTTCTAGATCTAAACCTGTTCTGTGGGGGAAACCTTGCTTGTCTGGGAAACATGTGCTGTTAAGAAAAGACATATCTGCTAAGGATGACGTTAACGTGGACCATGCTCCACACGAACCATTATGGGAAAAAGGATAAGGAAAGAGTGGCAGAACTCCCTTTGACGTCTGGAAAGGGGGGAGTCGACCACACACCCAACAATTAGTGGCATTGCTGGTCTGGTGTGAATAATGCAACATGCGGATAAATGTATTGTTACGCATAGCGAGGCGGTATGAATATTCGTGAGGAGGCAGATCACTAAACGTGTGCTCTACTGTAACATTAGAAGGCTTATTTACATGAGGAACTGGAAAACACAGGAAAAATGCGTAACTGGTGCAGGAAATCAAAAGGCTGAGAAATAATATGAAACTTAGAAAAACGATACATCGGTTTGAGTTTTGACTAACTCTCTCACTATGGGGGTCTATTTTATACATGTCAGAAACAGTCTAACCGTTTCACCTAGGGGAGGACTTATACAATCAAACTGACTGACTTATTTTACTAGACCGGAGTTTTTGCTTATACTCCTGCTGCGGAGTTTTCTCTAACAGGGGAGGGGTTGTGTCAATGTCATTTGCGGGACAGTCCTTAGGAACAATGTTTTGACAAGTCTTGATATCCTGGGAAATGTTTTTAGAGACCGGCTTTAATCCGTAGAATTGTTTTACATGAGAAAGGTGCACCCAGCCTTTGCGCCCTTCCAACTTCACGGCTGTACGGGTGGTGAGGAGGACCTGTCGGGGCTCCTTCCAACGTGGCTCCAGCGGACTTGATCTGTCAAAGTTCCGGACGAGCACCATCGAACCTGGAACGATTTCATGCGGTGCCACCTCGGTATTGTCTGGAAATGCGGCGGCAACCTGTGAACGACATGAGTTGAGGGCAGACATCAAGGAAGCTAGGTAATCTGTCAGCATATTACATGAAACATCAGTAATACTTCGGGGTCTAGGAGTACCCCACATGTTAGGGGGGCGGCCGAAAACGACCTCATACGGGGACAGACCTGATCTGGAATGTGCGACCATGCGCATGTAAAACAAAGCGACTGGCAGAGCTACTAGCCAGTCCACACCCTTATCTTTACATATTTTGGCAATTCGAATTTTCAGAGTCTGATTATGTCTCTCGACTAGACCGGCTGCTTCAGGATGGCGTACACAATGAAACTTCCACTGGTACCCCAACAACAGGGAAACGTGCTTCATCAGTTCAGATGAGAATGGCTGACCGTTATCAGAATATACGACTCTAGGGAGTCCATATCGAGGGAAAAACTCACGAACCAACTGCTTGGCAGTGGTCGCGGCTGTGTAATCTGGGACTGGATATGCTTCTGTCCATCTGGACAAAGCGCATACAACTACAAGGACATACTTGAAACCTCGACATCGCTCCATCTGAATATAATCCATCTGGAGGACCTCAAAAGGGTGGTCAGGGGGCTGGAAACCACCTTGTTCCACCGGGACACTTTTACCTGGATTAAACTGACAACATATCATACAGGTACGGACTTTCTGCTTGGCTGCAGCTCGTAAATGCTTGTTGAACCAAATGTTCTGGATACTGTCTAACATAGCTTTTTCTCCTAAATGTGCTGGACTATGTGCGGTATTAATAATGACTTGAACCATAGAGTCGGGGAGAAACCATGCGGTCCTACCCTTTGTTAACCATCCTTGATCTGTCTGGACCCCTCCTTGTTCAGACCACTTCTTGATTTCATCGGGAGTAGCATGTAACTGGATATCTATGACATCTTGGGTAGGGTCCTTAACTGTCATACATGTAATCGGATCTGGAGTGTGTGTCATGTTAACTGGACTGTCTAGAGTCTGTGCTGTAAGCTTGGCTGTGCGATCTGCTAGATCATTACCTTGAGAAATAATGTCAGTGACTTTCGTATGTGCTTTGCATTTCATGATAGCGATAGATGTCGGTAAATGTATTGCATCTAACAGAGCTTGGATAAGGAAACCATGCTGAATCTTGGTTCCATGAGAAGTCATGAAACCTCTCTCCTGCCAGAGCACTCCAAAGTCATGTACAACTCCAAATGCGTAACGTGAATCTGTGTAAACATTAACTTTCAGGTTCTTGGCGTGTATACAGGCTTGTGTCAGAGCAACTAGCTCTGCTGCTTGAGCGGACAGGGTATCAATACGGTGTGTTTCAATAACTTCGGTGTCAGTAGTCACTGCATACGCGGCGACTAGTTCTCCTGTACTAGTTCTCATACATGAACCATCCACATAAAGTGTCAGGTCAGGATCTGGTAACGGAATGTCTGTCAGGTCTTGTCTTGGCTTTGTCGTAATGTTGACTACTTCCACACAATCATGTGTGGCAGAATTTGAACTAGCTGATGGTAACAGTGTAGCAGGATTCAGGACGTTGCAGCGCCTAATATCTATGTGTGGCTGGAACAGTGTCAATTCATAACCTGTTAAACGTGCAATTGTCAAGTGTTGTGTTTGTGTTCGGTTTAAAAGAACTTCCACGGAGTGTGGGACTTGTACTGTCAAGGTATGTCCTAAAACTATGGAATCACTTTGTCTGATAGCTAGTGCTGTGGCTGCAACTGACTTGAGGCACGCAGGCAGAGCCTGGGCTACAGGATCTAGTGTGCTCGAAAAATAAGCACAGGGCTTGTATTGTCCTGCTTGATCTTGTGTAAGAACAGATAATGCTGTACCTTCACGTTCAGTAACGAAAAGTGTAAAAGGCTTACTGTAGTTCGGTGTAGCTAGAACTGGAGCTTGGCATAAAGCTTTCTTTAACTCGTTGAAACTAAGTGTATGTTCAGATGTCCAAGGGAGGACAGTCGATACGGCTGCCTCCTGTGTCGTTAACTGTATCAGTGGCTTGGCTAGAAATGCATACTGAGGAATCCATTGTCTGCAATAAGAAGTAAGGCCAATAAAGGCACGTACCTCCTTCTGGGTTCTGGGCTGGGGAAGACTCGCTATTAACTGGATACGGTCTGGTGTCAACTGCCTACCCCTCTTGGACAGTAAGTGTCCTAAGTAGACCACTTGCTGGACACAGAATTGAAGCTTCGAAGGGGACACCTTGTGCCCCATCTCGGCTAGGAAATACAAGACTGTCAGTGACGCTCGCTCGCAGTCACGTTCAGAACGGGCTGTGATCAGTAGATCATCGACATACTGGAGCAGGGCAGTGTCAGTTGGCATGTGAATGTTGTCTAGTTGTCTCTTAAGTGCTTGACTGTAAATACTAGGGCTTTCTGTGAAACCTTGAGGAGCGCGTGTGAACATATAGCTCCTTCCATTTAAACAAAATCCGAAAAGAAACTGGCTGTCTGGATGGATGGGAACACTAAAAAATGCGTTCTTGAGGTCTATGACAGTGAAGAACGTGGCTTCGGAATCAATGGCTGTCAATAGGGAAGAGATATCTGGGACAACTGGGTACTGAGGAATAATACATTTGTTAAGTTCCCGTAAATCAATCACTAATCGATATACTGGGGGTGCATTTGGATCAGTACGTTTCATGACTGGAATGATCGGAGAGTTACATACATTGGAGTCAGTTTCTACAACTACTCCTTGAGCCATGAGCTCGTCAATAATTTTGGATAAGGCTGCTACAGCCTCAGGTGGCAATCTATACTGCCTGATTCGTGGTAACACTACACCTGGTTTGAGGGTCACACGATGGGGTGTGATTTGCATGTAACCTACATCAGTTGGACCTTGCGCCCATAAATGCTGCGGGACATTAGACAGTCTGGAATCAAAATCTCGTAATACATAGTGACCCTTAAAGTCACGTAGGAACAGACGTATTCCCTCTGGGGAACAACATATAACTGCACCTAACTCTTTCAGTGTTTTAATGCCTAATAGATTTTCTGGACATGACTTAGTAAGTAACAGATCAGTAGTGCGGGACAATGGACCTACTTCTAGAGTGACTGGCTTTGAAATCTCATTAACGATAGGCTTTCCTGAAAATCCAAGGGAAACATTTCTTGAGCCTGAGAGCGGAGCCCCTGGAACTTCGGCATGACTAATTGTGGTCCTACTTGCCCCTGTATCAATCAAAAACTTTCTGTCTTTCCCTAATACTTGACTGTGAACATAGGGACCTTCTTGATCTACAGGTATCTCGATGAGAGGCAAGCCTACCTCCCTCTCTAGGCTGTTTCATGAATATGGCTGGTACTCTGGATACTCAGACTGTGCATACTGGTACATCTGCTGTGTAACGTGCTGTGTTGCAGCAATAGGCTGCGGTACTGTAACTGTCTGTTGTGCATTCTGTGGCTGAGGAATCTGTGAAACTTGTTCCTGTCTAGGCGGACGTGGTCTTTCTTTTGTCTTACCAGTAGCTATGTTGTGTTTCAGAACTGCACACTCATTTATAAAATGACCTGGTTGTTTACAATAATTGCAGTTCCCTTTAACGGGTGCTGCAGGATGACTGGCTTGATTTGGACCCCTCTTCTGACTGTCTTGAGGAACGGATTGTGCAACTAGTACTTTCATTTTCGTGTCTTTCATACGTTTTCTTTCGTGTTCTTGTTCTTCTCTGATTCTATTCTGGTGATACTGGAGCATTTGGAGCATCTGGGACGGAGTATTAGCTTGCCAGGTACTCTCGACCTTCAGAACTCGGTTTTTAATTGGTGGACTTGAATTCTCGACTAATTTAGTAACGAAAAGGTGAGGGTATGACTCACTACTTGTCTTGAGACCACTGTTGATACTAAAGCACTTTTCAAACCTAGAATAAAAATCACTAATATCTTCATCTTGTTTCTGTTTACAGGCTGAGATTGCATCCCAGTCTTCTTTTCTCGTTGTTAATAATCTGGGTAAAACTTGAATTAATAATTCTGGTAATTCTTTACATTTATCTCCAAGACCAGTACCTGGTACACGTATCTTATCTTCTGCATCTAGGACTGCCCAGTCTATCTTTTTCTCTCCCACCTCCCATTCTTTTTCCTTTAGCTTTTCATACACCCCTGCGGGTAGCAGAACCTTTAACATTTTAATGATATCTGGGTAAGTGTATTCTCCCATACGGAGCATGTCTTTTAATTCTCTATGGAACCCTGCTGGATCTTTGTCATGACAGGGAATTAATTTCTTCATTTCGAGGAGTTCCATCTTTGTGATCGGAGTGTATACAAACACTCGCTGCATTTCGCCACCCGCTCCTCTAACTGGGTGGACTTCTCGTAATGGATTCTGTCTGTCTATGTAAAACGGTTTACTTTCTGGGGGTGGGACATGGACAAAATGCGGGTTCAAAAACGTTCTATATTTGTGGCGCTGTTCTAGAATGACGCTAATTAAATCGGTACCTAGACCTCTCCATTTGTACTGGAGTAACTCGTTCAGGATATCATGTAACGGGCCTGGATCAGAATGTTGACCCTCATACAGAATAATGAGGTGCTGAATCATATACATACCCACCAGTCGTTGCTCCGCTGGGGGCATTTTCAGAAACATTTGTGCCACTATTTCGTCTGGAAAAGTGGTAGAATCAGTAATCCATCGGACTGCTGATCGGACTAGTTCCTGTTCATGCATGGTACTTAACTCACTGTAACCGATTCGTGATTTCAGAATGTGATCGGTAGCTTGGAATATTTGTTCTAGGGAACCTTGTTCTGGTGCTGAATGATGGAAAGTAGACTTGTGTTCTAGGCGTAAATGGCGATCTGGAAATCTAGGTTTTCCTACATACGCTATTCTGGCAGTATTCTCGTCGTCTTCCTCTTCAGGATCAGAGGTACTTTCTTTCTCGCTTACTTGTGCTGCTTTACGCTGTTCGTGTATCTTTATTATCTCTCTACGGATTTTCTTGTACATACTTTCCATGGCACCAATGGTATTGTGCTTTCCTTCGGCTATATTATCACTCCACTTTGTTAGAGTTTTCATTTCTTCCGGGTCTTTAGACGGGTAATCCTGTTCTCTTATTAGACAGTTAATTAAAAACTTTAATATCATGCGCTGAATCTCGGCTTTCCTTTGAGACATGGCATCACTAATACTTTGTGGGTCATCCCCTGTACGGATGAAACGATATATCCTGTCTAGATCTTCTTTCATATTCGGCAAGGTGACTAGATACTCGGTCACTCTCCTTACACGTACGGAATATAAAACCATATTAAACTCGCCTGGAACTGGGTCATAGACACATTCGCCAAGGGTTTGCCTGATCTATGCAACAGACTTATTACTCTTAGGAGTACGCTGTGATGCTTGAGCATGTAATTCGAGTGCTGATAAACGTTTGTATGGCGGCGGGGTTTGAGGAAGACCTCCTCCTGCGGCCCCTAAACTAGAATCATCAACTGATGCTTTTCGTCCTGGCAGGGTCGGTAATTGTAACGTGGGCTGGACTTGTATGGCGGGCTGACCCGGGGGGGCTGTTAAGGGCACCCCGGTATCTGGGGGAGCAGGAATTACCTGGGGCGGAGTGCGGACAGGATTTGCATATTCTGGGACTGTGTCGTCCAAATAGGACGAGATGAAAATATCAGCTGCGGTCGGTTTGTGACGTAGTTTGGTCGGAACTAGTGGTGGCGGAAAGTTACTGGATGCCTCTGGGGTCGCTTTTGGCAAGCCCTCAGCGAGAAGAGGATACATACCCTTAATGAGGGCATTCCTCTGTCTGTCTGATTGCTCAGTTCTAACTCGTTCACCTATCTCGATTAATTCTCTTTCTTGGGCTCGTTCTTGGGATTCTCTACTTAGTTCTGACTTTCTGATTTCTTTTTCGGTTCTTTTATGAGCTTCTTTGCGCCATAACTCGATGGCATCTTTCTGTGATTGTCTGGCTTTCTTTTTCCATAATGCCTCTTCTACTCGCATGATGCATTCGGCATCCCATGTACCCGATACGGGCCACCTATACTTTTCTTCTAACTGTTTGGTATATTCTACCCATAAATCTAGATACAATATGGCGCTTATGCCATGCTTCTGATACATAAAGTGACCTGGACTGTCCCTGGGCGGGACGGGAACTGCTGCTTCCAGCAGACCCTTTCTAGTTTTTAACTGACGTAACTTGGAAAATATGGGCATGACTGAACTGTAATCTAGACACAATACAATACACAATGAACACGATACCTATTTCCCATTCATACCACGACATTAGAATACATAAAAAACATTTAAAATAACAGTTCGGACAGAATACTACCTGGAAATACTGAGAACAGAACACGTGAATTTTCTCGAGAACAGAAACTGACTAGAACAGAAACTAGATGCACTGCTGAAACAGTACGAAACTTACCGGTCTCTTAAAGAGACACGTCAGGACCCGTATCCACCGAAGTGAACACTTCGTTTGTGGGACTGTGTACCACCAACCCACAGACCAGAGTCAATTAAATTGACCCTGTCTAGATACCACCCCAGTAACGGTACTCACCGGGCAGCAAGAACGGAAGGCCTCGGACTGGACTGGACTGCTACGACGACGAACTTCGGACTTCAGTTACGGGTGGACCTCCGGATACCTCGGACCTTGGACTCTTGGCTTGGGCTCTGGTCGGGACTCGCCGCGTTCCTCCACCGTCTCGTCTGGATGCTGGACCGCCTCCTCCGTCTCCTCCGTGGGCCTGAGGGATACTTGAGCAGAAATATCTGCCACTGCGCAGAAGAGTTCCGTCACGACTGCAGAGGGTCAGGGGGTCGGCGTGGCTTCACCGACGCGTGGGGAAAGGGCAAGTCCCTATTCGGGCGCCATTATGTGGTAAATAAATAAATAATACCCTATTTTTGACTAGACATATATCATAACAGATAGCTCAATAAATAAGAGTCAAGATTCGAGGTAGTAGGAGTTTTTGCAGGTTTAATACAGCATAAGGACAGGAACAGGACAACCTGCATAGGAATAGGATGACAGGGCCCAGCAGCTGCTGGGGCTGGGTCTGGGATGAGCGCGCTAACTTTTAATAACATTACATGAGCATATATACATAGCGCAAACACATAGCATTACATTGCAGTAGGCGTAGCAGTGGGTGGAGCAGAAGGCGTGACGCGTAGCAGTCGCGAAAGATAAGAGTAAAAAGAAGGTGTAACTCAGACATGTGATGCAAACGTAACAGAATATGTCATGAATGGGCGGAAACATAGGAGGGGGCTACCTAAGGAGCCGGGACCTCTAACCTAATGGTGCGCGCAAACTGGCAATGACGTGTTACTAGGAGAAGCTGGGGGCTATGAACTCTGTGCTAGGAGCAGAGACTAAAGTCTGGAGGGTCGGAGCGACATGTACCTAAACCCTATCTAGTATCTGATGTTTAGGGAACATGTTGATATAAACTAGAAGTCATGAGGGGAAAAGCTAACTGACTCTAAGACTGGAGCATGCATTTATTCTACATATAGTGCGTGATGAAGAATATTAAATGACCATTAAATACAGTATTTCTCTTAATATGGAGCCGCATAGGCTAGACAATGACGGAAACTATTGATGTAGTTCAGTAGCTTAGGAATGCAGAGAAGGAGGACTAAACTGATAACTGGAATCATAACATAGTCTTGGCAGACTCAGAGGCAGAGCCAAGCTGCACCGGGCACTGCGAGGCAGGAAGTAAGTGAAAGGTCGAGGATACAGGTGGGGGCTGAATCGCTCCTCAGCAAGGGTTCAGGAGACAGGAGCTGAATCTGATGTCCGGGCCCTGTTGAGGCCTGGAAACGGGGACTTTATAATGAAATAACGTGCACACTGAGAAACGTGGCAACGTAGCTTTACATAGGCCTGGTATTCATATTACTCATGAGGACTGGGAAATGACATACCAGAGGTGGACACAACTATAATTGCGTCTTGAATCGGACATGGGGAATAACATATGCATATTGATCATGCACACATAACATATGATGGATGACACGTAGGGACACAGAACATGACAAAATTTACTTTTCCACATTTCGCTTGACGCGACCCGTCGTTACGATAATAACCTGGTAGTCCCCCTGGCTCGCTGTAGAGGAGATGTGGAACATTGGAGAACTCTCCCGCTGTCTTTGTTAGGCAGATCTACACTCTTCAAGATGCTGGCGTTGCCTAGATTCTTATATGCGCTGCAGAATGCGATGGACCCTGTGCCGGCTGCCTATTTTAGGGAAATTGAAGCCCTCCAGCGACATCTTTTGTGGGACGGAGGGGCACGTATAGCCTTTGGCAAGTTGACTCGTTCTTGGTACGATGACGGAATTGGACTCCCGGACCTGAAGAGGTACTACTGGTCTGCCCACTCGGCTGCGTTGAATCATATAGTATATGGGATTCCCGGGGACCCAGGTTATGCAATGGATCGAGGCCAGGCCCCTGGAGGAAGAATAGAGAGAGCCTTGTATTCTAAACTGGGCAAATTTCCTCTTACGGGGCCGACAGCACACACTGTACGGGTTTGGCATGCTGCCACTAGAAGCTTGGGATGGGAGGGTAAGCTCACATTAGCCACTCCATTGTTCGACACTGAGAAATTGGGCAACCTGTGGAAGTCCAAAGGGTTTGAATGTTGGGATCTGATAGGTATCACCCAGGTTAAAGATGTGTGGGGGAAAGACACAATACATACGTTTGACTCACTAGCCAAGCAATATAGCCTGCACCGCAATGAATATTTCCGTTATTTACAGGTCCGTCACTCCTTATTGACCCACATCCCGAAGAGTACGGTTCTCCCCGAGGCGTCCCCCCTGGAGGACCGGGTACTGGACGGACACATCCCGGAAAAAACAATCTCCCTGATATACCGTAAATTAGTTAACAACGCGGAGGACCCACTGGTTAGACTCCGAGCACAGTGGTGTGCAGATGGCCTTGATATGGATGATGAGGATTGGGTGGAAGCGTTGTCCTCCCCTAGAGTAGTGGCTATTTCAATGAGACTTCGATTGGTCCAATTGAAGATTCTCCATAGAGTCTATATCACTGGGCCATGACTTCTGCGAATGGGCAGAGCAACTGGGGCTGAGTGTAAGCGAGAATGTGGAGAAGAGGGCACATTGATGCATATTCTTTGGCACTGCACATACATCCAGGCGTACTGGGTGAAGATCCATGAGAGGCTGAGAACAGTGTTGGGGTTGGAAGTACGAATGGAAGTCCGGAGGTACCTCTTGAACATATGGGAGCCGACTGATCTGTATGATTATCAGAAGCAGTGGGTAACACTCTCGTGTATGGTTGCCAAACGTAATATAGCCCAGCTGTGGGTGCCCATCAACCGCCCCGAATACGTAAATGGGAAGAAGATCTAGACTGGTGCATGATGAGGGAGCGAGCGGTCTATGTAGCACGGGGCTGCCCCCGGAAGTGGACAAAGGTATGGGGGCTTGGAATCGATATCGTGGAGACCTTTGTGAGGTCCCTACAGAGGACCTAGAAGATCTAGTTCCGACTTCCCCCTGATCCAAGGAACCATTCTATTTGTTGACTGATCCTCCCACGTGCCGGTGACCTGAAGTGTTGTAATTTATGCGTTCACCTGAGAAGTTATTTTTTGTGTATTGTTTTCATAATAAAAAAGATTTAAAAAAAAAAAAAGATAGCGGTCGATACGATTCGCAATATTCCGGATCTTTGTTGGGTTTTAAAAGTGTGATCAACAGAGCCTCCCTCAGTGTCAACGGTAATATCTGTTTTTCATGTGCATCCCCATATAATTCCACCAAGTGAGGCGCTAATTTATCCACAAATGTTTTATAGAATTCGCAGGTGAATCCGTCAGGGCCCGGTGCCTTACCATTGGGCAATGACTTTATGACTTCAGTTACCTCTTCTACAGTAATTGGTAATGCCAAGTATTCTCTCTGCGTGTCAGATAAACACGCTATGGTTACATCCGCCAGATACCCTAATATTTCCTCTGTAGTTACGGAGTGCTGTGTTGTGTACAAATTACCGTATGTAGTCATAAATTCCTGTAGTATTTCCTGTGTGTCGTATTTTAGGTTACCGTTGGCGTCTCTAATCGCTTTCACTATCTGGGGTGCATGTCCAGAACAGATTTTGTCAGCCAGAGCTTTGCCTGGTCTTCCACCTTCCCCATAGGATCATGCTATTTGTCTTTTGATTATATATTTAAGCTCGTCAGCAGCATACGTCTGGTATTCTGTCAGGAGAACTCTTATATCACCTAATACTTTAGTTGAGTCAGTACGCTCATAGTCTAGTTCCAACGCTCGCAGTTGTTCTTCTCGCAGTGCTAGTTGCCTCCTGATATCGCTGAGTATACCTGCAGCAGTGCTTATGCATGTACCTCTAATGGTGGCTTTGAATGCTTCCCACAAAAGCCCAGGGTCCTCCGTGCTCCGCTGGTTAAACTCAAAGTAGTCTGTTATAGCCTGACTAATCGTGTCTGTGTATACTGGGTCTAGCAGTGCTTTCACATTAAACTACCAACTGTACGGTTGCGTCATATAATGTGGTAGTGTTATGTTTAGCCTGACCGGATTATGATCCGACAATGTCCTGGCCAAGTGCTTCACAGAGTTTGCCCACAACATGACATCATCAGAAACCAACCAGTAGTCAATATGTGATCAACTATTATTTGCCAGTGATATATGCGTGGTTTCTAGTGTCTCAGTATGACGGGCTCTCCAAATATCAGTAAGTTGGTTTACAGACATAATATCTTTCAATTTACACGGAGCTCACCTATCTGGTTCAATTGTGGTCCCTGAGCGGTCCTTGTCACCTTGCAGTGCAATGTTAAAGTCTCCCCCCAGATTTGTGGAATATCAGGTAAGGCACATATTTTCCTCTCTAGAGTTCTATAGAAATCAGGATCATTAATGTTTGGTCCATACGTATTAATTATAGCAAGTTTGCAGCCTCTTAATGTACCTGTTATTATTACATAGAGCCCCATTGCATCAGAGTCAGTAGTATCTATATGGAATTGTATACCTTTTTTCACCAATATGATATCACCCCTAGCATAAGAGGAATATGACGGCATATGTATTGATTTCGCCCAGCGCCGCCCCACATTGCTAGTACCTGTTGGCGTTAGAAGTGTCTACTGCAGGAGAGCAATATCTAGCTGATGACGATCTAGATACGCAAACACCTGTTGTATCTTTTTCGGAGTGTTCAGTCCCCTTACATTCCAAGTTATTAAAGACAATTTTTTTGAGTATAGTAATTCAGTAGACATTTTCAAACAGTGCAATTATACATGACGGGGTATGAGGCTTATAGTACACTACAGTAGTAACATCTAGAGTAAATCTAATGACGCAGCATTGCAAGGTATGAGCTTGTAACACAGCGATGTCTCTCAAGTGCATTGGTCTACAAAAACTTGCCCAATACCCCACCCTCCACCCCCGCCCACTTCAGCAACCCAACTATGCCAAAGACAAGATCCCATAAAAATTGATAACATAACTTAACTTTAGATGGGGTACACCCGCCTAGGGGGTCCACCGATGTAGAAAATAGAAACCTTCTCAGGGGTCCCACTGATACTTGGTCCTTTTAAATCAACAAAGAAGAAATTGACACAGAAGCTGAAATATAAAAAGAACATCTTTATTAACCTCAAATGAGGGAGACTACGTCACACAGAAGCCTTAGCAAATGAATGAGGCAGTCTGAGGAGCACAGAAAACAGAGGCCTTATATATGCTTAGGGTTACATAGTCAGCATAAGACCAAGGGACAGTCCTGGCTCATGTAAGCATGCAAAATGACTAATATGGACATGCAAGATCTGCTTGCTCAACAAAGTGGGAGGAGGTAACAGTTGCTAATTCTGGTGAACACATCCTGACATTTACAGACTAGAAACAGTTGCAAGGATAGCTGCAAGCTCAACTGAGCATGTGGAGTGTTTTTGTCATGTTACACCGATGGATTCACTGTGTATTTGAAGATTTCGTTCTGAACCCTTGGGTTCCATTTTGTGCATGGCAGCCATTTTGTGGTTGCCCTCACATAGGCCGATAACTTTAGCTGACTCTTGTTTGACCTGAAGTGAATTGACCCTGCCGCCTGAAGCTGACCTTGCCAAACCAGTTTTTGCCCTTTAGCTGATCAAGATAGAGATCAAAGAGCAGGACATTGCTGAGTTTATGGTACATGCACACACCCTTCTATCTTGTTTCTCATCTGTTTCTGTTCCTTCTCTTTATGACCTGTTTACGATATGGGTTGTGGTCTTTTATTATGGGTTTGTTCAGCTTGTGTAAGAAGGAATGTTGGATTTTTTGCATGCTTGCAAAAGCTAGGACTGCCCTTTACTTTTGTGCTGAGTCATGTAACCCTAAAACATATAAAAGGCCTCTGTCCTCTGTATTCCTCGGACTACCTCATTCAGTTGCTACGGCTTCTGTGTGACGTGGCCTCACTTATTAAATTTAATAAAGATGTCTTTTCATATTTTCAGCTTCTGTGCCAAGTTCTCTTTTTATTAGTAAGTATTCCCTGAGAATGAAGATTTCAGTTCTTCAAATGGCGCAGCCCACGCGGGGATCATCAGAGAAGTGGCTTTCTGTGGGAGTGATCTTGTCAGGAGACTGAAATCTACTGAGGAGGACAGAACAGGATTCTACTAAGAAGGTACTCTGTGCACAGGGATTCTGGAGATTCTTTGATTCTGCAGCCCAGTATATTTCTGATCTTCCTGATTTTGATCCTCCACATGATGTCACTCCTGACTGAGAACCTTTTTGGCGTGAGTATTCTAAAAAGACCGTTAGGTCATGTAGAACTTGACAGTTAGAATTTGGATAACCTTTTGATTAGTAAAAGTAAGAGTTAAGTATAAGTGGGTCGCTCCCAGTCCTTTGTTCTTTGGTTCTTTGGTTTTGATTGGTTCTTAGTTTTGCTTGGTCCTTAGTTTAGTTCTTAGTTTGTTTGGTCCTTAGTTTTATTTGAAGATTGCAATTTTCAAAAACCGAGGGTCTTGTATATTTACGAGTGTATCGATAGAGATAGTCCATTGAAGTTTGAAGCTAGATTAGTGAGCTATAAGATGCCTGATCTTAGCAAATTTGGAGCTTTGTGTTGGCCATATTTGTATACGTTTGGATTAGCCGGCTTCCCCTAAAGGGAATATCTAAATATGTTTAGATTTAAAAACATATTTCTTCCTTGGTGATTTTGTATCCCCAGGGAATTAAAATATGACATAATACAAAACAAGGATCCTTTGTTCTGTGCAGTTTTATGAACAAAGATATGCAGAACGATTTTGTTTGGTGTTCTGCTAACCAAAGCTAGTGAATTGAGTGTATTTTCGCTTCTTGGACATACATCATTCTGTTGGGCTGTTTTTGCAGTCTTTTTGAAACACAATTGAGAAGCGTTTCTTGTAAATATGACTTACAACTAGTATTTACAAATGGTTTGATTTAAGTACAGTCTGTGGGCTGTCCTTGGTTTCTGTCCTGAGTATTGATTTGTGGGTTAAATGTGTGTTTAAATGTCTATGTGGGTTTCCCATTAGTGCAATTTCTGTAAGTACATAGCGATGGCGCTATTCATGAAATGCATGGCTGAAAGCGCGCTGTATTGTGTGTCCTCAGGGTTTCACCCCTTTCTGTTTATGTCTGAAATGAGCTCAATGCCTGTTCGTGGTTTTTCTTGATGTTTTCAGTTTATTAAGCAACATTTTGTAAGCATATTCTTGGGTCTGTTGCTAAATAAAATTGTCCTTTTTAGAAAGAAAAAAATGGCGCAAACATTTTGTCATGTTTCAAGTTAGGCGTCTGTGCTTGGGCTTATAAATGAATGCGTCTAAAATGATAGGCAAGGGATGCAGCTTGCTCTTATATGTGGAATCATCAAAAAATAATTGGGTTTATTATTAATTTTTTATTAATTATGAAAAATAATTATTAAAAATAAGTGCTACAAAATTCGTTTTTTACTATTCATGAAGCTTAATGCTCATACTATGACATCCTAGCATTAAAATGTAATTTAAGTTGTGCTATACCGCATGATGAGAACATTTTTTTTTCTTTTTTTTAGATTGTCCTCATACCACCGTAAGCGTCTGCAATCGTTACATTAGACCCCTTTAATCCTGAACGCCCATGGTCCATGTTCCTGCATACACTACGGGCCGACAGGCCTGCTTCTTTGTACGAGGCTTGGTGTAATCCTTAGACGATCTTAAACCAACCTTAGTGCCTTTCCCCAGCACACCAAGGGCGCCCAAACGTTACCTTCCGTACGGTCTAGCCTTGCGGTTGCAAGTGCGGCTCTACGCCACTTCTCATATAGGGGGGCAGCTGGATCTTTCCATAATATACATAGTTCCCTACGGGCCAACAGGATTAAATAAAAAAAAAGGCCAATCTGTGCTCTAGACATGGAATTTCCAAGTGAAGAATTTAAACCAAAAATAACTAGTGCTGGGTCTAAGTTGATCTTTTTTCCAAATATACCTGATAGTGCCTGTTCTACGTTCTGCCAGTACCCTATAAGTTGGGGACATTCATAAAACATATGCAGATCGTCTGCTTTAAGCATACCACATTTAGGGCATCTGGGGGTTGGGTTGTCTACAAATTTAGCAACTTTATAAGGGGTGTAATAAATCCTTACGAATAATGATAGAAGGAAGAAAGTATTCTGCAGCACTATTTTCTAATACTGATGTTCTCCATACCATAGAGGGTGGAGGAAGTTCTATATCTTCTCTGTCTAATAGGTACCTATACCATACTCCGACTTCCTTTTTAAAGGGGGTGGGATTTTGCAGTTTGAGCTCTATTTCCCAGTTTCCGCCAATATTGTTATTTTCTGCTGCAAACCATGAGCGTAGTTGTATATATTTAAACCGTGAAAAGGAATCCCCGATTCTTGCTTTCAGGACCTCCCATGGATAAACCCCTTCTGCGGATATTAGTTCTGACCATTTACCTATACCGTGTATAATCATAAGGAGGGGGGAGGCAGAGTATGAATCCTTTCAGTCTCCGTAGTATAATCTCTTAATCAAGAAGGGGAAAGGATCACTAGTCCTGCTTAAACCAAAGTTTTGCAGGTCGGTAGTTGGTATCTCCCAAAATTTGACCCTCATACACGTGTATGTTGGAAATGTCTCTCAGCGGTATATACTGTGTCCCCGCTTTTATTTACACGTGCGTGCGTAATCATTGGGTCGTTTTTTGTACGAACAGTGTATTATCATCTGAGCACTGAATGTATGCAGCGTTATAAACGCAATCCACGAGGCGTTTTTTTACCGAATACCACTTATTCATCTCACCTTAGACCACGCACCAGACTAAGTAAAGTCACAGCGAATTTTAGAGCTATGGGCACACCACTACAGTATAACTCGAATCACCTCCGCCCGCCGCAGCATGATAATGGGAGAGTTGACGCCAGAAATGAGTGTGGTTCATTGAAAAGTATTGCCATTTTTTAGTTCCTTGTCGAAATCATTAGATTTCGTAAGAGTACACTTGTACATAATTATATGTTTCCCATACCCTATCTCCCTGTACGTTGTGTGTAGGTTTGTCCATTTTACTTACAGGTACAATGATGCCTTAACCTCCTGGAGAATCAGGTCAATAAACCTTTTTTTCTTCACACCTTCTTTCACGCTTTCACCCCTATTGGTCCTGACGAAAGCCTACTGATCTTCTGACTACCCAAGGCTGAAACATGTTGACCTCTTTTTAATTTCTACATGAAGTGCGCTCGAATTCCTAATTAATTCTAAGGCTGCACACATAATTTTAACAATAGTCCGAATCCAGAATTATTAAATTTTTCTTCCTGGCTGTCCGGACTTTTTAAGAATCACTACCCACCTCAGCACTGTTCTATGATCACTACTGCCTTAAACCTGAGGTAAAACCTACTGGTGGAGGGTGCACATACAAAAAATGACCCAATGATTACGCACGCACGTGTAAATAAAAGCGGGGACACAGTATATACAGCTGAGAGACATTTCCAACATACTCGTGTATGAGGGTCAAATTTTGGGAGATACCAACTACCGACCTGCAAAACCTTGGTTTAAGCAGGACTAGTGATCCTTTCCCCTTCTTGATTAAGAGACATTTACCTATACCTGCAAGTTCTATTGGCACCGCCAAACCATCCTTCAAGCTCTCAGGGAGCCCAGGAGAATCCCAGATTGGGGCAAAGTCTGAGTAGTATTTTATACCCCATCTAGTTTTCAAATTTTGCCATACATAAAGTGCTGCCCGGATGACCTTCAGTCGGACTTTCTTGAAGAACCTTATGGCTCCAAATTTGTACAAAAAACCTTCTCCACCTCCCTCGTGTATTGCCATTGTTTTTAAAATCATCCCCCAGTTGTTAATACAAGGACTGGTCAAAAGACTTCGGATGTTTTTAAACTGAAAAGATAGGCAGTAGCAGAAAATATCCGGTAGTGCGAGCCCCCCCATAAGTAGTCTTCTCTTCAGCTTTTTCCAGGACAGTCTGGTGGTTTTGTTGGCCCATACAAAACTACCGATCTTACTTTGAATTTTCCCGATAAGCTTAGAGGAGAATTCAAGGGGAATAGCGCTAAAGAGGTATGTTAACTTGGGCAAAATTACCATCTTGACTATATTTACACGCCCATATATTGTAAGTTGGAGGTTTCTCCACCGAAGGAAAAGATGGTCAATTTCCTTTATCACTCTATTTAGGTTAGTCAAGGGTATGTTTATCAGGTCTTTGCGCTATACTAATTCCCAAATATTTAAATCCTGGCCCTTCACGTCTTTCCCAGCCATCGACTCCCCAGCTCATTATCTCGGTCTTAAGAGTATTAACTACATAACCGGAGAATCTTCCGAACTCACTTAGGGAGTACTCGACCTTTGGGAGGACCTCAGTGGGGTTGTTAGTGTATATTAACAGGTCGTCCGCGTATAGAGTAAGCTTAATATTGAGGTCTTGCACCCGAAAGGGAGTTATTTGCGGATCTAGCCTGAGCATTTGCGCCAGTGGCTCTATATAAATATTAAATAATAAGGGTGAAATCGGGCACCCTTGTCGGGTGCCTCTCCTTATTTGGAATCTAGATGTTAGTTTGCCATTTAGAAGGATATTGGCAGATGCGCCGTCATAGCATTTAATTAATGATCGTATAAAGAGTGGGCCAAATCCCATGACTCTTAGAGTTTCCCAGAGGAAGATCCATCTAACGCGGTCGAACGCCTTGGCGGCGGCGTACGCTGCTACTGCTAGTGGTTCTGACTTTGCTATCGCTAAGTCTATACAGCCGATTAATTGTAGAGTCTGTTCCTGTATATATCTGCCCGGAATGAACCCCTTCTGCTCCTCTCCTATTACCTGTGGTATCACCTTGACCAATCTCCCTGCCAAAACGCTTGTAAAGATCTTATAGTCTGCGTTAAGCAGGGAGATTGGCCTATAGGAGTCTGCCTTCAGTGGGCTCTTACCGGGTTTTAGTATAAGGACGATAGTTGCTTCCTTCCAGGACGGGGGTATTCTCCCCCCCTATATATATGTACTTAAATAACTCATGAAGTCTAGATGTTATTGCATCATCCAGGATTTTATAGACTTCCCCTGGAAGTGCGTCTGTCCCTGCTGCCTTGTTGTTTTTGATTTTAGCAATATGCAATTTTATCTCTTCCTCCGTTATTGGTCTTTCAAGTAACTCTTTGCTGTCAATGGTCAAACTCGGCAGATCTATATTATTAAGCCACTCTTGGGTGCAGTCTACAATGGGGCCTGCCTCTTCATTATAAAGTTCCGAAAACAGGTTAACCAGGCATCGCTCCATATCTTCATGCTTACCAGATATGGTACCAAGTTCGTCTACTTCTAGCTGGTTAATGTTATTTTTAACCCTGTCAGATTTTAACTTCCAAGCTAATATGGCACTAGCTCTCTCCCCATACTCGTAATGCTCCATTTTATGAGCATTCCATTTAGCTTTTACTTTTCCCTCCAGCGTGCCTTGATAGTCTGATGAGAACATTAGCATATAGAATTTCACTTAGTGCAGGCGTAAAAAACTCATTTTTCTAAACATTTACATGGGATATGTCTGATTAAAAATCTCTGTAATTTGTAAAAAAAACATTCTTAGGATGATTAATATGTAACATAATTATAGGATATTTATTTTTAAGTGCCCCAAACATCAAAGTCGAATTTGGGTATTTTTGCCATTTAAAATAGCTTTAAAGTGCTTTAGGCTTCAGTAAATGCATACATTTAGGTATAATACAAATTTGCAGGTTGTCCCCATTTGGGGTTACTTTTAAATGGCCCAGTGAGATCCAATTAAGGTTGCTGAAATGAGTACCATTGCAACAAGCATTTGTTCTAAAAACTGGTATGTGTGTTATTAGGCTCTGTGAATCATTCACAGTAAATGTAGTAGGCCTTCTGTCTTTGTCAGCCTCACAATGAGCAGAAGCTGTGGGCTAGGAGAACAGGCTGCTCAAGTTGCGCTAAGATGCTATCTTTGGTTTCCCTGTAAACAATGGAAGGAGGCTGTCATGTTGACATTTGTGACCTTTTAAATTAGGACTTGTCTCTGTGAAATGCAGAATGACCTTGCTAAACAGGCCTCTAAAAGGAAGGGTCTCTGGTTTCTCCACAAAATTAAAGAACTTAATTCCAAAGGGAAAAATATGAAAAAGGATTCTTTAAAAGTCCCAACACATGCTAAATGCTTTGCAGAAATGATACATTTGTATTTCTGCTCTAAACAAGCATTTGCAATGCAATAGGTCTCGCATTTGCGAAATTTTAAGCTATTGGCATTGTTAATGACAATGCCTTTTTTATCTGTTTTGAAACCAACATATAAATAAATGGCATTATCATTTACAATGCCAATAGCTCAAACTCTCGCAAATGCGAGACCTATTGCATTGCAAATGCTTGTTAAATTGTGGAAATAAATAAGAGCTGAAGTTGCAGCCCTTGCGTGTCCGATTATTACCCAGCAGATGGCACTAGAGGCTTGTTTGTGAACTTTGTCTAATTTATTGTTCCATTTACAGTTTATTTGAGCAAATTAGCTAATCTTTGGTGGCGGCTTTCGTGTGAACTATTGGTATGGGCTTCATCGTCTGTTGGTTGCTGGGGCTGAGGGCTCATGGAGAGTGGACCAAGTTTAAAAACACCCGTGTGTGGATTGTTGAAGTGATAGAGGGGTGACCAAAATTAACCATGAGTGAGGTCGCCCTGGGAGAGAGCGAATCACACAAAGGAGGGGCGGGCAAAGTTGAAGGCGATCCCAAAAGTGGGAAAAAAGCCCACCAACACATATGAAAATAAACTGAAGAGCACAAATACATGTGATCGAGCCAGTCGCAGCAACGGGAGCAGGCTGTTGGAAATGTCACAGTGAAAGCCCCTTCTTTTTATGCCCAACTTGAGTTGAGGAGTAGGTGCAAGTGATGCTGGTCAAACAAGTCCGTCCGTGAAGCAGGGGGCGGGGAGCGAGCCTGCTTAAAGGAGAAAAACAGATGGCCTGAGAAGAGTCCGAGAAGAGAGAGCAAGATGAGAAATAATCAAGGTAACAGAGAGTCAATGAAGGGGAATCAAAGAGAGAAAGAGAAATAAGGTGATAGAGAGAGTAAATAAAGGGTAAAAAAACAGAGAGAGAGGGAGAGAGAAAATGAAGGGGGAGCATAAAGAGAGCGAGAAGATGCAATAAACAAGAGCGGCCGGGAAACTGAAAGTACGGCCGGCCAGCCATGAATAATTAGGAGAGGAGAAGCCGCAGAGTGCACGCTGGGAGAAGCCCTTTGATGTGGTGGCGGCCGTGAAAAAATGCAATTAGGAGGGAGGGAGGGAGGCCGATGCGCGTGCTTGTTTGGTCACGTGATTCACGTGAACTCGAAGAAAACCGCACAGAAAAAGCCATAGTTTGACGAGTATTTTGACCACTAGAATTCTCTCCTTTTCCATTCCTGCGGAATGGGAAAAGGCGAGACCTAAAAATGATGTCCGCTAGTTGCTTTTATTTTTGACAGAAAATGAGGCATTGCATTAAGTTTTAGACAGAAAATAAGAGAAAGCTCTTTATTCAAATGTTGAAGGCTACATGCCAAAGTGAGAACGAATTGTGGGGCAAGGCTAACATGGAGTGTCAGTGAAAGAATTGTACTTTTGGAAAGTTAAAAGGGCTTCATGTTGCAAGGTGACCGACAAGATGGTAACAGTTAAGTAATGGAAATTTATTTTTGTGTCTGTTAATGTGTATTATGTTTTGTCTTCTGATTAAAAGTTATAATTGATATTTGTTTGCTATGAAAAATGTCTCTCTTTTGTGTGTTGTGTTTTTGTTTTCCTTTCCCGCTTCTGCTCACAGATCATCCATGGATTGCTCTGGGGGATTTTAAGGCTGACAAGACACGTGAGTTTGGTTGGTTGAAATAAGATGTGTTTTTTGCGTAACTCCTGTGGAAAGAAATGTCCATGCGTTTTTCATATTTGTGTATTTGGTTCTATCATGAATTGTTCTTACTGGTTATGTGTGTCCGAAAGTTGTATTTGACAGCAGATATCCACTAATTGGTGATCTACTGTCAAAAAGGAGGGTAAGGATTTTAAACCCGACACGGTATTATGCGTCACCGCTCATTTATATATGCTATTGTTTTATCTGATGGCTTGACATGTCCGTTTTGTGCGTTTTTTGCATGTCTTAAGTTTTATGTTGCTGCTTATGATACTATTACAAGTTTACCTGTGTTGTCAAGGGATATACATGACGATGTGTATCCTGCAAACAGTTGGGTAGATTTGCTTTCACACTAAATTGCACAGAAAGACAGACAATACTTGATCAGTGTATGTCAAATTTGGCTTTAATGGTATTTGAAGGAAAATAAAAAAAGATATACAGGAAACAAGGTTTCACCTACAGTCACATTACTGCCCCCTTTCCTGTAAGGAACAGGCAGCCCTAAAATTATGTATCTTGATTGGACGTAAGGATAAATTATAGATTTGTGACTCTTGTACATGGTGACCTAATTTCTATATTACATTAGTCAGTTTTATTCTGCTTCCTAAGTAGTATATGGCTTTGTACCGTAAAGGAAACCAGGTTTCATTTTTCCCTGAAGAAGGAACTGGAACATTAGATGAGATTACCGTATATGGTGTAGCGGCCAGCGGTTGAGTTAAATTTGTAAACTATTGTGATTTTTTTTTTGTATCACCCATACTCTTGGTATTGTGTCACATGCCTGACTATCACCCAAGCGCATCGTGCCTAGTTATTGGGGATTTTAGCTGTGTCCTAGTCCAATTTCTCTTTTCCGTATTCCTTTCACCAGTCAGCTTTTATTATTATTAGTGTATTGTTCAGGTTTACACTTTCAGATTGCAGTAATGTACCATGGACCCCCATCTTCTTTATAGTTCCCTTTTGCATAACCAGACTGTTTTCCCTGATAATCTGCATTATGCGATTTTTCTTTTGAGATGTTCTAGATGAGGAATTTAGGAACACCTATATGTAATCATTGAGATAAAATGTGTTTGCCCCATTAGACTATGCCACTATGTGTGAGGACATCCATTCAGATAGAATTCCCATGTCGCTATCTACCCTTAGATGGTGATGGATATGCTCTCACACAGAAACCCAATTGAAGAGCCTAGAGGCACTGTTTTGCCTACTGCCTTTGTTTTTGTATTGCCTTTGAGAATGACAGTGTATTTCAACGCAGAATTGTCCCATGGCGTGTGGCCACTCCTTTGAAGATCGCAGGCCACCTGTTTGCAGTCCCCTTGTTATACAATGAACTGTTTAAAGCATCGCACTTGCTTCATCAGAAGGCGTTCAACATCAGAAATAAAAGGAGGAGCTGGTTTTGCCACAGAACCAGAATTTCAGTGCAAAAGAGCGCCTGTCATGTGCTGGTTAACCTCTGACAGTGTGCAGTCCCTTGAACCCCTTGGCCTGAGTTTTGGCCACGCACCCCCCTTTTTCCTTTGCTTCAACGGAAGTGCAGTGCACCGGAGGATCCAAGATTGGCAAAAGGCACTCCATTCTGGTGCCCATGAAAGAGCAGCCTGAGCGTCCTCTGACACTGACTGATGAGTGTTGGAGTCTGAGAATGGTCCCGGGTCTGCACGAGATGATTTGTGCCCATGATTAATGAAGATCTTGCTATCTGTAGTGTCTGCCGCAGAGGAGAGACACTGGTGCACTGAATTGAGACATTGAGACTTTTAAGTGAGCATTGAGTGTTTGCCAGGAGGGCACTCCAACGGATACTGAGAAGCACCATTTACATGAAAGGCTTGAATGAAGAGGCCCATGCGGAAAGAAACAACAAAAGAAGATTTGATGGACAATAGAAGCCTGCCAGAGAGGCTTTTTGAACGGACTCTGGGCATAGTTGGTTTCACAAGTGGTTTTCGTGCGATTGCATATAATAGGTGTTAGGAGACAAATTTTTGCTGTTTTGCTGGCATTGTTTTAAAGTAGTATTCTTTTTAGTAAAAGCAGAATAAAGTCCATCCTCTGTGGAAGAGTATCCCTTTTCATCTGAGAGCATTAATGAGGGTCACCACTGTTTCACTTGGACATATAATAACTTACTGAAATGCATAGGAAGCCCTAAAAATGTTACTAGATAATTTTAGGATTTACTTTTTGCTTAGGGTTGTGAAAAATTATGATTTCGTTTGTAATAGCGGTCCCTACTTTCTCCTGTTGTCTATATGTTCTTAACAACGTGTTTTCTAGTGTTTTTAAACATGACATTGTCTTTTATGGGTGGGATTGTTTTTTGCTACCCAATTCACATCTGTACCCACATCCCAACCTATGTCTTTTCCTACTACTACTTCTTTGCATTCTTTCCATACTTTACCTGAACATGAACTGGTTAGGACGTCAGAGTTTATTAATAATTCCTTTGTACAGCTTTTGCATCAACACCAGTTAGTAGTGAACATCACTAATCGTTGGGTGTGTGGTCTTATGCCACATACTACATATAGAGGTATTCCCTATTTTGTCCTGCCATATGCAGCCTTTGTGCTACTACGTGTGTAAGGAGACCTGTCCCGAAGAGAGTTGCTAAGTAATAGGATTATGCTCCAGCAACATCTTGATGATCTGATGAATATAGACCTGGATTCAGATTGACGTGAGTTTAGGTTATTGCCTATGTAAGGGCAAAAGGAGGGTCTGAGGTTCCGTGAATTCTGAACCTGGGCCATAAAGGTCGTGGTTCTGTTACGATTTTGGTAACAGCGAACCGTAAACAGTGAGCTCAGCAAGTATGAGTGTTTTTGTCATGTTACACCGATGGATTCACTGTGTATTTGAAGATTTCGTTCTAAACCCTTGGGTTCCGTTTTGTGCATGGCAGCCATTTTGTGATTGCCCTCACATAGGCCGATGACTTTAGCTGACTCCTGTTTGACCTGAAGTGAACTGACCCTGCCGCCTGAAGGTGACCTTGCCAAACCAGTTTTTGCCCTTTAGCTAATCAAGATAGAGATCAAAGAGCAGGACATTGCTGAGTTTATGGTACATGCACACACCCTTCTATCTTGTATCTCATCTGTTTCTGTTCCTTCTCTTTATGACCTGTTTACGATATGGGTTGTGATCTTTTATTATGGGTTTGTTCAGCTTGTGTAAGAAGGAATGTTGGATTTTTTGCATGCTTGCAAAAGCTAGGACTGCCCCTTACTTTTGTGCTGAGTCATGTAACCCTACAACATATAAAAGGCCTCTGTCCTCTGTATTCCTCGGACTACCTCATTCAGTTGCTACGGCTTCTGTGTGACGTGGCCTCACTTATTAAATTTAATAAAGATGTCTTTTCATATTTTCAGCTTCTGTGCCAAGTTATCTTTTTATTAGTAAGTATTCCCTGAGAATGAAGATTTCAGTTCTTCAGTGCAAAGGTGGAAGATGCTAAATATAGTTCGTTTCTAGGCAGATTACAAGAGCAGTCAACACTGAGGGAGGAAAGAGCACATGGCGAGCACGTGGCAGCACATGGCAAACAAAATGGCTGCCAGAAATACAAAATGGCTTTCAGCTCATGCTAACAAATCCGTCCAATCTTTAACAGATGGTCCTTTTAGCATGAGCTAAAGACATTCCTATGATCCGGTAGGAACATAGAAAATATTTGCAGATTAATTTTCATAAATTTATCAATATCCTAATTCATTGCTAGGTGGGCATTTTCCATTCTAAACATTTCATTAAGCGGGTACATGTAAGGTATAAGCAGGAATACAAAGAGAATGAAGCATTGTGTCATAATTAACATACAGAGGAGAAAGTAATGACCACTATCACAAACAGAATTATCATTTCTCCTAGTCCTAAGCAAAAGCAAATCCTAAAATCATCTAGTAAACATTTTCAGGGCTACTTGTCCATTTTCCTTTTATGAGGGCTAGAACATCAATTTAATACATTCAATGATAGGGCAAAGTCAAATTTTTCAATTGCTCAGAAAAATGTTTTTCGTGCATAATAAATATAACTAATGCAAATATTAAAGCTACTAAACAGATTATTACAAAAACAATCCTGGCTCCAAGGGACCAGGAGGACCACACAGGGCCATTAGAATTAGAACGAAGAGCTGCAAAGGGCTGCTCCTCCTCAAAAATGGGATGACAAAATGGGTACATTATTGACAAGAAAAAGAAGAAGTCCTTGGGGAAATTGAAGCCGCTGTACAACCAACTAGAGGGCAGTCTTTTCCCTGTGTCCGTTTGAGCCTCACAGGTAGGCTCTTGTTGTTTCCACGGTGGAGCTGCACAACTCGCAACTCAAGAATCACAGCCCAGTTTCAAGGAAAAAGTCTCTTCTTTCAGGATAGGGCAGTCACCCACCAGGCAAATGCTCTTAGCGATCCTGTCCAGTGTCTCAGGCAGTGCACCGTTTTCTTCACTTCAATCTAACAGGCACCAGAGACACAGCACTTGTACCCTAATCTCAAGTCCTTCCCTAACTCCTGTATTGCTCTGCTGGCGCACTGCTTATTCGTTGGTGCCACACATTGCATCCAGTGTACCCAGGTATCTCTTGACCAACAAACAAAGGAGCAAACTTGCATTCACTTTAGGACCAGGATTCAGAGGCCTGATGCTAGGATCTCTGAAGCAACCCTTGTTTTAAAAGGGGTCACCTCAAGCAAAGCTTCCTCGCCATTCTGGCCGGTCTGTGACTCTCACCTGGGCATCAACCACAATTTCTCCTTTCTAATTTGTGACCCCGTCTTTCGCCCAAGACAGTGGCAGGGGTACAACACCCCAGAGCTTCCGCCTTCACTGTGGTCCTAGTTGCAAGCAATGCCTGTGCTGGTTACCTTCACTTTGACTTCAAGCTGGACTGGTGCTGACGATGAATCCCCAGGCTGAATCTGATGTCCGGGCCCCTCTGGCAATGGTTGTAAGGCAGCAAATATCTATTGGTGGACAGAACAAAAGGTCTTTAGACAAGGCACAGAAACAGTCTATCATCAGAGAGGATAGTCAGAATACTTCCTAGTCTTGAGACGCCCCATATATTAGCAAGGCACCCAAGAACCACTTTCATCTATCTATGAGAGAGAAAAAAAAACAACAGCCTGGATCTGTTGGCAAGTATAAAAGGAACTCTTTGGTGAACAAGAGTAATACATCACCCAATCCCAAGCAGCCAAGGAAGTCTGTATTAATTTACTAAATTGTGAGGAAAAGAGAAAAACAACACCGACATACCCTAAACCCTTACATTGGTGTATTCCTGTGTGCTAATCTGAAAACCCTAAATAAAAAAGGAAATGTTCTACACTTTTGCTCATAAACTTTAAATTACTTGTACAGGACTGCAGACACTTCTAAAATGATTCTTCTTAATAAAACCACCTACAATGTATGCTTTAGGACCATGCTCTCATGTTATAGGAGCAGCAGGAAAATCTAAAACTGCTAATTTAACAGGGTTTCTTATTTATAAAACAACATTTTCTTCAAAAATGTTTTTGCTAAGGATCACATGGGCATCTTCCCTGCGTTCTGCTTTTCATGATCCAAGCTATGGAACATCAGCTTTGATAAGGACTGTCAGTTTATTTACATGGACTAGCTAATAAAAAACTAGCAATGCCTTTGCAAAACTATGTAGCATGGAATAACATACAATAATGGTGTTATCACCTAAGAATTTTAGAACAAAAACTACCCACATCTAGCTCCCCTTAAAGGTCAAAATAAGGGAAAAACAATCTAGACTACTGAACCTGTCATAATTTCATCAAACAGGATGGGCAGTAACATAACATATATTTATTCATTTTATTAATGATAACAATGTTTAAAACAGTATTACTAAATAGCCAATTAAATGTCTCATTGCTATTTCACAGACAGCTTAGACAGGCTAAAAATAAATTGATAAAAGGACAGAGCAACATACATATTACCTAGCCTTAATTTGTAGAGGAGCTAGCCTCCTCCCCCCATTTTGACAGTAGGAAACCTGAAACAGGTTTCACTTCTGTCAACACTATCAACCCCTAATTGTGGCAACTGGCCAGAAACAAAGTTATAGGAGGTACATAGCACTTTTGAGGAGGTAAAGAATATGAATACCCAAACCCCAATCATTTTAACAAATGTACAAATGTAACATGAGGGGGAATGAATTCAAACTAAATCCCATTAGCCCAGCCCTAGTAAGCATCAAACTAAAAGCATTAGTGCTGTATATATGGCCAAGCTCACATATACAATTGTATTGTGGTATATTCATATGAGTGCATAAAACTGGCTATTGCAAACAAAAAAAAATAAGCTAAGCACAACTCCTCCTTCTTTCCCTGCGCTGAAATCTTGTCTTTCAAAAAGTTTCAGATGTCAAAATGTCAAAGCAGAACTTGCTCTGGTAGCCCTGCCAGGCTTCTAAATATAGAACTGACTTTTAACTCTTCCCAGCTGTCTTATTCTGTGTGCGAATGCAGCCCCATTCCCCTGTTTGTCAGTTTAGAGTTAAGAAAATAACTTCTGCTCAGTTTATATACATATTTTCAATTATAAGCAGTGTGCAGTAGACTTGTCTAACAATATAGAAGTCAGCTATTTGTATTATACCTAAATGTATGCACTTACTGAAGCCTAAGGCACTTTAAAAGCTGCTCTGAATGGAAAAAATGCTGTTTAAATAGTGAATTTTGCCCAATTTCGACTTTGATATTTGGGGCACTTAAAAATGAATATCCTATAATTGTTTTGCATAATAGTCATCCTCAAAATGTTCTCTAGATAGCCCAGGAGTGAGAAATCAGAAATAATCATGTATACTGAGGAAAATGATATTTTGCCTGACCAAATATGACCAAATATGTCCTCTACATATACCCTATGTTACATGTCATGTGCATGTCACCCATGCATATTTCCCGTAGTGGCCTGAATCACTAGGCCCCTGCAATCATGTCCTGCATTAGAAATGCCAGTCATCAAAGTCTCCCAAACATTAAGTTAGCATAAGTCCCATGTATTTGCATTGCATTGTGCACTGTTAAATCAATATTCTAATGAACCCATTTTGTGGCGCAGCCTGAAACCACTTTCTGAATTAATGTTTACATGACTCCTGACACACTGAAGCTGCAGTTACGTCCCTCTGACCTCGCATACTTCTAGTTCAGCCGAGAGAAGCCCAGCAAGAGGCCAAGACAGTATTATGAATAACAGTTATCTGAGGAAAAGTACACAGAACCCGTCCGAGGGAGATAGGCCTAGCCATTCTGTCTCCATTTAATTAAATCACAGTGCTTGCACCCATAGAAAGCTCATGCAATGAATAAATATGCCCTCTCTGTCTTTTAGTGACGAACAACCTTTGCTTCTTTTGCTTGCTGACTCTAGATATCAGTTGTACTAGATGTGCTGGTCGCCTTGACATAAAAGATCTCTCTGCTAGGTTGTAAGTCAGCCTCCACCCAGTTACACGTCAATTGCACGTCATGCTCAAAGTTGCACAATTAGGGCACAGTTCGAGCTGGTCATGCAAACTCCTCCTCTGTGTACCACCCACCCATGACACCTACCTATCACCTACCTATGACTCATCAAAGTACACAACCTCATGCACACCCACATGTTCTTATCTCATTTTCTGTCTTGCGCCTGCTCCTATGTATAAGGAGTAAAAAGTATATAATATAATGTTTTGTTATTAAATGTTAGAAGACTCTTCCTGAACCTCTGTGGTGATGGAACATATTCTCCCTTTGACTCGAGTTATTGGAATAAAGCCCATTTTAACTCAGATACCACGGACTCTGCCTCTCACTTGATGCATGATACTTTGTTAATGCCTAGAAATTCTGCCAGGGTAATATTTTATTTACCACATAATTTGGCGCCCTTACCGGGACATATCCCTTTCCCCACTCGCCGGAGTTGTGGGTCTAGTCTTTGCCCCCTTCTACAGCCGTGACGAACTTCAAAGCGCACCAGCAGGTCTTCCTGCCACTCCCTCAGGCCCACGGAGGAGGACGGACTGCGACCAGGCATCCATATGAGGCGGTGAGGAAAGCGGGTCGTCTCAACCAGAGGCCCAGCCCGTGAGAGAGCAAGGTCCGAGATCTCCAGAGGTCCACCTGTTCCAAGGCGCAAGCGTAGTCAAGTCAAGTTTCCGAGGCCTTCAAGTTTTAAGTTCTGCTTTCCCTGGTGAGTACCACTATGGGGATTGCATCTAGTTTCAAGACGGGCTCATTTTAAATGAGAACGGTAAAGACGTGTCCACGGTTAAGTTAAACGTGGGCCCGGTAAAGACGTGTCTCAATTTTTTGGGACCGGTATGGTTGTACTGTATTTTCAGTGCACAAACTGTTTTTCAAGTACATGTTTAACTCTCTGTATCAGTTTAGGTTGTATCTGTATCTGTGTCAGTGTTTAAATTGTTTAGTGTGAATGATTGTTGATTGTTACAGTCTATTTTTGTGTATTGTGTTTCCATTGTATTGGTTTCTGTTTTCAAAATTACGTCAGATAGGGACCAGAAGAGGTTTACTAGAATAGACAGTTAAAATCCGGCCTAGAGACACACCTGGTCATTTTATGTATAATAAGCATGGGCTAAACGCCATTTGGAAAAAGAAGTCAAGACCCTCTCACAAAGATGCCATTGAGTTATGGCGCAACGAGTAACATAGGAGAACAAAGAATGAATTCAATAAAGCAGAGAGAACTAAACAAGCCAAGAAATGCCGTTGTTAACTGGTATTTATCCCGTTCTGTCAGAAAAACTAGCTCAAGTGACCACCTCAGAAAAACCCAGTAGGTAGAGAACGCCACCACCTGTACCCTTTAGAGTATGTAGAATTAAAGCCGACAGCATCTGAAGAGTTCATTTCCTTGTATCTAGACAAGTCCCTTCTGGACTGCGCAAGTGCCTTGTGAGTAACTAGTTGGTTTATTTGTGAATTGCGCTTTGTGCTTAAGACTTGTGAATAGTTTGTTACATCCATGTGTGTAACGCCTTGTGAATGGCTTGTAGTTGCTTGTGAATAGCGACTTGTGATTAAGACTTGTGAGTAGTTTGTTGAATTTTCTTAAGTATAGCTCCTTGTAAATATGCCTTGTGAATAGCGTGTCATTTTTGTGACTTGTTGAGTTTCTTGTAAATATGGCTTATAAATAGCGCCATGTAGTTATGTTTTGTGCAGAGCATGTTATCATCAGGTCCCTAGCCATTACGTTAGGCAGGAGAGAGCTGGATCTCTTTCAAGTGCTTAGAGAAAATGTTTTGAAGATGTGCGTATGTGTTATGTGATAACGTGGAGAGATGAGTTCATGACTTTCCCATGTACTGCAGTCATTGGGGAATGATTGTGCTTCGGCTGCCAAAGAGTTAATATCTTGTACTGAGAAGGCAGTATTTGTTTTAACATGCTGTTTCTGTTTAACAAGGTGTTGAGGGATTTTGGCGTTTTTTTGTTTTTTTGTGTTTGCGGGGGGGCGTGTTTTTGAGCGGAAATTCGTACCCGTTCCTGTGGAGGGATTTGGTTGGTTTTTGGTGAGGATTTAGGGAATAGCTTTGACTACTGTGATCCAAAATTTGAAAGGGATCTGAGCTGTGGAAGTGGTGGAAAAAGCATGTTTTGTGTGGAGGTGCGATTTGCCATGTTATCCAATGGGCGTATTCAGTTTGCAGATTGAATGGTAAAATGTTGCATGGAGGGTAAAGAAGTGTATTTGTAAGGGTTTTGCCTTAAGGGTGTTTGGCTCAGAGGTCAGTATAGTTGTAAATAGACCAGTCGAATTGAGATAAGGGTTTGCACCACGAAGAGTGCTTCAATGTTTTCACGGCTGGAAAGAAAATATGAAACAGACCCATGTTAGAATGTGCTTTAATTAGTGTAATAGAACAGTTTTTTTTTCAAATAGGAATGTTTCTACAGGATATTTTTCCCAATGCAAGCTGCCCTTTAGAATAGCGTGTGAATGTTAGCCCACTCAATTAGGAAAGTGGCTATTTGTAAATTAATGAACGTGGCCCTTTTTGATAGCTATAATACACTACCATCTTAGTGTATTGCTAAGAGTCCCCTACATTAGTTTGATTTGCATTCATTTAATTTCAAGGCTCACCCATGTACTTTGACAGACTGATTCAATTAATATGTGCAGAGAACAGTCCCCACTAAAATTAGAAAACATGGCCTTTTGAAAAAGTATGAGTCTGGCCCTCTTAATAGGTAAAATAGAAAAGCTTACACACTTACTTATGAAAATATTGGTTATGCAATGCAGAATTAAGAAGTTCGACATGTTATTTTCAAAAAAGTAAAATATGGAGTGTTTCCATGCCATGATTGTTTTGTTCTGTTTATTTTTTCCCTTGCAGCTAGTAGCAGTACAGAATTATTTTAAAATGCTAGCATGTCACTCAGTTACAGAAAAATATATGTCTTTATTAATTTACTTTTTACCACGTTTTAAAGTTTGCTTCAGTTAAAGTTAGAAAAGCTCTGGCCTGGGAAGAGATATGTTATGACGTACAAGGAATGTGTTTTTTTAACCTTGAGACAGTCCGTCCGAGACAGAGATGGCCTGGTTCCCAGTAATTGTTTATGTAAAGTGAGGGCTTTTTCTCTCTTGGAGTGCCTGTCTGTTGATATTGGCCATCCTCCAATTCTTTTCCGCGGACAATTATTGGCTGTTCTCCAGCTAAGTCAGGCTTCCTTCGCAAGCAGAATAAAAATACTTGACGAGCCACGGAGAAAATGTTTATGTGAAGGGAGGGCTACTGCTCAAGACTCACACTAGCTTCCTTCGCCTGTAGAGGGTGGAAGCTTGCATTCCAACCAAGCCCACTCTTTAAGAAACTTGGCAGACGCTTGACTCTTTCAATGAGCTCAGCGTTGGCAGCGACCCAATTTTAGAGAAGCAGAGAAGAGTGAGAGGCTTGTCTCCTCTTAGTGATGTTTGACACTGAGCCAGCTCCTGGCTCTGAGGGGAGGGGTAGGTGAGCAAGGAGTGAGTTCGTAGCGAAGTTACCTCCCCAGCCCCTCTGACTTGTGTACAGAAAAAGTGTTCTTCATTACAGTCAACACTATAAGCTTCATTGACTTCAGATAAAGTCACGCTTGCAAATGGATAGTTATTCCCCCAGTAGTGTAAACAGAATAATTGGCAGGAGTCTTGCTCTTGCGATGGGTTCAGCATCTGGCAGTCATTCAATTGTAGATCTCAGTGTAGCCCGGCTTGGAATTGATTCAAAGCTCCGAGCGCGAACATAATTCTAGAGGGAGGGGCTGTTTCTCACAGAGGCTCCAGCCTTCTGTCTATGACAAGAATACGTTTTATTCAGATACATTTAGAGAACATATTGTAGGTAGTATGGTCATACTGTTCCCAAGATCTAGAGTAGGATCTAGAGTAGGATTTTTTTTTTATTTTTTTTTGTAAACTGCTGAGCTTTTGACTTGAGAATTCATTTTTATTTATTTATTTATTTTTATATAATTATTTTTGCTAGATTGATGACAGAAAGCCCTGGCATTTACAGTCAGCCACTAAAGGAACGGTTGGACAGTGTTTACATGCCTACCAACACGGCACTGATACAGTACATA